>NW_020174132.1:249502-305390 GCF_003031525.2 Neophocaena asiaeorientalis asiaeorientalis | reverse complement strand
AAGGGGGAGGGCCAAAAAAGGGAGGGGCCTCAAAAAAAAAAAAAAAAAAAAAAAAAAAAAAAAAAAAATCCCACTGTATCTGCCTTCCTATGCCCAGAAAACTTCCTAGGGAGGATCAAGGCCCATGGTATAGAAATGAAACAGAATTCTCCTTCTCCTTCCTTAGATTCATACTTTCCAGATATTTCCTCTGCCTCCCCTCCCCGCAATTTCTAAATATGTGATTAGGGCCAACTAGCAGAAGCACAAGCTGACCTCATTACAGCAAGCAACCTGTTTGGCCACAGTCCCCACCCCAACTAGCTTCTCCTTAACCTTCGCAGTGCAGGAAGGGAGTGAAGGGAGAGCCACAACAGACTGTGATATTGCCCATATAGACTATGGCATATACAGATCAAGAAGATTCAAGTAAATCATTAAGAAATTATTGGAGCACATGCCCTGTATTGTACGGTCTAACTATGCTTATGCATTGACTAATTTCTCATTCTGAAATTGGAAAGCATTAGTTTTCTAGGTTGCACTCGTTAGGTCAGGGCAGACCTGGACTGGGGGAAGGTGAAAGACAGGAGGGGGCAGGTGCTATAGAGGAAAAGTCATCCCAGGTTCTGACTTGTGCCTGGCAGGCTATTTCCATGAGGTTTATCCACTTGGAAGCTTCCAGAACTAATCTAGGGGCATTTTAGAGAGACCAGGGTTCCCACAATTCTGCAGCTGGGAGCTGACCATAGAGATGACTCTTTTGCACCCTAAGCCTGGTGAGTTCTGGGAAAATAGACTATCATCTCTCACACGTACAGCTACAGTGGTTCTTCCCAGGAACAACACAGTGAGTCAATGGCCTAATGCCCATGCGATTTACGATCCTAGCACGAGCCTGTGTATTTATATGTTATGATCCACAGGCTCCTGGCCCTCTTAGACTAGCCTGGGGGCCCCAGGATGTAAGTTAAATCTGTGACGATGTTGAGTATCACTTCATATGCTTGTTGACCTTTCTGATATCCTTTTGTAAAGTATCTGATCAACGGTTTAAATGTTTTCCCGTTGAAAAAAAAATGAGTTGTTTATCTTTTTCTTATTGATTTGTAGAGGTACTTTATATATTCTGAATACAAATCCTTTGACAGATATAAATATTTGCATATCTTCCTCCAGTCTGTAGCTCGAATTTTAATTTTACTCTCTTAATAGTTTTCTTTTTTGGTAAACAGAAGTTCTTAAAGTTAATTAAGCCTGAAAATTCAACAGTTAATGAAGCACAAAAAAGGTATCACATTTTTTTCCTTTTATGTTAGAGCTTTGTGTCTTATTTAAGACATTTGCCTATCCCAAGGTCATGAAGAATTTCTTCTGTGCTTTCCTCTAGAAGTTTTATTCTTTTCCCTTTCATACTTATGTCTGTGACTCATCTTAAATTAATTTTTGTGTATGGCTTCCCTATAGCATCTTTAAACAGCTTTGTTGAGGTATAATTTATATACCACAAAATTCACTCATCTAAAGTAGTTTGATGACTTTTACTAAATTTAGACAGTTATGCAGTCATCAACACAATCCATGTCAAGAAGTTCTGTCTTTGCAGTTCAAGCCCCATTCCCACTCTCAGTCCCAGACAACTTCTGATCTGATTTATATCTCTATAGCTTTGCAAGCCTGTCGTTTTTATCTCCCAAACCAACTCTGGTAAATTATATTTCAGTTCACCAAATAGTCCTCTCCTCCCCCAGAGTGGCAAGAGTACATTTCCCTGCCATATTGTTGTTGGATGTGGCCATATGCTGTATGCCAAGATAGCTAGTTCACATGGAGTGTCCGTCAAAGGAAGTATCAAGTTTGGTCCTGAGCTGAAAATGGAAACCCAGTACTAGAGAAAGGCTTTTAATTTCTTCTCTGAACAAGTGGCGTTCTAAGACACCAACCTAGGCTGTAAGTAGGTCCACAAAATGAGGCTCTGAGTAGGAATGAGATGAGGTTGGCCATGAGCTGCCGAACTTTGAGGGAGCTGTGAAAGACAGTATGGGGGCATACGAGTTAAGAAGTACCAACCTGAAGCTGCTGAGCAGACATCAGGCAAAGGAAAAATAGCTGAAGGCACCAGAGAGTGAAGTGGAGTAGCCTCTGAAACGCAGCATTTGTCCTGTGGTAGAGTAGTCATGCCCAGGGGTCACTGAGCTATGGCCCTTCACGACTGAGACCAACAAAAATTCTTGGCATGGGGAGTCAGAATGTGGGTCTCAACTCCTGCTGGACACCCAGGAATTTGAGATGTCTCAGCAAGGTAGCTTCTGGGGGCCTAGGCCAGACCTGGGGCAAGGCTGACCCAGCAGCAGCAGGGGGTGGACTAGAGGGCTAACCAGGACACTGGGAGCAGACAGGCAGACTTTCTGAACTCTCAAATGTCCCAACAGTGTTCTTCCTCATATAATAGAAGATAAAAATTACACAAAACACATTCTGCTTAGAATATTTGTGGTGGCTGACATATAAGCTCAGGTAAGACTCTGATGGAGACATTAGTAGATATGTGAACTTTAAGGGCTGTACACAATGCTTTTTCCCAGGCACCGCCTACTTCACTTGGTCAAGGGTAGACCTTGTTATTAGCAACCTGAGAAGAACCCAAAATCTCAGGTTCAAGCTTTCAACATTCTGAACATCACTTCCTACTTTTCCAGCTGTCGTTCTCTCACTGCCCACTCCTACAATTCTTCATTCTCATTGGGATCCACCATGTACTGACCCTACAATTTTTCACCGTCTGCCTTGCCAAGACAGGTATAATTTTCACGCATTCTTGGCTTCTCATCAACCCCCCAACCCCAACCTTAGTATTAGGAAAAAGGACATTCTTTTCCTAATGAAATATTTCAAACAAAAAAAGGTACAGGAAATAATAGAGCAAACAAACATGTACCCATTACCTCACTTTGGCAAATCTTAACATTTTGCCATGTTTGCTTACTTTATTTTAAGAAATTAAACATTATAGATATAGTTGAAGCCCCTTCTTTACCCGTCCATGATCCCCTCCCTCCCTATGCAAATGTATTCACTATTCAGAATATTATACCAACCCACAATCACACAGACACCTGAACCACACTCTCCAACCTGAGGTACAACTCACGTTTTTCTAAATGTCCCCCAGGATCTGCCAAGCACAGGTATTGGTCTGCTGTTGCTTCTGGATGAAGCCAATTGTCCGTAGTGCTCACTGGAGGAGCACCCCTTTACCAAAGAGGCTGACTTTATAGCGGGCCAGTGCAGGGGGTCTCTTGTACAGCTCTGCTGGAGAGGTCCCTCTATTAGATGTATAGCTGTTGTGGGGTACTATGGGGTATAGATGAGGAGCACCCTGAATGCCTTGGGAGGCTCTGGAGTCTCAGAGACCCTGATGAATCCGAGAAGCTAAGGTGAGTTGCTAGAAAAATAGTTCAATAGAAGTATAAGTGTTGCGGTCAGTGAGTTTCAATATTTTCTACTTCAGTCCACTGAAATGATGTAGAAGCAATGACACGTCACTAACAATGAAAACATATAGTGCTCAGTGTAGAATAAAGGTATCAGGATAATCCAGGGGTCAATTTTTACATCACTAAGGATGGGACAGCCAGAAAATATCTGCCCCTGATATGGTCTGGCCCGCCAGAGAAGAACCAAGTTAAAAACAACATTTAAAAAAAATCTCTGTGTCTCACCCTTCCTTGACCCTCACCAGTGCTCAGTAAAGAGTCTGGGACAAGAGTACATACCCATGTATGTCTACTGAGTTGAACTGACTTGAATTAGGTAAAAAGATGCAATAATGAAAGCAGTATTATTGTTACAATCTGGAGGTCTCAGAGGACCACTCAACCGCTCATGTTTGCATTAGTGGTCAAGAACTCCTCTGCAACATATAAGGCTTCTCCCCATGTATAGCTGCCACTTGTTAGTATTCCAAATTAAGTTTCAGGAACACTGTTTCTTGTGTAGAGTCTACTGGTGACAATAAACTTGATGTTTCCTTGAGTGGGCAATGGGCATAGGAAGGACAATTTTATCCCTCCTTGATTTAGGTGCTGAATATGAGGATAAAACCAGCCAAAGGGAGAAGGACGATGATAAAGTCATTCCTGGTAAAAGTCATACCTACGTCTGGCAGGTCCTGAAAGAAAATGGTCCAACGGCCTCTGACCCACCATGTCTCACCTACTCATATCTTTCTCATGTGGACCTGGTGAAAGACGTGAACTCAGGCCTCATTGGAGCCCTGCTGGTTTGTAGAGAAGGTAAGTAAAGAAAGAGTAGGATTGAGATGAAATAAGCCGGCAAGTACAAACATCTGAAAGAGGTTTCCTTTCCCTAGTATCCTGCCATGGAAAGGAGAACAATGTGGTCTCCGAGAAGAACAGATGCCCATCCTATGTAGCCAGAATGCACTCTAATGTTCAAGAAAAGCCAAGTTCTGGAATTAGGTCTCTCTTCTCTTCTTCTACTTTCTACTTCAGATATCCTATGGGCTGTCTCAGCAGTGCCTTTTATAGTTTTGTGTTAGGTGCCTTGAAACCTCCATGAAGGTAAATACATCCAAGAGTGTGATCAATGGCGTATAGACCACTTCAGAAGGTTAGTCATCTGTAACCCAAAAACATAAAAATCTGAGAAAAGCAAGCATTTATACATGTTTATAAGTTCTTATTCTAAAAATCATAGTAATTTAAGTTAAACCTTTTATAAAAATTTTTTTTTCCCGGGAATTCCCCGGCGGTCCAGTGGTTAGGACTCTTCACTCTCACTGCTGAGGGCCCGGGTTCAATCCCTGGTCATGGAACTAAGATCCCACAAGCTGCACGGTGCAGCCAAAAAAAAAAAGTAAAAAAAAAATTATTGAAGTATAATTGACCTACAACACTATTATAGTTCTAAGTGCACAACATAGTGCCAAGTGAATGAACAAATGAAAAGATGCTCAACATTGCTAATCATCAGGGCAATACAAATCAACACCTTGAGCTATCACTTCACACATATCAGAATGGCTATTATCAAAAAGACCACAAATAACAAGTGTTGGCAAGGATGTGGAGAAAAGGGAACCCTTGTGCACTGTTGGTGGGAATGTAAATTGGCACAGTCATTATGGAAAACAGTATGGAGGGTTCTCAAAAAATTAAAAATAGAGCTACCATTTGATCCAGCAATTCCACTTCTGGGTATTTTTCAGAAGAAAATGAAAGCTCTAATTCGAAAAGATGTATGTACCCCAATGTTCATTGCAGCACTATTTACAACAGCCAAGATATGGAAGCAACCTAAGTGTCCATCAACAGATGAATGGATAAAGAAGATGTGGGGAATATTACTCAGCCATGGAAAAGAATGAAATCTTGCCATTTGTGACAACATGGATGGACCAGAGGGCATTGTCCTAAGTGAAATAAGTCAGAGGGAGAAAGAAGATACTGTATGATTTCACTTATATATGGAATCTAAAAAACACAATAAATGAGGGACTTCCCTGGTGGTCCAGTGGTTAAGAATCCATGCTCCCAATGCAGTGAGCATGGGTTCAATCCTGGGTTGGGGAATTAAGATCCCACATGCTGCACAGCATGGCCAAATAATAATAATAATAACAAAACAGAAACAAATTCATAGATAAAGAGAACAAACAGGTGGTTACCAGAGGGGGGAGAGGTGGAGGGATGAGTGAAATAGATGAGGGAGACTAAGAGGTACAAACCTCCAGTTACAAAATAAATTTGTCACAGGGATGAAATGTACAGCATGGGGAATATAGTCAATAACACTGTAATAACTTTGTATGGTGACAGATGGCAACTAGACTTATTGTGGTGATCTCTTGTATAGAAACATGGAATCACTATGTTGTGGACTTGGATTATATGTATAATGACATGTGTCCATTATATTAGTATCATACAGTATCATATATGTCATATAGTATCATATAGTATGATATATATGTCATATATAGTATCATATCACTGCCCTAAAAATCCTCTGTGCCCTGCCTATTCATCCTTCCCTCTCCTACCCTCTGGCAACCACTGTTCTTTAAATTGTCTCCATAGTTTTGCCTTTTCCGTATGTAGCCTTTTCATATTGGCTTCTTCCACTTAGTAACATGCATTTAAGGTTCCTCCATGTTTTTCATGGCTTGATAGCTTGTTTCTTTTTAGTGCTGAATAATATTCTGTTGTCTGAATGGACCAGTTTATTTATCCATTCACCTACTGAAAGACATCAATTTCACTACTTGATAATTTTAAAAATATATAATAAAAAAATTAAAATCTTTTCAGACAGCTTTACCTGTATTTTAAATTTGTATGGGTGAGTTAGTTTCTTTGTCCAATTTAACTTTTACTTTCCAAGCATTAAGTGTACAAGAGAGGACTTCTCTGGTGGCACAGTGGTTAAGAATCCACCTGCCAATGCAAGGGACATGGGTTCGAGCCCTGGTCCGGGAAGATCCCACATGCCGCGGAGCAACTAAGTCCATGCGTCACAACTCCTGAGCCTGCCCTCTAGAACCCACGAGCCACAACTACTGAGACTATGTGCCACAACTTCTGAAGCCCACATGCCTAGAGCCCACGCTCCACAACAAGAGAAGCCACCACAATGAGAAGCCTGTGCACTGCAACAAAGAGTAGCACCCGCTCGCTGCAACTAGAGAAAGCTGGTGCACATCAATGAAGACCCAATGCAGGCAAAAATAAATTAATTAATTTTAAAAAAAGAGTACAAGAGAGGAAAGAACATTATAAACAAAAATCTTCCTACTCAAAATAAACCTGCAAAGAAAACTTCCCAATCAAGTGAAAAAGTATAATAAGAAAGCTAACAAATTCAACAGTTAAAGCATGAAGCAAGCTTATTTGTAACATTGATAACTTTAAATATTGATATACATGGTGTTCATTTAAAGTGTGAGTATGTGTTTAATATAGACAGTAGTTATTTTGCTCATAACTTTTTTTTTTTTTTGCGGTACGCGGGCCTCTCACTGCTGTGGCCTCTCCCGTCATGGAGCACAGGCTCCGGACGTGCAGGCTCAGTGGCCATGGCTCACGGGCCCAGCCGCTCCACGGCATGTGGGATCCTCCCGGACCGGGGCACGAACCCGCGTCCCCTGCATTGGCAGGCGGACTCTCAACCACTGCGCCACCAGGGAAGCCCTCTTTTTCTGTTTTCTGTTTGTTCTGAATATATACACATATATGAAATATGGTTATATGAACTTGTAGTTTGTATGTCTTTTTAATTTCTTTTTTAGTAATTAATTTTTAGTGTATTTGATAAAAGTAAGGGTCTGCAACAAATCTGAAATTTTTTAAAAAGTCCTTTACCCCGAATAAGTTTAGAATTACTGGCATAGGAGATGTGACACCAAGGAAATAATGTTATGGTAAAGTTAATAAGAGACCAAGAGACAAAGCAGTTGATGAAGTAATGTATCCTCGTAGTGTCATTTTCCTATGAGAGGATTTTCAATAGAAGATAAGTGCTCTCACTTCTTTTTCAGGGAGTCTGACCAAAGAAAGGACACAGACCTTGCACGAATTTGTACTACTTTTTGCTGTATTTGATGAAGGTTAGTGAGCTGCAGTCTGAATTTTGGTCTCCTGAAAGAAATGAAATATATTAATTTAATGTGGTACTTGAGCATGAGGGCTGTTAATGTCCAAAGGAAGTGATTACAGAAAGATCATAAACGACATTATCATTCAGGAATGATGCAGACGGGGATGAAAATGAATTCCAAGGAAAAAATGCAAGCTGAGTTCCACTGGCAGCTATGAAGTAAGAAGATAGAGTAGCTGGGTAACCTTGTCCCTCTTATTAAATCCATCAACAAAGACTTTTTGCTTTACTTTCTCTTTTATATTACGGTTTGAAGCAAAGGAAAGTTTTATTCTTTGTGCAAAGAACGGAGAAGTGCGAGCTTGGACTCTAGAGCAAACGCCCTTCCGACAGGCCGTAGGCGGGGCTACTTTATAGGGACGAGGGAAGGGGCGGAGCTCTCCCGGCAGGCGCAGCTGCAGACGCAGTGTGTGCACCACGTCTCTGCACACGGCCTGCTGCGGCTGTCTGGCCTTGAGCGTCGTGGTCAGCTTCTGCTCCCAGCAGCGGAGCTGACGTGTCAAACCAGGAGGTCTGGTGTCAAACCTGGCTGACGTGTCAAACCAGGAGGTCTGGTCTGAAGGGCTGGGGCAAGGCCTGTACCCGCGACGTTTCATGTATGTAATTTTGTTTTGTTTGGTTGTTTGTTAGTTTTGGTTAAACGTGGGAGACATTTATTTACTTTCCCACATCGCCAATCATGGATACGAGTGGCTAAGGTTTCTATCTCCTCAGGAAAACACAGCCCAGTTGAGTGACTATCACATCCTTTGGAGAATTTCAGTCTTCGGTCACAGCATTTAAGAGCTCCTGGTTTTGGTCCCACAAGCCCTTTTTGAAGTGACTTATTGCTTTACTTTCTAAATGCCCCCTGTTATCTTTTAAAGAAATTTTTACTAAAAATCATATATATTTAAGGTATACATCATGATGATTTTAGATAAATAGATACAGATAGAGAAATGATTACTACAGTCAAACTAACATATCTCCTCACAGAGTTATTTCTTGTGTGTGGTGAGAGCACCCGAAATCTACGCCCTTAGCATATTTCCAGTGTTCAATGTAGTATGATTAACTATAGTCATCACGCTGCACATTAGATCCCCAGAACCTGTTCATCTTAAAACCGAAAGCTTGTACCATTTGACCAACACTTCCCCATTTCCCCAGACCCTGGCAGCCCCTCTTGTGTTCTATGTTTCTATGAGTGTACTTTTTCTTATCTTCATCTCTTACTTTTAAGTAACTTGGGCAAGTTACTTAACCCTTACTCTGTGTCTCAGTTTTATCCATTTGAAAAGTGAAATAATAAGTACTATTTCATAGGATGGTTGTAAGGATTAAGCGGGTGATTTCTTCCTCGTCGCCATCATGATCACCTTCTGAAGTGAGACACCCGCCATCGTCTCTCTCCTGACTAGTCTCCTTGTCTTTTTGTGCCCCCTGACACTTCATTATTACTGTAGCAGCCAAAGGGAGCCTACCAAAATGTGAATCTGATCTTGTCACCCCAGCCCTTAAAATCCTTCAATTTTACATCAAGGCAAAATGTAAACGCCTTAACACACTGATACATGACCTAGTCTTTGACGACCTGTCTAGCCTCATTGTGCTTCTCTTCCTGCCTCACCGTTCATCACCGTTCAAGTTGCAGCCACACCGAACACCTTTTGTGTAACACCCAAAACACGCCATGCTCTTTCTTGTATCTGGACCTTTGCTTATGCTGTTTCTTCTGCCTGGAAAGCTTCACACCAAGTTTCTCCTCCTTCTGGTCCAGGTTCGTTGCCTCTTTATATATTTCCACATTACCTTGAGCTTCCTCCTTATGACACTAAATCATCATTGCTGGCTTTATTTAATATTTATCTTCTTTGACCTCGTATTCCTTTCTCTTCAGGCAAAGTGGGGTTCCTTCTCCTCTCTGCTCCCACAATATCCTGTTCTTATCTCTCTTACATCACTCTTCACTCTGTATTATAATTGTCTGCTTCTCTGTCTATTCGAGCTAAATTGTAAGCGCCTAGAAGGTAGAGGCTGTGTCTTCTTTGTCATCAGTGCCTAGTGCTCAGTAGTGTTCAGTAAATATGTTTAACTGAATGAACAAATGAGTGGATCAAGGGATAAATGAACTTATGAGAGTTCCCCAAAGGCTGGGTGCCTCAGAAAGTTTCAGTCCTTTGCACAAGGAGCTGCTAATAATAATATTTATAGTGCCTTTCACTCTTGTTAATTTCAGGGACGAGGTTGGAAAGCTTTCGGGTTCTTGGGCTTTCATTATTGCAAACTGGATGAAGCAGTTAGGACAGGGACAGGTACTGGCAGCCTTTTCCTAGGATGCTTTTCATGTGCCTCCTTTTAAATAAGTGAGCTAATGAATAGAATGAAATCATCATGGTGCAAATTAACCGATATTCTCCCTTCCACTAGTTATCATCTGTCATTATTCCTTTCCAAGTAGTGTCATGGATAAATATAGGGAGAGATCATTACTTTGAGCAAGAAATATCTGCCTTTTGGTACTGTCTTCTCCCTTTTTCTTACTGACTTTGAGGGCAAATCATCTGTGCCTACTGTGCTGACATGAGACAGACACTTAGCTGGCCCTCTATTGGCATCCTCTCTCAACAGGGAAAAGTTGGCACTCAGGAAAAAATGAGTCCTTGACACAGGCTGTGGATCCTGCATCTGCAATGCACACAATCAATGGCTATATAAACAGGTCTCTGCCAGGTATGTACAGCCTGCTCAAGAATCCTCAAGAGCTTCTGCATTCACCACAGAGCTCTCTTCTCCAGTTTTCCTCAGTTATCTGAAAATTAAGGTTTCTTTTGCTTAAATGTAAATGGGCATCCAAGGATGAACAGATATTTAAGGAAAGCCTGAAACACGAAGACAATATGCAAAGATAAAGAAAAGTAGTATGCCTTGCCTTATCATCCCTTCCATCTGGATGTTCCTGAGTTACATCCTTTTATAATAAATATAATAAACAGGTTTCTAGTAAGTAAAAAAATGTAATAATAGGATTATATGAAAAAGAAACAATCAAAACAAGAATATGCTCACAAAATTAGGAATATGATTGTCAAAATACAAACTTAATAGAAAGTGGTATAAAGCAAACCTCCCAGAAAGCAAAACAAAAAGAGATTGAGAAAGCAAATCTCCCAGAAAGAAAAAGAAAAAGAGATTTTTAAAACCAAAGAAATGATAGAATGAAGTGTTAAGAAAAGAAAAGAGTTGAGTCTTTATATAAAAATTTCCCAGCAGGATAAATTAAAAAGTATCCCCACACAAAATTAGGTTTGTGGAATTTCAAAGAACAAAGAGAAGATACATAAGCTTCCCCTGGGAGAAACAGGTCACATACAAAGGCATGAGAATTAGACTGGCAATATAATAAACCAATACCTTAAAAGTTCTAAAGGAAAAGTTATTTTCAACCTAGAATTCATAGCCAAACTATAACTTAACTTTGGGGGAAGAATAAAGACATTTTCAGAAATGGTAGCCCTTAGAAGCCACTGAATATGTGCTACAATAAAACTAGAGGGTAAACCAAGAAAGAGGGAGTTGGAAAATTCAGACACCCAAGAAAATAATGAAGGACGAGGAAGGATATTTTCTTAACTCTTTTCTATATTTTTCAAGAATTCTATAATTAATATGCATGATTTCAGAATTAGAAAAGAAATTAGCTTTCAAAACATGCAAGTCCCTGCTCTCACATATCAAGTTAATTAACCTCTCTGGGCATCAGTTTCCTCGCCTCTAAGTGAGGGATGATAACTATAGTTTCTACATTCGTAGGGTTATTGGGAGTTAAAACTTGTAAAATACTTTGGACAGTGCTTGATGTTACACGAGTGCTCAGTAAACATTACTGTTATTAATTATATTGCCATCATTAGCGTTAGATTGGATGTGAGAAGTGAGAGTGGGGACAAGAATAACTCTCACTTGCATAATTGAATTCAGGATGGTACCATTCACTGAAATAAAGAAGTCTGGAATAAGATGAGGTGATAAAGATTGAAAATTTGGTTTTGTACCTGTGGGTTTTATGAGATATCCAGGTGAAGATATTGAGAAGGTATCAGTCTGGAGTTAATACCATGAGAATGAATGGTATTATTCAGGGAGAAAATTTGACTAACGAGAGAATAAGGCCTAGGGATGAGCCCTGGGGTGGTCCATCATTTAATGGATGGGTAAAGAAGGAGCAGTCACAAAATGAGACAGAAGAAGGAGCAGTCTAAGCCTTAGGGGAACAAAACTCTGTTGAAACAGAGGCCAGGGGAGGAGAGAATTTCAAGAAGAAACGAATGGTCAACAGATGCAGATGAAGACTGAAAAATACCCATTGGACTTAGCATCAAGATAGTCATTGATGACTTTGGCAAGAGCTGTTAGTTTGACAGTACCCCAGTGTCCTTGGAAAGTTTGGTTCCAAGTCAAGATAATAAAATTTGTAAGGACAATTTGTTCATCCTATCCTAGAAAGTGTTTTCCATTTCAAATTCTCTACTTCTTGCTTATAGCTGTGTTATTCTTACTTTACAGGTCTGATTGGATGTCATAAGAAATCAGTCTATTGGCATGTGATTGGGATGGGCACCACCCCTGAAGTGCACTCAGTTTTCCTTGAAGGGCACACATTTCTTGTGAGGAACCATCGCCAGGCTTCTTTGGAGATCTCACCAATAACATTCCTTACTGCTCAGACACTCCTGATGGACCTTGGCCAGTTTCTACTGTTTTGTCATATCTCTTCCCACCAACATGGTAATATCTGTGGATCTTAAAAATAAGTATTATAAATATCCAGCTCTTCTTTTAATAGAATTTACTGTCCACTGTCCAGTATAGGATTATGTTAGTTAGACCTCAACTGAGATTCCCTAGTTGCCAGTTTTCAGAGCAAATAGTTCACCTTGAGTATAAGAGGGCTTGATTATTAGTAGTACTTGTGAATGTACTGGTGAATCTACCTGTGATATAGGGAGGGGAAAATGAGGTGGCAAGAGTGAGGAGGACAGTGTATCATTGTTTTCCTAGCCTGATCACATTAAATAGGCTTCAGTACTATGGAGAGAGGGATTTTGGGTCATAGCTGAAGAGATGTTTTATGAGAAATTTAGGGAAAAGGAAAAAAGTGCACTGTCTAGGTTGTAATCATAAGGGCTCCAGGATATCAGTAGTGATGCCCAGAGCATTATATAGCAAATACAAATGGATATTCTGAGCAAATGAGTGAGTCTTGAAAAAGGGGTAAAACATATATTGGAGGAGAGTCAGGCAGAAGGGAAATGGTGAGTGCAAAGACCACAGGAAGAAACCAGAAAGTACCAGATAATGGGGAAGGTAATACATATAGGACAATGGCAAGAAAGGATATTGGTGTGGAGAAGGGAACACTTAAGAGAAGGCCTTGAAGGCCTAACAAGAAAGAACAAAGTCATAAGAGTTAAGGCAAGAAAGTCTCATTGGAACCTGACATTCGTTTGTCTGACTCCAGATGGTATGGAAGCTTATGTCACAGTAGATAGCTGCCCAGAAGAACCCCGCAAATGGATGAAGAGTAATGAAGAAGAAGATTATGATGATTTTTATGACTCTGACATGGATGTGGTCAGATTTGATGGTGACAGCGCTCCTCCCTTTATCCAAATCCGCTCAGTTGCGAAGAAGCATCCTAAAACCTGGGTCCACTACATTGCTGCTGAAGAGGACGACTGGGACTATGCTCCCTCAGTCCTTACCTCCAATGACAGGCAAGTACCTTTTGACTCTTGGTGCTATCTCTTCCCCATAATCAAAAATTCTTCCCAGTTATTCAAAACAACAAATCCTTAAGCCATATTTAAGGTTAGGTACAGGTATAGAATCAAATGGCAAGGGCATTAATATGTTTGGTAAATTAACATAGCTGAACATCAGGGATGCTTATATTTTTCTCACTCCTTTCCTTGATTAAATCATATGGGCTATTTTAGAGTGGATTTTAGCAACCTGTCCTTTACCTAGAATTCTCCATTCCAACCTCTCATCTTTTTGTGTCTCACACAGAAGTTATAAAAGTCTGTATTTGAACAATGGTCCTCAGCGGATTGGTAGGAAGTACAAAAAAGTCCGATTTATAGCTTACACAGATGAAACATTTAAGACTCGTGAAGCTATTCAGTATGAATCAGGAATCCTGGGACCTTTACTTTATGGAGAAGTTGGAGACACACTTTTGGTAAGTTGAGGAAAAGATATAAGGTTGGGTAAGAAGACAAAGTCTGGAGGGTTTTGAGTTTTTTAAACCTTCATAATTCAGCCTTGTCTCCAATGGGCAGGATCTTTTAAAAATTATAAATGTTACACAAACGTGGATTATAAATTTGTTTTAAAATATTATAGAACAAAATATTTAATGCCACCCATTAAACCTGACACTCATTTGAAATACTCATTGCTTAGACTTTCATACATATCCTTCTACGACTTTTAGAAGGATTTTACATTTGACTTGTAAGGAAAAGAACAAGAAGAATATGTGACAGAGAGTAGATATAGCCCACAAAGCCTAGAGCATTTACTATCTGTCCCTTTCCAGAAAATGTTTCCTGACCCTTGATATAGCATATTAACAATACTTATGCTTCAAATAACAGTGGCTTTAAAAAATAGGGAGTTATGTTTTCACAATCACTTTAGAGATAGGTAGATGGCATGTCAACCGTAAAAAAATGCACAACCTGAAAGTTGAGAGTTGTTTTATTTGGCGGACATTCTTAGGACTTCAAGCCCGGGAGACAGCGTCTCAAGTAACCCTGAGAGAACTGCTCCAAGGAGGCAAGGGGGGAGCCAGGGTATATAAGAGTTTTGCAACAAATGGCAGGTAGTAGGAACAAAAGATTACTGTTAATTAAAGAAAACCAGGTATCCCGAGTTAAGGAATTTAGTACTTTTCTATGTATGGGAAGATGCAAGAGTCTGGGCTTATTGAAATCATTCCTTTGAACTGCACCTCAGCTATCTGGGGCCAGTATCCTGTGCTTTCTCATCCTGCGTTTCCTTAAGCTGCACCATTGGGTGTGGCTGCAGTCTGATGACTGCTAGACAGCCGGGCATTCTTCGTTTCCTCTCCTGAGTTACCTCAGGGCTCACTGATGGCTGCGACATCCTTTGTTTACTGATATGGCAGGCAGGTTCTTAACATGGCTGTATTTTGCTTATATATTTGTAAAAGGTTTTATGCATTATAAATATTAACACATTGTTATTTGTCTTTCAAATATTTTTCTCAGTCTGTCACTTGTACTTTAACTCCTTTGTGATGTCTTTTGTCCTATAAAAATTTTCAGTCTTTATGTAGTCAAGATCTTTTCTCAATCTTTAAATTTATATTTTTCTGGATATTTTTCATTTATGTTTTCGGCCTAGGAACATCTTCACTACCTCTAAGAGATTATAAATATGGTCTACTATATTTTATTCTTTTACATTTACAGTTTTATTTTCACAATAAGCATTTTAATTGCTCTGGAAGTTACTTTTGGGTATAGAGCATCGTGTCAAATAGGGATTTCCCCAAGTGACAGCCAATTGGTCCAATCAATCCTTTCTTCACTAATTTTAAAATGCCTTTTTTATTATATACTAAAATGATAAAATCTGTTCTGTTTAACTGATCTGTTACCACACTGTTTTAATGACTGCAACCTTGTGATATGTTTTGATATTTGTAGGACATGTCTACCTTCATTTTACTTCTTTAAAATTTTAATTAACTATTAATGTACAGTTTTTCTTCATGAATTTTATTTACCTACTTTTGAATTAGCCAGTATAAATAACTCAAAAGGCAAAGAAAAGGCAAGCTTTCCTTCCTCACAGACTTCCAGTCCCATAGTCTGACCAGCTATCGTTGCTCTCAGTTTTTTATATTCCCTTTCAGAAACAGTATATACATATACAAGTGTATGTGCACATATTTCACACAAAAATAGAAGCACTATGTAGATTTTAACAATATATCTTGGATATCATTTCATATCAATATATGTAGGTCTACCTCATTCTTTCATGTTTGTAAGTTATGCTCTTATATATGCTGAATCCTATAAGGCTTTTCTGTTAATGTGAGAACTTGAGGACTATTTTTTACTTTTTATACGGAAATTATCAAACATACCCAGAAGTAGAAAGAATAGTAAAATAAACTTCTTTGAACCCATCACTCAGCTTCAACAGTTATCAACAAATGGCTAATCTCATTTTGTCTATAAACCAACTAGGCCTAACAGACATCTACAGACCGGGCCACCCAACTCCAATAGAATACATATTCTTCTCAAATGCACAAGAAACATTCTCCAGGATAGATTATACATTAGGCCACAAACCAAGTCTCAAAAAATTTTAAAGAAAACTATAGTTCAAAATTCCTTGTGGATATAGATGCAAAAATCCTCCACGTTATTAAGCCAGATCTAGCAACATTTTAAAAAGATCATATACTATAATCAAGTGAGATTTATCTCAGGAATGTAGGGATGGTTCAACATATGAAAATTAATGCAATACAACATATTACTTGAATAAAGGACAAAAGCACATGATCGTGTAATATGTGAAGAAAAAGGGCTTGACAAAATCCATTACCCATTCGTGATAGAAAAAACTCAATGAACTAGCAGCACAATGCAAGGTCCTTAACTTGATGAAGAACATCTAAGAAAAACTTATAATACGCTGAAAGACTAAATGTTTTCCCCCTGAGATTAGGAACAAGTTAAGATGTCCACTCTTGGCGGGGCAGGGGCAGGGGCGGCAGCTCCGGGGACGCCGAGGCCCCACTCGACCCATCACGCCGTTGCTGCCCAGACGCCGTGACCCCCCGTCCACCCTGCTGCACCTGCGGAGACTCAGCAAAGTGCTGGGTGGGCACGGGGCAGTCTCCACGTCCTCGAATCTGCCCTTTCAGTTGTTTTCTTGACGTGACCTTAAGTCACCCAGAACTAACTGGGACGCCCGGTCCAGCAGTCGAAGGGGAACCGGAGGGTCTCTGCCTGACCGAAATGGTAACCTGGCAGAAGGGGAAGCTGGCGAGAGGTTCTAGAAGTTGCTTGAGAACTTTGTGCCATCGGCAGCTCCTGCCTAAAATCGTCGGGAGCTGCTAAAATCGTCTTTAGGAAGGCTGGCAGCCAAGTTTGACACCCCAGCGTTCCATACAAGGATAGACGGTGACTTGGGAGGTAATTTCCACATCCTGCTATTTGTGTTCAGGGTCGAGGCTTATGGACGACACGAAGGGAAGACGAGGGAAGGACGATGGATGCGAACACATCCACGGAAGCATCGCCCCAGCTCTGAACTGGGTCGGCCCACCGCTGGCATCGCAGCAAAGGGTCAAGGCCAGGCCAGGCCTGCAGAGGGTGCCTCCTAACTTCACTGTTGACCCCAAGTGCAGACTGTCCTACAAACGGGGCAGAAAGGATGATTTGGGTTCCTAGTCATTAGAAGTTTTTTGAGGTTTCTGTTTAAAATTTTAAAAGAGATTTAGAAACACTAGGCATATTTTGGAAGGAAAGCAGATGAAAGAAAAGCATTTTCCTTCTGCGTATAAAAACCTAAATATAAAGGTATGGCTTATACTAGGTGGGAATGCCCACCTACAAGGGTCAAATTCAGAATAAAATTGAAGAGTGTTTGAAAATCAACTCAATCAATGCCAAGTATGGAGGATGCAAAAACGAACTGGACAATGTCTTTTTTCATAAGAAGTTTACAATTTAGTAAGGAAAAAAGAGAACAGGACTTGTGGAGAGAACATATTTCAAGAAGAGTGAATGCGATATGTAGTCTGGTTTGGCAAGAAAATAATGCTGCTATAGAAGGGCGTGGTGAGTGATAAGCTCAATGGATGCGGTTAAAGATGTTGTGAAAGGCCCTACATACTCAGCTGGTTTTGAACACAACTGAACAGATGAGGAACCTTTGATAAGAAAATATAGGAGTGTGGACTTCCCTGGTGGTGCAGTGGTTAAGAATCCGCCTGCCAATGCAGGGGACACGGCTTCGAGCCCTGGGCCAGGAAGATCCCACATGCCACGGAGCAACTAAGCCCGTGCGCCACAACTACTGAGCCTACACGCGGCAACTACTGAAGCCCGTGTGCCTAGAGCCCGTGCTCTGCAACAAGAGAAGCCACCACAATGAGAAGCCCATGCACCGCAACGAAGAGTAGCCCCCACTCACCGCAACTAGAGAAAGCCCAGGCACAGCAATGAAGACCCAACGCAGCCCAAAATAAATTAATTAATAACTTAAGAAAAATAAGAAATAACAGATAAGTTATGCCAAGGTCCATAGAATATCATCTACCTGGACCGAAATCTGTCCACACATCTTAAAAAAAAAACCATGAGGTGTACAAGGAGTACAAATAAAGTTACACATGATTCATACAATACTAGGAAATGGAAGGTACCACAAACATCAAATTACCAGAAAATTGGTAAGTAGCAAACTCCAGCAAGAGCAACCTTCCTCCACTGCTGCAAGACTCTAGACTGATACTGGAGTTAGAAGAAAAGGCTTCTATTTTATTTTTGTATTGCAATATAGTTGATATACAATATTATGTTAGTTTTAGCTGTGCTACATAGTTATTTGATATTTGCATACATTATGAAATGTTCACCACAGTAAGTCTAGTAACCATCTGTCTCCATACAGATTTATTGCAATATTATTACTTAGGCTGTATATGACATCTCCATGGCATATTTCTTATTTAAGTGGAGGTTTGTACCTCTTAACCCCCTTCACCTATTTTGCCCTTCCACCACCCTCCCCTCTGACAACCATTGGCTTGTTTTCTGTTTCTGTTGAGTATGTTTTCTTTGTTTTGTATTTTAGATTCAACATATAAGTGAGATCATACAGTAGAAAAAAAGGATGTCCACTCTTGTTACTTTTATTTAATACTGAACTGGAAGCCAATGCAATAAGGCAAAAAAAAAAAAAAGGAATTAGAGGCATTTGGATTGGAAAGAAAGAAATAATACTGTCTTTATTTGCTGATGATATGATCTTTTCTGCAGAAAATCCTAAGGCATCTACTAAAAAGCTATTAGAACTAATAAACAAGTACAGCAAGTTTGCAAGATTCAAGATCAATACTAAAAAATAAGTTGTATTTCTATACACTTCAATGAAAAATCTGCAAATGAAATTAAGAAAACAATTTCATTCATGATAACATAAAAAAAGAATGAAATATGGGAAAAATATAACAAAAAAGGTGCAACACTTGTACAGTGAAAACAACTAATTGTTACTGAGATAATTTTTTAAATATCTAAATAAATGGAAAAACATATATTTATGGATTGGAAGAGTCACTTACTGTTAAGACTCTTCCAAATTTGTCTATAGATACAAATTGAATCCCTATCAAAATCCCAACTGCCTTTTTTGCAGAAATTGAAAAGCTGATCCTAAAATACAGATGGAATTGCATAGGACCCTTAATAAACAAATGAATCTTAGGGGAAAACAAACAACAAAGTTTGAGGACTCACACATCAATTTCAAAAATTACCACAAACTATAGTAATCATGACAGTGTGGTACTGGCATAAGGATAGATATATAGATCAATGGAAAACAATTGAGAGTCCAGAAATAAACCTACATATCTATGAACACTTGACTTATTTTTTTAATTGAAGTATAGTTGATTTACAGTATTGTGTTAGTTTCAAGTGTACAGCATGGTGATTCTGTATTTTTGCAGATTATACTCCATTATAGGTTATTATAAATATTCGGTATAATTCCCTGTGCTATACAGTATATCCTTGTTGCTTATCTATTTTATGTATAGTAGTTTGTATCTGTTAATCCCATACTCCTAATTTGACACCCCCCCGTTTTCCCTTTGGTAACTATAGGTTCGTTTTCTATGTCTGTGTGTCTGTTTCTGTTTTGTAAATAAGCTCATTTGTATCATTTTATTAGATTCCACATGTAAGTGATATCATATGAAATTAGTCTCTCTTTGACTGACTTTACTTATTATGATAAGTTCTAGGTTCATGTTGCTGCAAATGGAATTATTTTGTTCTTTTTTATGGCTGAGTAGTATTCCTTTGCATGTATATACAATGTCTTCTTTATCCATTCATCTGTAGATGGACATTTAGGTTGCTTCCATGTCTTGGCTATTGTAAATAGTGCTGCTATGAACATAGGGGTACATGTATCTTTTAGAATTGGAGTTTTCATCTTTTCTGGATATATGCCTAGGAGTGGGATTGCTGGATCATATGGTAGCTCTATTTTTAGTTTTTTCAAAGGAACCTCCATACTGTTTTCCACAGTGACTGCAACAATTTATATTCCCACCAGCAGTGTAGGAGGTGAACACTTGACTTTTCACAAATGTCCTAAGACCAATCAATGGGGAAAGAATAGTATTTTTAACAAATAGTACTGGGACAACTGGATACCCACATGAAAAAGAAAGAAGTTTGACCCCTTCCTTATACCATACACAAATTGAAGGTGGATCAAAGATATAAATGTTAGAGCTAAAACTAAAACCCTTAGAAGAATATACAGGAGTAAATCTTTGTGACCTTGGATTATACAATGGTTTCTTAGATATGACATCAAAAGCAACAAGCAACAAAAGATAAAATAGATTGGACTTCATCACAATTAAAAACTTTTGTGCCTCAAAGGATACCAACCAGAAAGTGAAAAGACAACCCATGGAATGGGAGAAAATAAATTGCAAATCATATATCTGATGAGGGAATAGTATCCAGAATTTATAAAGGACTCTTACTCAATAATAAAAAAAACTCAATATTAAAAAGGCAAATAGGGACTTCCCTGGTGGTCCAGTGGGTAAGCCTCTGTGCTCCCAATACAGGGGGCCTGGGTTCGAACTCTGGTCGGGGAAGTAGATCCCGCATGCATGCCACAACATGTAGTCCGCATGCCACAACTAAAGATCCCGCATGCCACAATGAATATCCCACATGCCGCAACTAAGACCTGGCACAGCCAAAACAGACAAATAAATAAATAAATGTTTTAAAAATAAGTTTAGAAGGCAAATAATCCAACCGAAAAATAAGCAAAGGATTTCTATAGACACTTCTCCAGGGATGATATATAAAGGAGTGACCAATAAGCACATGAAAAGATGCTGAACATTATTAGCTATTGGGGAAATGCAAATCAAAATTGCAATGAGATACCATTTCACACCCACTAAAATAGCTATAATCAACAAGGCAGATAATAACAAGCATTGGTGAGGATGCGGAGAAATTGGAAGTTTCATAAACTACTGATGGGAATGTAAAAATTTGCAGCCACTTTGGAAAACAGTTTATCCATTCCTCAGAATGTTAAAAATGGAATTACCGTGTGATCCAGCAATTTATTCTAGGCATATACTCAAGAGAAGGGAAAACATAGGTCCACACAAAGACTTGTATGTGAATGTTCATAGCAACGCTATTCATAATAGCCCCAAATTGGAAGCCATTCAAATGTTCACCAATTGGTGAATGAATAAACAAAATGTAGTGTACCCATATAATTGGAACACTAGTCAGCAATTAAAAGAAATGAACTACTCATACATGATACAACATGGATAAAATCAAAACATTATGATAAGTTAAAGAAGTCAAGCAAAAAAGACGTATTACATGATTTAATTTATGTGAAATATCTTAAAAAGGCCAATTTATAAAGCAGAAAGCGTATTAGCAGTTCAGGACTCCAACTGTGTGTGTTCCACTAAACCAGTCAGAAAGTGCCTCACCTTTAATGACCCAGCATCAGCAATCACACAGCATTTCATGGCATAATCTGAGTAAAAGCAGTCAAAGCCCACCCAGAATCAAGGAGAGGGAAACTTTGGCCTACCTCTTGTTGGGAGGAGTGTCAAAGAATTTGGGAACCATGTTTGAAAACTGCCACGTAAATTGACAGCTTACTTCTCAAAAGCAACAAAGGAAGCCAGAAGACAATGAAATTATGTCTTTAATGTGTTGAAAGAAAATCGCTATCAACCTAGCAAGAATTACCATTTTATTGGCAATTTATACCAATATTCAAGGAATATATAATTTTATATTAAAAATTTAAATGTAGAGTATAAGAAAAAAGTAAAGACCCACCAGTTCTTTATTAGGCTAGCATAACCTTAGTTGTAAACCTGAGCAGGACAGTATGAGAAAGGAAAATTAAAATTACAGACCAATTGCATTATAAACATGGATTCAAAAAATCCTAAACAAAAATTAATAAACCCAATGGAGCAATATATTAAAAAGATAATACATTATGACCTGGTTGATTTATCGGAGGAGTACTAGATGAATTTAATATTAGAAAATCAAATATGGTAATCCACCATATTAACACATAAAAGGGTAAAATATAATTTGAAAATCTCAATAGTTTCATACAAATATTTATCAAAATTCAACATCCATCCATAATAAAAAGTCATAGGAAATTGAGATCACAAGGGACATCCTTATCCTGATAAAGATCTGAAGAAAATCTATAGGCACCAATCATACTTGGTGGTGAAACTGAGAAATCCTTCTGTTTAAGATCAGATCAGGACAAGAAACAGTTAACAAGTATCACAACCTCTATTTAATATTTTACTAGAAATCCTAGCCAGTATTCTTAGGAGAAAAAAAGTTTTAAGATTGGAAATGAATAAACAAAACTGTTATTATTTGAAGATTAAGTAAATGAATGACAGTGGGAGCTATGTTTGTCATTGTTGAAGAGGGTAATTATAAATAAACAAAAAGGAAAGGCTAGAATAAATCATGTGATACTGGATTACAGTTGGAGACATTACTATGAGTTCATGTTTGCCAAATATAGATACAGATGGATGCATACAGAAATAATTACATATGTGTGTGTATGTTTAGGTTAGTATATTTCCTAGCGCTGTCCACTGAGAGGATCTAGAAGCAATGACATCCCAGTAGCAATGAGCACACCCAGATCTTGGTTTCTAATACCATTCTCTGATGAAAGGAACCAAGGCCATTTGGAGAATCGATGATTCTAGGGCTGGGCCAGGGAAAATATAAGATGAGCCTGGAGAATCTTGTGGTTCCAGAAAGTAAGAAAGTGCTCAAAAAATAAAAGGATGGGACAATGTTAAAGAAATATAGGAGCTTCTAACAGCCAAGGTGGAAGAATATGAGCAATAAAATAAAGTATAAAATAAATATCCACTGCACCACCAGGGAAGCCCAGAAGTTGGTTTTTTATCTTCATATCATAGAACCTCAGACATAGAGCCCAGTTGATATGTTCAGAGTTCTTAATGCTGCTTCCATGTTATCACTCTTCTATCCTACCTCTCTTTTAAAGCTCATGCAATCAGACAATTCCAACTGCCACCCTTGCTTAATGCTGTAATCAGCAGTCCTCCTGGTCATGCCTGCGCATCCAGTGAAGATTTTATCACTTGAACCAGTTTTCCCTTCCACTGTTGGGGAATTCAGGGCCCAAATGGTGGGCAAGGCTGAGGGGAAGCAGTGCCCTCAGCAGACATCCAAATTTCAGTTACTAATGTCAGAAGGTGCAAGGAATTCTTCCTGAAGTGATTAAAATAATTTTAAATAAATGGAAAGGAACCTTTAGTGAGAAACCTAAGTAACTGTCTGAGCAATTTTATGAAAAGAACAAACATTTTGAGCTTTATCTAGGCTCAAAGCCCCATACTATAGATACAAGGCAGCTTTTGTTTTCTGGAGGTAGGCCACACTTTTCTTGTTGATCCTAATTGTCTTGTACCTAATCTTATATCTCATTTATACTTTCAGATTATATTTAAGAATAAAGCAAGCCGACCATATAACATCTACCCTCATGGAATCACTGATGTCAGTCCTTTGCACCCAGGGAGATTTCCAAAAGGTAAGTGTTACCTCAATTTTATAGGTCTTCCTTACCTGTAGATACAGATGAGGGCACAGCCGCAATAACAACTAAAACCATGCACATTTATCACCCCACCATCCTTATTCTCTTAAGTTTTATTTTATTTGAAAATATGTCTTTATTTTGCCTTCACTTTTGAAGGATAATTTTGCTGGACATAGAATTCTGGGTTGAGAGGGTTTCTTTTTCCTTTTAGCACATTCAAAATATTGTTTTACTATCTTCTTGCCTTTATAATAGCTAAATTCTATTCCGTCATTCTTCCCCTGTATGTCATTTTTCTCTGGCTGTGATTTTCTTCATATCTATCCTACTTGGGGTTCACTGATCTTCCTGTGAGTCACAATATTTGTATTTTTGTTTTTAATAGCCAGGCCTTTGTCCCCAAATGAAGTAATAAGTTGCACTTCTACTAGTCATGTGTGAAAATATAATTTCCCACATTCTTGATAGCTAGAAGATAATAGTCTTTTAAAATCCTGCTAATCTGGTGGGTGAAAAGTGGTATTTCATTGTTGCTTTAAGTTTACTTGGGGATGAATATTTATTTTATCAAAATAATACATGCTTAAAATATTGAAAGGCTGTAAGTTCCACTCCCTAGAGGCATCCATTTTTAAGCATTTCTGTTTTAGATTTTTGGTAGTTACCGCTATAGCTCTAAAAAATCATTTATATGCTACTCCTTTGTTTTTCAGCTTTAGACATTATAGGTTTATTTTGTGTTAAATGAGGATTTAACATTGTGCTTCTTCCATTCCAGTTGTTTTAGACTTTCATCAGTGCTTTTAGTTCCTCAACTGGCTATCATTAGGATTTAAAAAAACATGCTAAATACCTACGTTTTGTATACATTAAGGTACTGACAACAGTTTCCCATTTCTTGTCCTCTATTCTTCCATTCCCCCACTGCTGCCAGCTATACCTTTACTTTTATAAAACTAAAGTTGCTAACATTTACATTTTGCACTGTAATTTCAAATAACTCCTTGCTTTTTCTATATATTTATTCTAAACTTTAAAAGTCAAAAAACCAGCATTTATATTATTTTAGTATGTTTCTTATTATAAGTATATGAGTTTACTGCAGGACTAGGTGATACGCTATGATTATTCTTTTGTCTACAGTTCCAATGATTTTACTGTTAAGGTCAAATGGATTATCCTTCTTTATTCTCTACCAGTAGTTCAAAATCATGGTAAATTTTAGTTTGCTTTATATTAGGACCATGCTGATCTTGGAATTTTTGTGTTTGTAATCCTGAAAAAAGACTTTTTTTTCTTTTTTTTTAATATTTTGTTGCAGTGTTTTTCTTTTAAATACATCTATTTTATTTTTGGCTGCATTGGGTCTTTGTTGCTGCACGCGGGCCCCCTCTAGTTGTGGTGAGCGGGGGCTACTTCTCATTGCAGTGTCTTCTCTTGTTGCGGAGCATGGGCTCTAAGTGCACAGGCTTCAGTAGTTGTGGCTCGTGGGCTCAGTAGTTGTGGCTCGTGGGCTCAGTAGCTGTGGCTCGTGGGCTCTAGAGCACAGGCCCAGCAGCTGCGGCGCACAGGTTTAGCTGCTCCGCGGCATGTGGGATCTTCCCGGACCAGGGCTCGAACCTGTGTCTCCCACGTTGGCAGGTGGACTCCTAACCACTGCGCCACCAGGGAAGCCCCGACTTTCTTTTCTTTTATCAGGAGAAGAAATGTATGCCTTTTCACCATGTCCCTTAGGTCTTCCAGCTTCTTAATCATGCTGTTTATTGGTATCTGATCCTTTTTTCTTCTAAAGATGTTCTTGTAGTTCACCAGCTTACTATTCTAATTTGGATTATATGCTTTCTAGGCCTGCTACAAAGCTGCCATCTTTGGATTTTTTTTATTTGGACTTGTAGGCTAGTGCCATTACTGCTCCTATCTTGTACATTTCTGGTTTTTGATTTCTTTTGTTTTTCTGGAAGTATACCTTCAATATACTTCTGAATACATTTAGTATATAGGGGGAAAACTTTATGAGTCCTTCAGTATTATATGATGTATAGATAGGCTGGTTATAAATAATTTTCAATCCACTGTTTTCTGATACTCATTGTTGCTGATGAAAATTCTAATGCTAAATTGATTTGCAGTTCCTTTATGGGAGAAGGGCAATGTAACAGAATTCTGGAGAGATATTGAATGTGTGCCCTGAAATTTGGAGGCATACGCAAATACAATTCCCGGTAACTTGCTTTTTATGTGGAAAACTCTGAAGGCTTTACTGCTTATAACTAGCAGATAAGAAGAGAGGGTAAGAGTGGAGCAGTCTGTCCTTCTGCTGTTTGACCTGGCTAGGATGCATGAGTTTTCTCCGTAAAAAGTAGATACTGTTGCAAGTAGCTGGCTTGCTCTCTTTTGAAGATACCCTGCCTAAGAAGGCAGCCTGACAGGGTGAGGGATGCCAGAAATAACAACAGGCTCTTACATACATCACTAGACATAAGAAGAGCTGGGGAGGGAGGAGGGCTGCAGAAGGATAACTGAAGTAAGCATCTCTCATGTATATGGTGCTGAGGTCCCGAAGGTTACTCCAAGGAAACCATACATGTACCCTAAGAAAAGACCAGCATCTCAGCACCTGCCACACAGAAAGCATTGGTGACCAAACAGTGTAGTCAGAGAGAGAGCGCTCACACAGCAGGACCTACTAAGCAAAACTCTACTTGCCCTTTCCTCTAATACCCATCTACCCTCACTCCCTATTATGTTAACCCTGACCTATGGTTAGGGAATGGATATAGACTGGATCTTTAGGTATTAAACATACACAAAAGTGAGTTTTAATTACTAAAATCAGACAGTTCTTGTCCTGAGGACCCTTTAGCCCAAGGGCAGGTTTTAATTCTTGCTTCCATTCCTCACAGAGGCCAGATACCACAAGTCTTGATACCACATGTGAGTTAAAACTTCAGTGTGCAGTATTTCAGCATCTATTCAGGCCACTCTGGCTTTGTTGTGTCTTTCTTTTTGGCACTTGGGTTTTTTTTTCTTCTTTATACATTTTCAGTTATGTATTTAAAATGTTTAAAAATATTATTATCTATTATTTCTATTAGTGGGTAGACCTGCTCATTTCAACTGAAATGAACATGCTAGCAGAAATCTCCTGAACCTTTTTTTTTTTGCGGTATGCGGGCCTCTCACTGCTGTGGCCTCCTCCGTTGCGGAGCACAGGCTCCGGACGCGCAGGCTCAGCGGCCATGGCTCACGGGCCCAGCCGCTCTGCGGCATGTGGGATCTTCCCGGACCGGGGCACGAACCCCGTGTCCCCTGCATCGGCAGGCGGACTCTCAACCACTGCGCCACCAGGGAAGCCCTCCTGAACCTATTTTTATTGTAAAAAATTGTGTGAATCTTAAACTTATAAGAGGTGCAAATTTAGTTTTCGCTTATTGAGAAACTTTATATGTACATATAAATTTGTAGAGCCATTGTAATAACGACACGATTACCAATATGTGCCTTGTTATACTTCTAATCAAGCTATTTTGGGGTTTGGGTGTGGGTAGGCGTGAAACATTTGAAAGATATGCCCATTCTGCCAGGAGAGATATTCAAATATAAATGGACAGTGACTGTAGAAGATGGGCCAACTAAATCAGACCCTCGGTGCCTGACCCGATATTACTCAAGCTTCGTTAATCTAGAGAGAGATCTAGCTTCAGGACTCATTGGCCCTCTCCTCATCTGCTACAAAGAATCTGTAGATCAAAGAGGAAACCAGGTGAGTTCATCTCTTTCCAAGTGCTGGGTCTGAAGCTAAAATGGAATGATGATGCCCATGAACTTGCAGATAGTATTTCCTATATTCTCTCAGCGTACATCCACCTACAGCCTGCAGAAAATATAGTAGTCTGCAATATTGAGCAAAATAAGAAATGAGCTGGGCTTCTCACTGCTTTTATTGAATTTGACTTTGGTGTAATAAATTCGCCTGCTGGATGGATAGGAGAGCCTGGACCCTAGATTATTTCTATAATACTCATTCTCAGTCTAAAATTCCTCTCTCTGTAAGTGATCTTGCCCATTTTTACATGATCAATTACCACCTATTTTCAGATGACCCACAAATGTATACGATAGCTTAGACGTCTCCCCTGGACGTCTCACTGTGGGAGATTCAAAGACACCTTAAAATGAACACATGTGCAGCATCTAGCGTAGTGTGCGGTATTTTAGTAGGAGTTCAGTAAATATTTGTTGAGCAAAATTCAAGGCAGTATGTAAAATATTTCAGAATATGGTTAGAATTTGGACCACTTCTGCCATTTTAGAAAAAAATTAAGTTAAGTACTCTGAATTTAAAAAGCTTAATTCTTCACAAAAACTCATTGCTTGGCTGCAAAATAACTCATTGCCATATTGCTGAGGCTTGACTACATGTCCATTTGGTTATTTATGATATATAGGATTCCTAGTAGTCTGAAAACATTTTATGAACTTTAATGGAGGTAAAACACGTGGCACACAAACCCAGAGAGGCATCAGTTTGGCCAAGTATCTTTCCTAATTTTTCCTAATTGTAGTTTTCCATCAGTTTTTGGAAGAGGACTGAAATGTACCTATATTCTCCAATCTCCTCCCCTCAGCATTTTAATTTCTGTAGTAATAGTTTATACAAGATGAAATTTATACATATTAGTGAAGTTTATACATTAATTCTTAGCGGATTCAATTAGCAAGTGACTAACTCATAACTTCGGTTCATATACAAACAGCTTCTCCCCCCCAAAAAACTTTCAACTTTGTAAACATAAAACTTAAAAATGTTCATGTTAGTAAACATTTTATGGTTCATCTTAGCTTTGTTATTTTACTTCTATTTTGTATTTTTAATTTTTCACAGATTGGTAGGCTTGTGGAAGGGCATTTGCTAGATGAAAGTTTAGGGAAGGCATTCACCTTACTTGATTTGACTAAATTGTTTAAGAAAGACATTGAATAATCACTTGGGTCTTTAAAGAGTGAAAATTCTCTAATCTAAACATGGAGAGAATGAGGCTACAGACTCTACCAAAACAATCAGCCAGCATAGCCTTGGGTCCAGAAGAAACTAAGTTTAATGGGTCCAGTTACCCTCTTGCCCTGAGGACACATTTGCTCTAAACATATACTCACTGCTCCCAGGCCCTGGGACATGCCATAATAGTGACCCTAGGGAGAAATGGCATTGAACCAGAGGATTGTAGATACATCATATGCATGCCATCACTTCCATCATAGACTGCTAATTTCTACCTGACAATACTAGTAGCATTTCTTTCTTCCTTTCATTCCATGTAATTAATAGATGATGTCAGACAAGAGAAATGTCATCCTGTTTTCTGTATTTGATGAGAATCAAAGCTGGTACCTCACAGAGAATATTCAGCGCTTCCTCCCCAATGCAGATGGAGTGCAGCCCCAGGATCCAGAGTTCCAAGTCTCCAACATCATGCACAGTAAGTAAAGCAGCACTTGAGTCCAGTGGGTAATGGATAAAGGGAAACTGAAGACACCAAATTGATGTGCAGTTAATTTATATGCCACATAAGAGTCATATTTCCTTAAACATTATTACATATGAGCATATGCAATTTTATATAAATGCATAAATATGATCATATAATGCATATATTTTCTTTTAGAAGGCATCAAATATTCAGTGAAGTTTATTTTTAAAGGATAAATCAGACACACAGTTTTCATTTACCCAAACATACATAAGCCATCCTTAATATGAAATGTGCTCAATCAGTAAATTACACATGAAATACAAAGGGAATGCAATTTTACGTATGTAAAAAAATTGCCAGCTATAACAATTTAACAGTCAAATTAATCACGACATTGTACATTTAAAAAAACCCAACATCTTTTTTTTGCAGCTTTATTGAGGTATAATTGACAAATAAAAATTGTACATATTTAAAGTGTACGACATGATCTTTTTGATATTTATTTGGCTTCCCCTTCCCTCTTATCTTCCCTCCTCCTTCCGTATTATACCTTTCCACTAATCATTTTGTGTCCAGTAGCCCATGTTAAAACATATTTTTCTATGATTATATAAGAATATATAAACACATATACGGGGCTTCCCTGGTGGCACAGTGGTTGAGAGTCCGCCTGCCCGTGCAGTGGACACGGGTTCGTGCCCCGGTCCGGGAAGATCCCACATGCCGCGGAGTGGCTGGGCCCGTGAGCCATGGCCGCTGAGCCTGCGCGTCCGGAGTCTGTGCTCCGCAATGGGAGAGGCCACAACAGTGAGAGGCCCACACACCGCAAAAAAAAAAAAACAAAAATAAAACAAAAACATATACGTTGTATTAGTCTGCTAGGCTTGCCATAACAGAGTCCCAGAGACTGGGTGGCTTCAACAGTAGACATTTATTTCCTCATAAGTCTAGAGGCCAGAAGTCCGAGATCAAGGTGTCAACAGGATTGGTTTCTTCTGAGGTCCCTCTCCTTGGCTTATAGGTGGTCTTTCCTTTGTGTGTGCACATGTCTGTGTACAAATTTCCTCTTATAAGGACACAAATCATATAGGATTAGGACCCACCCTAATGACCTCATTTTAAAGAATTACCTGTCTAAAGACCCTATCTCTGAATGCAGTCACATTCTGAGGTACTAGGGGTTAGAACCTTCAACATATGAATTTGGGTGGGAGCACATATGTGTATGTGTATATATACACAAGTCAGAATGGTCAAAAATTTGATTAAAAATGTCAGTCTCACTACAGAGAAATGCAAAATAGAATACCATTGCGATAACAATTAATACCTGTCAGACTGGCAAAATTATAATATAATTATTACTAGTGGGCTTGTGAGTAAAAGAGTATTAGCATACAATGCTAGTGGATAACTAGCACAGTCTTTTTGAAACCAATCTGATTGAAACCGTTAAAATTAAAAATATATGCGTTTTGCAGTTCTGGTTCTGTTTAAGATGGAATCACCCTGTCTATCCTACTGAATGATAGTTAAGGATTGTTCCATACAAAATGCATGGAGCAGCTATCTGAGAACCCTGAAAAGTAGTTGGCAGCAGGTAAATTGGGGAAGGAAACTAGAAAGATTTAAAAGCATGCAGATTGGAAGTAAAGAAATAAAACTGAATATGACATGATTATCTACATAGAAAATCTCAAGATCACCACAAAAAAGCTCCTAGAACTAATAAGTGAGTTTAGTCTGATTGCAGAATACAAAGTTGACATACCAAAGTCAGTCATATCTCTATGTAACAATAGCCAACTATTGGAAACTTAAATTACAAAAATAATACCATTTATAATAGCTCAAAAAATGAAATACTTAGGCCTAAATCTAACAAAACATGCAGGATCTGTACACTGAAAATTAGAAAACACTGATGAAAGGAATTTTAAAAGACCTAAATAAGTGGAGAGACATGCAACATTCATGGATTGGAAGACTCAATAGAGTGAAGATGTCAGCTATTCCCAAATTGATCTATAGATTTAATGCAATTCCTATTAAAATCCCAGGAGGATTTTTTTTGTTGGTAGGGAAAAGTGTATTGTAAAATTTATATGGAAAGCCAAAGGCATTAGAGTAGCCAAAACAATTTTGAAAAAGAAAAATGGAGTTGGAGGACTCATATTACCTGATTTTAAGACTTACTATAAAGCTACAGTAACCAAGGTAGCATTGTATTGACAAAGATGAATGACATAGTATATATAGTGCAGAAATAGACCCACACATATATGACTAATTGATTTTTGATGAAGATGGAAATGCAATTCAATGGAGAAAGAATAGTCTTTTCAACAGATAGTGTTGGAACAATTAGTCACCCATATACAAAAAGATGAACCTCAACCTAAATCTCACACTTAAAGATTAACTTAAAATGGATCATAGGTCTAAATGTATAATGTAAGGGCTTCCCTGGTGGTGCAGTGGTTAAGAACCCGCCTGCCAATGCAGGGGACATGGGTTCGAGCCCTGGTTCGGGAAGATCCCACAGGCTGTGGAGCAACTAAGCCCGTGCACCACAACTACTGAGTCTGTGCTCTAGAGCCCGTGAGCCACAGCTCCTGAGCCCGTGTGCCACAACTACTGAAGCCCACGCACCTAGAGCCCGTGCTTCGCGACAAGAGGAGCCACCGCAATGAGAAGCCCACGCACCGCAACAAAGAGTAGCCCCCACTCGCCACAACTAGAGAAAGCCCGTGCACAGCAACAAAGACCCAACACAGCCATAAATAAATAAATAAATAAATTTATATTTAAAAGTATAAATGTATAATGTAAAACAACAAAAAGTTTCAAAGAAAACATAGAAGGAAATTTTCATGACCTGGAGTTAGGCAAAGGGTTCTGATAAATGACACCAAAATCAAAATTAATAGAAGGAAAAACTTGATAAATTGGATTTCATCAAATGAAAAACTTTTGCTCTACACAGGATATTGTTAAAGAGAATGAAAAGACAAGCCACAGATTGGTAGAAAATATTTGCAAATCACATATCCATATGTAAACTCTCAGACTCAGCAGTAAGAAAACAAACAGATGCCTAAAAATGTGCAAAAGATTTGAACAGACACATTACCAGAGAAGATATATGGAAGGCACACAAGCATATGAAAAAATACATCATTGGCCATTAAGGAAATGCATATTAAAACCATAGTGAGATACTGCTACATGTCTATTTTAACAGCTAAAATAAAACAAAACGGACAGTATTAAATATGCTGGCAAGAGTGCAGAGCAACAGGAGCCCTCATGCATTGCTGGTGGGCATGTACAATGGTTTAGTCACTCTGGAAGACAGTTTGGCAAATGCAAATCAAAACCACAATGAAATATCACCTCACACCTGTTAGAATGCCTGTTATCAAAATCACAAAAGATTACAAGTGTTGGCAAGGATGTGCAGAATGGGAACCCTTGTATATTGTTGGTGGCTATGTAAGTTGGCACAGCCATTATGGAAAACAGTATGGAGGTTCCTCAAAAATTAAACATAGAACTACCATATGATCCAGCAATCCCACTCCTGGGTATTTACCCTAGAGAAATAAAAACTTAGGTTCACACAAAAACCTGTCCATGAATGTATACAGCAGCTCTATCCATAATTGCTAAAACTTGGAAATAATCAGAGAACCTGGAACCAGCTCCAAACCCCTGAGCCTTGAGCCAGGGACTCTCTGCCAAGCAACCCCAGGAAGGAAAGCCATATGAATAGAGGAGAAACCCCCCAAGGATGACTCTGCCAATCAGGAGGAGCCAATGGCCAGAGCAAATCTGTGCGGAGACGCTGGGAGAATCTGTGCTGAGGACGAGATCCCATTAGACCATCTCTCTCTCGCTCTCTCTCTCTCTCTCTCTCTCTCTCTCTCGCTCTCTCTCTCCTCTTTCTTTTGGCTGCGCCGCCTGGCATGCAGGATCTTAGTTCCCCTGAACAGGGATTGAACCTGTGCCCACTGCAGTGGAAGCGCAGAGTCTTAACCACTGGACCACCAGGGAAGTCCTAGACCATCTCCCTCTTAAATGGGGAGTTTATCCTATCTACATGGGATTTATTTATAGTAATTTGTGTGCAGCTCTATCCATAATTGCTAAAACTTGGAAATAATCAGAGAACCTGGAACCAGCTCCAAACCCCTGAGCCTTGAGCCAGGGACTCTCTGCCAAGCAACCCCAGGAAGGAAAGCCATATGAATAGAGGAGAAACCCCCCAAGGATGACTCTGCCAATCAGGAGGAGCCAATGGCCAGAGCAAATCTGTGCGGAGACGCTGGGAGAATCTGTGCTGAGGACGAGATCCCATTAGACCATCTCTCTCTCGCTCTCTCTCTCTCTCTCTCTCTCTCTCTCTCTCGCTCTCTCTCTCCTCTTTCTTTTGGCTGCGCCGCCTGGCATGCAGGATCTTAGTTCCCCTGAACAGGGATTGAACCTGTGCCCACTGCAGTGGAAGCGCAGAGTCTTAACCACTGGACCACCAGGGAAGTCCTAGACCATCTCCCTCTTAAATGGGGAGTTTATCCTATCTACATGGGATTTATTTATAGTAATTTGTGTTTCCTTTTTTTCTAAATTTTTAGTATTTTCTCCTTTATTTTTTGATCAATTGTTTTTAAATTCCGATTTTTCTTTACTATTTTGGGAGTTATGCACATGTCTTTTCCCATTGCGGGGCTAATACCTTTGAAATTTTACCCTTTATACACAGACTGTTGTTGTTTGTTTTGTTTTGTTTCCAGCATTATTAATATAAAATTGTCATATAAAATTGTATAAAAGTTTAAGGTGTATAACACATAGTGTTAGCTAACACCGCCACCAGATCACATGATTACCATTTCTTTTTTGTGGTGAGAACATTTCATATCTACTCTCTTAGCAAGTTTCAAGTATATAATACAGTATTATTAACAAAATCACCATGCTGATCCCCAGAACTTATTCCTCTTACATAGCTGAAAGTTTGTATCCTTTGACCAACATCTGTCCATTTCCCACACACACACCCCAGCCCCTCGTAACCACAATTCTACTCTCTGTTTCTATGAGTTCATATTTTTTAGATTCCACATATAAGTGGAATCATACAGTATTTCTCTTTGTCTGACTTATTTCACTGAGGATCACATTTCCCTGATGATTAGTGATGTTGAGCATCTTTTCATGTACCAGTTGACCATTTGTATGTCTTCTTTGGGAAAATGTCTATTCAGTTCCCCTGCCCATTTTTAAAATCAAATTGTTTTTGCTTGTTTGTTTGTTTTGTTATTAAGTTGTATGAGTTCTTTATATATTTTGGACATTAATCCCTTATCAGATACATGCTTTGCAAATATTTTCTCCCATTCCATAGGTGGTTGCCTTTTCATTCTGTTGATCGTTTCTTTTGCTGTGCAGAAGAGTTTTAGTTTGATGTAGTCCCACTTATTAATTTTTACTTTTGTTGCTTGTGCTTTAGGTGTCACATCTAAAAAATCATTGCAAAGACAAGTTTCCCTATGTTTTCTAGGAGTTTTACAATTTCAGGTCTTATGCTTGTCTTTAATCCATTTCAAGTTAATTTTTGTGTATCATGTAATGTAAAGGTCCAAATTCATTCTTCAGCATGTGGCTATTCAGTTTTCCCAGCACCACTTATTAAAGAGACTATCCTTTCCCCATTGAGTATTCTTGGCTCTCTTGTCATTTATCAGTTGGCCATATATGTGAGAGTTTACTTCTGGGCTCTTGATTCTTTTCCATTAATTTATGTGTCTATTTTTATGCGAGTGCCATACTATTTTGATCACTACAAAGGTAGTGTAGTTTGAAATCAGGAAGTGTGAGGCCTCCAGCTTTGTTATTCTTTCTCAGGATTGCTTTGGCTATTCAGGGTCTTTTGTGGTTCCATATGAATAGTCATATTTTCCATCAGCGTTTACCAAATAGTTCATTCTTTCTGCTACTGTTTTGAGATGCTCCCTTTGTCATATATTAAATTTCCATTTATATCTGTGTCTGTTTCTGGACTCTATATTCTGATTGACATAATCATCTATACCTGCATTCAGACCATGCTTTTAATTACAATAGCTTTAAAATATCTTTTAACACTTTGTAGAGCAAGGAACTTTGATTCTCAATTAGTTGCACTAAGCTAGTGTCTGAGCATTGCTTAGTGGATTTGTAGGCCTCCACCTTGCAGAGTAAACAAATGTTTATTGAATGGATGGACAGATAGATGTATGGAAGAGGCTTTCAGAAACAATTCTGTTTATAAATTGAAATCTGTGTTACTTTTACTTACTTTTTATTTAGAAATAATTTCAAACTTTCAGAAATGCTGCAAGAATAGGTATATATATAGGTATATAGGTATATATATATATACCCTTAATGGGTATATATATATACCCTTTATCCAGATTCACTCATTTTTAAGATTTTGCTATTTTTGCTTTATCATTCTCTCTTTCTTCTATATATACTTTTTTATTACTTATTTTCAACTTGAGAATAGGTTGTAGATATTGTGCCCCTTTATCTCTTAATACTTCATTGTGTATTTCCTATGAATAAAGACATTTGCTCATATAACCAAAGTGCAGTTATGAAATCCAGAAAATTTAACAGTGCTAGAATATATTATCTAACACATTTATACGATAAACTTACCTGATTGGTAGTCAATATTCCAGTTGTATCCATCAGTGCTCTATTTTGTAGCATTTCCTCTCTCTGTTTCAGGGTCTAGTCATGGATCTAGTAGTCCTGCTTCTTTGAAACCTGTTTCCTTGAATTTGGAACACTAGCAGATACTAATTTTGATCACCAGATCAAGAGGTTTTTTTCTGGTTTTTTCCTCCGTGTAGCTATTATTTTTCTCCTTGCAGCTAATAAGCAGTGTATAGGGAGATACTCTGAGAGCATGCAAACGTCCTGCTGCTCATCAGCCTGCCGACCACCATACAGCACCTAAATCCATCAGTACTGTGATGGTCTGTGACTCTCCGCACTTTGACATTGGAACCTAGCTGATCAAGTATTAACAATTTACTTTTTTGAAAGGTATAATGTTATCTCTTCTTGGGAATAAGGTAACGGGCATAACATATAATCATTTCTAATCAGATCATGACAGTCCAAAGTAATACATGCAGGTACTGCTAAAATCTTTTATTCTCCATTCTCTTTACAGGCATCAATGGCTATGTTTTTGATAGCTTGCAGCTGTCGGTTTGTTTGCATGAGGTGGCATACTGGTACATTCTAAGTATTGGAGCACAGACTGACTTCCTGTCTGTCTTTTTCTCTGGATATACCTTCAAACACAAAATGGTCTATGAAGACACACTTACCCTATTCCCCTTCTCAGGAGAAACTGTCTTCATGTCAATGGAAAACCCAGGTTAGTTATTTATATTATTCTTTTACTAACAGTGGTGTTTGCTTCACTAGCCATTCACATGTTCTTTTGCCCACCAGCTTACATTTGGGTAGATACTAAATGGTTCAAGTGATTTTGGTAATTACAAGGCATTTTAAAGACAACACCACATCAAGTATTTAAGTTAAAAGTCTTTGTTCTAAAAAGTGCTTTTACTTGCCATCGGCCAAAAGTTTAAGTGTGTTTACTAAACTGTAGCGGTGAATATACATTTATACATGCAGTTAACACACAGGGACTAAACGTGTTTCCGTGTGCCTTGTGGACGTTGCTATTGCTGGGAAGTACATCATTATCTCCTTCTGCACACATAACATCAAACCACTGTGCAGCCTTCTGGACGAATGTGGCTGTCAGCTTCTCACCCTCTCTCTCTCCATAACTACCGCAAGGCTGTCTATCCACCTCATTACAAATAGCTCAATTTCGTTTCTTTTTATGGCTGACTAATATTCCATTGTATATATGTGCCACATCTTCTTTAACCATTCATCCGATGATGGACACTTAGGTTGTTTCCATCTCCTGGCTATTGTAAAGAGAGCTGCAATGAACATTTTGGTACATGACTCTTTTAGAATTATGGTTTTCTCAGGGTATATGCCCAGTAGTGGGATTTCTGGGTCGTATGGTAGTTCTATTTGTAGTTTTTTAAGGAACCTCCATACTGTTCTCCATAGTGGCTGTACCGATTCACATTCCCACAAGCAGTGCAAGGGTGTTCCCTTTTCTCCACACCCTCTCCAGCATTTATTGTTTCTAGATTTTTTGATGATGGCCATTCTGACTGGTGTGAGATGATATCTCACTGCTTTTGAGAACACCAGCCCAGTGTACAGGAGGAACAGAGGCCCGGCCTAAATCTAAGACACACTGTTGCAGCTGAGTAACAAGGGCTCCTTGTCCCTCCCACCCCCATCATCTGCAGAGGGAAGTACATAAAACTACCTACATACTGTAGTTATTCTCTTACACTTACGGCTTTTCTGGAGATAAATTCTCATGGGGAAATTTCTTGGGAATAAAAACCAATCTCAGCATATAAAAATATAGATTCACCTTCATACCCAGAAATTTATCTTACTTCAAGAAATGCAGTTTTGTAAGAAGTGAGTGAAGAACCTGACAAAACTCCAATAACACCTCTGAAAGTATCTTGTTTATTCGTGTTTATGTCTTTGTTATCTGTTTTCCAGCTAAGTTGTAAGGTCTCTAAGGACAGGGACCTTGTTATCTTGCTCATCACTGAATCCCGAATGTTTACAGTGCCTGGCCTATAGTAGACGCTTAATAAACGTTTTTTTGATGAATGAATGAATTAAATACCTGCAAAAATATTATAAAACAGTATGCATAATATGGTTGTAATTGTCGAACCCAAAGAAAGAAAGTGTGTGTGTGTGTGTGTGTGTGTGTGTGTGTGTCTGTGTGTAGTCAGAGAAAGATATTTAAAATATCAATATTTTGAGAAGCTTTTAAACTACTTTGGTGATCACTTAAATTCTAAAGACAAATTAAAACTGTGCTTTATGTGTCTTGAGGGAAAAGTCTGATCCCTTTTATTTGTCCTTTTGTGTCTGGCTTATTTCACTTGGCATAATTTTCACTCAGCCAGAGTCATCCACGTTGTGATATGTGTCAGTGCATCATTCTTTTTTTTAAATTTTATTTATTTATTTTTAAAAATTTATTTATTTTCGGCTGCATTGGGTCTTTCGTTGCTGCATGCGGGCTTTCTCTAGTTGCGGCGAACGGGGACTACTCTTCGTTGCGGTGTGCGGGGTTCTCATTGCGGTGGCTTCTCTTGTTGCAGAGCATGGGCTCCAGGTGCGCGGGCTTCAGTAGTTGTGGCGCACGGGCTTAGTTGCTCCGTGGCATGTGGGGTCTTCCCGGACCAGGGCTCAAACCCGTGTCCCCGGCACTGGCAGGTGGATTCTTAACCACTGCACTGCCAGGGAATTCCCTATCAGTACATCATTCTTGCAGCTCACTTTACACCCTGCTTTAACCGCATATCACCACAAAAAGATGATAATTATGTGATGTGATAAAGGCACATAGCTACCACTATGATGGTAATCCATGTTGCAGTATATAAATGTATCAAATCAATACACTGTAAAGGTTAAACTTACACAGTGGTATCTATCAATTATATCTCAATAAAAAAAGAAACTAGTGAGCAGGTTGGTCACCTGTTTCTGTAAATAACGTTTTGCTGGAACATATACACAAAAGATATACAATTAATTGTTGTATATTGACCTTGTATCTTGCAGCCTTGCTAAATTCACTGTAAGACCTGGCAATTATTTTATAGAGTCCCATAAGATTTTCTTGTACACAATCAAATTGTTGCAAATATTGACAGTTTCAGCTTTTCCTTTCCAACACTTATGCCTTTTATTTCTTTTTTTCTGTGCCTTAATTTTGAATAAAACTGGTAAGAGCAGGGAAAAACCCCACATATCAGAAGTTTTGATGAGTCATTTTTGTTATCAATTATATTAAAATATTAGAAATTTTTTCTAATATCCATTGTGACTTCTTTTATTCATAATTATTAAAACTGGTTTACCAAATTCCTAAACATATGGATATTTTCTAGTTTTCTGTTGCTCATTTCATATTTTTACTTCACTGTGGTCATATAACATACTCTACATGATTTGAGTTCTTTGAAGTGTGGTGAGACTTGCTTTATGCCCAGCATATGGTTTACTTTGGCTAATGGCCCGTTGGAACTTAAGATGAATGTGTCTTTGCAGTTGTTAGGTGAACTGTTCCATGTATGTCAAGTTGCTTTATCATTTTGTTAAAATCCTTATAAGTTTACTGATGTTTTGTCTGCTTCTTACAGTTACTGAGAGAACTATGCTAAGAGCTCTACCTGTAATTGTTGGGTTTGTTGTTTCAAAATAAGTGAGGCAAAATAAAATCAGGTGCTTACAAATTTAAGATTGTTATGTACTCTTGTTAAATTAACCATGTTATCATTGTGAAATGTCCTTCTTTTTCTGAAGTAGTACTTGTTGCCATAATATCTGCTTTTTCTGAAATTTATGTGCCTCAGTCACCTTTATTTTGGTTAATGTTTGTGTGGTATATACTTTTTCCATTCTGGTACTTTCAACCTATCTATGCGCTTACATTTATAGTGTATCATCTCCTTAACATTTCTTATAGTGCACGTCTGCTGGTTAATTAATTTTATCAGGTTTTGCTTGTCTAAAAAGTCTTCATTTCTCCTGAAATTGTGAATACTATTTGCACTGTGTACATACCAATGAAAATAGCTCTTGGACAAATTTAGAACAGAATGAAGAAGTATCAGAAACACTGTGGAGCACAAAGATGAGGATGGCCAAATAGAAGAGCGTATCAAAAATTTTACTTGTGTCATTCTGTCCCTCAGTCTGAAGCAGCTTGGTGCCAAAGGGGATCCCCTCTAAGGGATTTCTTCCCATGGGGAAAGGACAACAGGAGAACTGTAACACCTCTTGTCACCACCAGGAACACCAGCAGCCTTCACCACCTGATGGACCTGCTCAGAGTCCAAGCCGCTGCACTCCCCCCAGAGGAGGAGCTGCATCCTCCCCTCAGGGCTTAGGCCTCCCCCAGCACCCACCATCTTCAGGGCTTGAGTTGCTGGTGTGCTTGCAACTCAGAGCCTGAGGACCCCATCATCCCTGGGGCCCATGTTGCTGCTCTACCTTGCCCCTCCAAGCACCAAGACACCACTGCACCCCACCCACCAGGACCTGAGCTGATGTGGCATGCCCTAAGAGAATGTGGACCCCAGCTTCATTGGCGATCTGTGCATGCCTGTGCCTTTGAAACTGGCACCACTACAGCAGATGTGCTCACACTCCAAGCTCAGGAACCATGAACTACACTGTCACTCTGAGCACCTGCACCCCAAACACTGGCACCACCATCAATGCATGTACATCTCTGTCCCAGAACCCAGCACTGCCATCAAGGCCTGTGTGCTCACATGCCAGACACAGCACCAAGAAGAATCCCCTCAGCTAGGACCTCAGTCTGTGGGTGAAAAGATGATCAAGAGGACCCCAGCATCCTTTGCCATCTAGGAGGCCAACAACCCTCACCACTACTTCCATCACAGACACTCACAGCCTTGACCATCAAGGACCCTCCACAGTCTTCACTGACATTGACCTCAACTGACAGAACTGCATGGAGACTATGCTGTTGTGCCCTCCCTGGAACTGGAGCTGCTGAACTGCAGAAGAAAGAAAGAGAGAAAGAGGGAGGGAGGCAGGAAATTATCCAGTCAAGAGGAGGAAAAAAAGGAATGAAGAAAGCCTACAGGATTTATGGAATACCATTAAATTTTTCCAGAGAAGACATACAAGTGACCAACAGGTATATGAAAATGTTCTCAACATCACTAATCATCAGGGAAATGCAAATCAAAACCACAGTGAGATATCAGCTCAGACCTGTCAAAATGGCTATTATCAAAAAAATCACATGATAATAAGTGTTGGCAAAGGTGTGGAGAAGGGGGAATCCTTGGTACTTGCCTGGTGGTCCAGTGGTTAAGACTCCATGCTCCCAATGCAGGGGGCCTGGGTTCAATCCCTGGTCAGGGAACTAGATCCTGCATGCCACAACTAAGATCCCACATGTTGCAACTAAAGATCCTGCATGCCGCAACTAAAGATCCCGCATGTCACAATGAAGATCCTGTGTGCCGCAACTAAGACCCAGCACAGCCAAATACATAAATGAATATTTTTTAAAAAAGAAAGAAAGAGAGAAAAGGGCATCCTTGTGCATTGTTGGTGGGAATATAAATTGGTGCAGCCATTATGGAGAACAGTATGGAGGTTCCTCAAAAAATTAAAAATAGAACTACCATATGATCCAGCAATCCCACTTCTGGTATACATACAAGGGAAATGAAAGCAGGATCTTGAAGAGATATCTGCACTCCCATGTTTACTGCAACATTATTCACAATAGCCAAAACATGGAAACAACCTAAGTGTCCATTGATGAATGAATGGAAGAGTAGAAAGACCCTGAGCTTACCTGCTCTCACAGGCACACCAAATCACAACTATTTTCAGAACAACCATCAGTGGAAAAGACTGGAACCTACCAGAAAAGATTGTCTACAACTAAAGATATAAAGAAGGAACCACAATAAGATGGGTAGGAGGGGCATCATCATGATATAGTCAAATCCCATACCCCTGGGTGGACAATTCACAAACGGGAGGATAAGTACCATTGCAGAGGTTCTCCCCAATGAGAGAGGGGTCTGACCCTATGTTGGGCTCCATAGCCTGTGGGTCATATACTGGGAAAACGAGCCCCCAGAGCATTTGGCTTTGAAGACCAGCAGGGCTCACTCTTGAGAGTCCCAGAGAGCTGTGGAAAGTAGAAACTGTACTCTTAAAGGGCGCACACAAACTCTCACGTGCTCTGGGATCCAGGGCAGAAGCAGTAATAGGAGCCTGGGTCAGAGCTACCTCCTGATCTGGAGAGTCTCCCAGAGAGGTAGGAGGCAACTGCAGCTCACCCTGGGGACACAGACACTGGTGGCAGCCATTTGGGGAGCTGATTCTACCAGGAGGACACTGGTGCTGGTAAGCACCATTGTGAAATCCTCCCTCTAGCTTATAAGCCTCAGGACCCATCCCTGCCTGTAGGCAAAAGTGCTGAGACACCTCATGCCAAGCAACTAACTGGGCATGGGCACAGCCCCACCCACCAACAGACAGGCTGCCTTAAGACCCCCTGAGCCCACAGCTGCCCCTGGACATGGCCCTGTCCACCAGAGGGCACGGGATCTGCCCCACAAACCAGTGTGCAGGCACCAGACCCGGGACCCCCAGCGACCTCCAGCCAGAGACCCTGGGACCCAGCTTCACCCACCAGTGGGCAGGCACCAGCCCCAGAATCCCCTGGACTCTGGCCCTGTCCTCCAGTGAGCCTGCTCTAGCCTTGGGACCAGCTTCACCCACCAACAGGTGTCACTCTTTGTCACTATTTGCTATCACTATTTGCAGATGACACGACACTATACGTAGAAAATCCTAAAGACACCACCAAAAAACTACTAGAGCTCATCAATTAATTCAGTAAAGTTGTAGGGTCCAAAAATAATATACAGAAAATCTGTTGCATTTCTATACACTAACAACAAACTATCAGAAAGAGAAATTAAGGAAACAATCCCATTTACAATCACATAATAAAGAATAAAATACCTAGGAATAAACCTGCTTAAGGAGGCAAAAGACCTGTACTCAGAAATCTATAAGATGCTGATGAAAGAAATCAAAGGTGACACAAACAGATGGAAAGATATACCATGTTCTTGGATTAGAAGAATCAATATTGTCAAAATGACTATACTACCCAAGGCAATCTACAGATCCAATGCAATCCCTATCAAATTACCAATAGCATTTTTCACAGAACTAGAACAAAAATTTTTTAATTTATATGTAAACACAAAAGATAATGAATAGCCAAAACAAAAAACAGAAATATAGATCAATGGAACACGATAGAGAGCGCAGAAATAAACCCACACACTTCTGGTCAATCTACAACGAAGGGTGCAAGAATATACAATGGAGAAAAGACCGTCCCTTCAATGAGTAGAGCTGGGAAAACTGGACAGATACATGTAAGAGAATGATATTAGAAATTCTCTAAGACCATATACGAAAATAAACTCAAAATAAATTAAAGACCTAAATGTGAGACCAGATACGATAAAACTCCTAGAAAAAAAACATAGATGAGACACTCTATGACATAAATAGTAGCACTATTTTTTTGGATCTGTCTCTTAAAGGAGATAAAAGCAAAAATAAACAAATGGGACCTAATTAAACTTAAAGCTTTTGCACAGCAAAGGAAACCATCGACAAAACAAAAACAAAAAGACCACCTACTGGGACTTCCCTGGTGGTCCAGTGGTTAAGAATCCGCCTTCCAATGCAGGGGATGTGGGTTCGATCCCTGGTCAGGGAACTAAGATCCCACATGCCACGGGGCAACTAAGCCCATGTGCGCTCTAGAGCCCATGCGCCACAACTAGAGAGAAGCCCGCCTGCCACAACAAAAGATCCCACATGCTGAAACTAAGACCCAATGCAGCCAAATAAATAAATATTTTTTTAAAAAGACAACTTACTGAATGGGAGAAAATATTTGCAAATGATATGACCAACAAGGGGTTAATATCCAAAATATGTAAACAGCTCACACAACTCAACATCAAAAAAACAAACAACCCAATTTAAAGAATGGTCAGAAAGCCTGAATAGACATTTTTCCAAGGAAGACTTACAGATGGCTGAGAGGCACATGAAAAGGTGCTCACCATCATTAATCATCAGAGGAATGCAAATCAAAACCACAATAAGATATCACCTCACACTTGTCAGAACGGCCATCATCAAAAAGACAAGAAATAGCAAATGTTGGCAAGGAAGTGGAAAAATGAAAGGCTAACACAATATTGGTGGGAATGCAAATTGGTGCAGCCACCATGGAAAATAGTATGCAGAGTTCTCAAAGAACTAAAAATAGAACTACTGTATGACCCAGCAATTCCACTCCTGGGTATATATCCAAAAAAAAAAAAAAAGAAAACTCTAATTGAAAAAAAAGATGGGTACCCCAATGTTCATAACAGCATTATTTACAATTGCCAACCTAAGTGTCCATCAACAGATGGATATATATATATATATATATATACACACACAATGGAATACTACTCAGTCATTGAAAAATGAAGTTTTGCCCTTTGCAGCAACATGGATGGACTTGGAGGGTATTATGCTAAGTGAAATATGTGAGACAGAGAAAGACAAATACTGTATGATATCACTTATATGTGGAATCTAAAAAATATGACAAACTAGTGAAGATAACAAAAAAGCAGCGGACTCACAGATATAGAGAACAAACTAGTGGTTACCAGTGGAGAGAGGGAAGGGGGGAGGGGCACGATAGGGAAAGGGGATTAAGAGGTACAAACTACGATGTATAAAATAAATAAGCTACAAGGATATATACTGTGACAGAGGGAATATAGCCAATATTTTGTAATAATGATAAATGGAGGGCATTATGCTAAGTGAAATAAGCCAGACCAAGACAAATATTGTATGGAATCACTACTATGGGAAATCTTTTTGAAAAAAAGAAAAAGTAGAACTCACAGAAACAGATAGCAGAATGGTGATTATATCATGTTTTGTAATCTTTTTTTCCCCTCACTTAATAATGTATTTGATGTTTTTCTATATCACTAAATATAGATGAACATCATCATTTTAAAAAATTGGTTAATATTCCATGCTAGGGATATTGCACTATCATTAAAGAGCTCTTGCCTAATGAAGCCTGAGGTGTGCTCCTACCCACTTGTGATCAGCTGGGCTCTGTCTCTCTAGGTTATTTTGATAGGAACTAGCTCCAGGATTGAATATCAGCCTAAAAAATTAATTAGTTCATTGAAAGCCCCAGTTATATCACTGAGGTTGGAGGCAGGTCTGTATAGTTGTAGTGCTGACCAAATCTCAAACTTGGCCAGGCGTCTTATGCCTGTTGTTTCAGAAGTTGGAGTGGGAGATTGGCAGCTGAGGTGTCTCCAAGGGAAATATAAGTTAATTTTCTTTGCATCTGTGGTTATATCTCCTTCCTTATTTCAAATTTTATATGTGTGGAATTTCTTATTTTTATTTGGTTATTTATTTTATTGAGTTTTAATCAGAATCAACTCTTCTTTAAGCTCTTGGATTGAAATTTATTAATTACTATAATGTTTTAATTTATTTTTATTCACACATGTAATATAAAAATATGTTCTCATTAAAAATTCAACCAGTACAGATATAACTAAAGTTCCTCTTAATCACTATTCCCAATCCCAGGCCCTTCTCAGAGTATGGCAGATGTCATTCTAGACCTGTTTATGGAGTTTCATTTCCCCTTTTCTCACCCAATTACTGTCTTCCTCAGGAAAAGGAAGTATTAGATTTATCTAAGTTATAACAGTGGAATTTTTAAAGTGAAAAACCTTATTTAAATTACTCATTTCAGCTCCAGTCCTGGTCTACTCTGACCCAACATGGTTTTATACCATCAAAAATATGCTTTAAATATCATGAAATTGGGTTTTTGTATCCCATGTCTTCGTATTTTTTAATATACTCCTTTATTTTGGTAGAAGACATTCTCTAATCGCTTCCTGAAAATGGCTGAATTAGAGGTAGATATTCTGAATCCTTGTATATTAGAAAATCTCTTTATTCTCATTTCCCATTCGAGTGATTATCTGGCTGCACATAGATTGCAGTGTGCATTAACTCCAGAATGTTTGACCACAGGAACCTTTTCCATAGGCATCCCATTGTCTCATAGGGCTCTGTGGAAATATACTTTGAGAAAAGTTTTCTCTTTGAGGAAAAGCTGTATTCAGTTAAGATTTTGCTTGCAAATATTGTGACTTGATGAGACTGTTCAGGTACCTGATGGATAGCTTAGTAAAGGTGTATTTGTTTTCATTTATGTTTATGCATATACTTTACCACCGTGAAATTCTTTTACTCAGATAATCCTGTTCATAGTAGAAATTAATATTGCTAGAACTGTGGTGGGATTTTATGTTATTTGTACCCTAAACCTAAGTCCTGCTCCCTTGTCACCAAAGAGTTCTGTGTGACTAGTAAGACTCCACTATTGTGTATAATTACACCTCTCCATTTTTATCCATATATATATATATATTCATTGTAAATCACAGCCCTTTCTTGTGGTCACAAACAGATATACCACAACAGCAGCAATGCGAAACCACTTTTACTACCATTGTTGTACTACTGTTCCATGTGTCAGGGACTCAACCTAACAACCTGCAATATAATGGTACTGAGTAGTATTTTTTCATTTATCTGGGAATAGAAGAGAACCTCTAACACAGATCTTGCTTGGGACCTGGGTTATGAGTAACCAGAGTCTTATTCTTCCTCATCTCCAGGTCTGTGGGTTCTGGGGTGCCACAACTCAGACTTTCGGAACAGAGGCATGACAGCCTTACTGAAGGTTTATAGTTGTGACAGGAACACTGGTGACTATTATGAGGACACATATGAAGATATTCCAACCTTCTTGCTGAATGAAAACAATGTCATTGAACCCAGAAGCTTCTCCCAGAATTCAAGGCACCCTAGCACTAGGCAAATGCAATTCAAAGCCACCACAACTCCAGAAAATGATGTAGAGAAGACTGACCCTCAGTCTGGAGAGAGGATGCAGCTGCTTAAAGAACAAAGTGTCCCCTCTAGTGATTTGTTGGTGCTCTTGGGACAGAATCCTACTCCACATGGATTATCCTTATCTGATCTCCAAGAAGCCAGAAATAAGGCTAATGATCATTTACCTAGAGCAATAGAAAGAAACAATCGCCCGTCTGAAGTGGTACATCTCACACCAGAGCTCCACCACAGTGGGAAAAGAGTATCTCCGCCTGAGCCAGAGCTGCCGTTAAGATTGAATGAGAATTTGGGGACAACTATAACAGTAGAGTTGAAGAAACTTGACTTTAAAATTTCTAGTTCATCGAACAACCTAATGACTCCACCAACAATTCCATCAGACAAGTTGTCAGCAGGTACTGAAAAGACAGGTTCCTTAGGACCCCCAAATATGCCAGTCAATTTTAGTAGTCAATTAGGTGCCATTGTATTTGGCAAAAATTCATCTCACTTTATTGGGTCTGGTGTACCTTTGGGCTTGAGTAAAGAAGATAATGATTCCAAGTCATTAGAAGCAGTTTTAACAAATAGTCAAGAAAGTTCACTGGGAGAAAATGTATTATCAGTGGAGAGTGATAGGTTATTTAAAGAGGAAAGAGTTCGTGGACCTGCTTCATTGACCAAAGATGATGCTTTATTTCAAGTTAATGTCTCTTTAGTAAAGACAAACAAGGCACCAGTTAACTCAACAACTAATTCAAAGACTCACATTGATGACCCAGCATTATTAATTGAGAATAGTACATCAGCTTGGCAAGATATTATGTTAGAAAGTAATACTGAGTTTCAAGAAGTGACTTCCTTAATTCATGATGAAATGTTTATGGACAAAAATACTACAGCTTTGGGACTAAATCATGTGTCAAATAAAACTACTTCGTCAAAAAATATGGAAATGGTCCACCAAAACAAAGAAGGCTCTGTGCCACTAGATGCGGAATATCCAGATACATCGTTCTTCAAGACTCTGTTCTTGCCAGATTCAACAGATTGGATAAAAAGGACCCATGGCAAGAACTCCCTAAGTTCTGGGCAAAGGCCCAATCCAAAGCAATTAACATCATCGGGATCAGAAAAACCTGTGAAAGATCAGAATTTCTTGTCAGAGAAGAATAAGGTGTTAGTAGGAGAGGATGAATTTAGCAAGGGCACAGGTCTTAAAGCGATGATTTTTCCAAATAGCAAGAACGTATTTCTTACTAACTTGGCTAATGTCCAAGAAAATGATACACAGAATCAAGAAAAAAAGTCTCAGGAAGAGATAGAAAGGAAAGAAAAATCAATCCAAGAGAATGTAGTTTTGCCTCAGGTGTATACAGTGACTGGAACTAAGAATTTTCTGAAGAACCTTTTTTCACTAAGCACTAAGCAAAATGTAGAAGGTTTAGATGAGGAGACATATTCTCCAGTACTTCAAGACACCAGGTCATTGAATGGCTCAGCAAAAAGAGCAGGGATTCACATGGCCCATTTCTCAAAAATAACGGAGGAAGCAAACTTGGAAGACTTGGGAAATCAAACAAAGAAAATGCTAGATAAATATCCAAGCACCACAAAGATGTCTCCTATTCCAAGTCAGCAGAAGGCTATACCTCAACGTGATAAGCGGGATTTGAAGCAATTCAGACTCCCACTGGAAGAAATAAAGTTTGAAAGGGGGGTAATTTTGAATGACACCTCAACTCAGTGGTCCAAAAACATGAAATATTTGACCCAGGGCACCGTCACACAGATAGAGTACAACAGGAAGGAGAAAAGGGCCATTATTCAGTCATTCTTATCAGATTGTTCTGTGAGGAGTCATGACATTCAAACAAATGGCTCTGCATTACCCATTGCACAGGTATCAGTATTCCCATCAATTAGACCTACAGATGTGACCAAGATTCCATCCCAAGACAACTCTTCTCATCCTCCAGCATCCGCCTGTAGTTATAGCTTTGTGGAAAGGAGTTCTGGGGTCCAAGAAAGCAGTCATTTCTTACAAGGAGCCAAGAGAAATAACCTTTCTTTAGCCTTCCTAACCTTGGAAGTGATTGGAGGTCAAAGAAATATCAGCGCCCTAGGGAAACGGGCCACAAACTTACTCATGTACAAGAAACCTGAGAACACTGTTCTCTTGAAACCAGAATTGCCTGAAGCATCTGGCAAAGTTGTTCATCAGGAAGACTTTTTCCATACAAAAACTAGCAATGGTTCTCCTGCCCACCTGGATCTCAGGGAAGAGATATTCCTTCAGAAAACACAGGGACTTGTTAAATTGAATAAAGTAAATAGACCTGGAAAAGTGCCCTTTCTGAAATGGGCAACAGAAAGCTCTGAAAATACTCCCCCCAAGCTGCTGGGTCCCCTTGCTTGGGATAACCAATATGCTACCCTGATACCAAGAGAAGAGAAATCCCTAGAGAAGTCACAAAAACACAGAGCTTTTAAGACAAAAGACATCATTTTGCCCCTGGACCCTTGTGAAAACAATCATTCAATAGCAGCAATAAATGAAGTACAAGATAAGACCCAAAGAGAAGCCACCTGGGTAAAGCAAGGAGGGACTGGAAGGTTGTGGTCTCAAAATCCACCAGTCTTGAAACGCCATCAAAGGGAAATAACCCTTACTACTTTTCAGCCAGAGGAAGACAAAATTGACTATGATGATACTTTCTCACTTGATACGAAGAGAGAAGATTTTGACATTTATGATGAGGGTGAAAATCAGGACCCCCGCAGCTTTCAAAAGAGAACGCGACACTATTTTATTGCTGCAGTGGAGCGGCTCTGGGATTATGGGATGAATAGATCCCCCCATGCACTAAGAAACAGGTATGGGTACATTGATTATTCCTTTGTCCTACTGTTGTGACCTTTGACTTTACCAGGTGCTGAAACAATAGGAAAGGCACAACCAGCAGTGAGACTCCAAAGATTGAGGAAACTGAGAACCAGATGGCAAAGTCTAGATGAAGCTGAGGAGCAAATGGGAGATTAGATGATGACACTAACAATGAGAGTTACGGGATGGTAAACCCAGGTGGCATGAAACTCACTCTGGTGGGATGGTGAAGAAGAGGCATCTACAAAAGGGTAGGGGGGTCAAAAGCAGCCATGGGGAGCAGGAAGAAAGTCAGCCTCACCTATCAGCCCTATGAGCTGCAGGGTAAGGTTTAGTCTCCTGAGAGCCCTGATAGAGGCAGGAGGAAGCAGTGAAGTGTGTGGTAAAGAGATTGAGGATGCAGGGAAAGTTGTTTTCCATAGTACTGGGGATCCAGAGGACAAAGTGGGAGGATTTGATTGTTAGGGGAGCAGAGGGAGGTTGGGCAGGGGAAAGAAAGCACAGAGACATTTGGAAGATAAACATAAGGAGAGTCAATCAGTCAACCAATATTTATTGAGCACCTATTATATGCCAGACACTTGCATAGACACTGGAGTGCAGCAAAGTAGGAGCCTACATTCTACTTGGGAGAGCAAGGGACAATAAATTAGTAGAAAACTAAATAGGGGAATCTTGGTGCCGTTCAAAAGGTAGACTTGAATAATATGGTAGAGTGACGGGGGTGTTACTTTAGCTGTAACGGTCAGAGAAATTCTCTTTGTGGAGTTGAGACCTAAATGATGACAAGAGGTCAGCTAACAGAGGTCTGAGAGAAGACATTTCCAGCAGAGGGAACAGGAAATGCAAAGGCCCTGAGAATGAAACAAGTTTAGCATGTTTGAGGAACAAAAAAGGACCAACATGAATGTAGTACAGTAAGGAAGTGTGTGCAGGGGTAGGGAGATGAGTTGGCAGAGATGAGCAGTGGTCAGATAATATAGGACCTAGAGGAAGGGTAGATGCTATCCCTCTTCATTAGTCATTGTCACTTCCCAGCCTTGCTTTCTACCTCAAATGAGCCCTTATTGCTGCACAGCAACCGTAGAATATTTCCTGCTCTCCTGGACCTCTATCTTACATTTTCTGCTTTTTCCCTAAGTCTCCAACACGTTTTGCCCATTCTCCAGCACCCCTTCTCACTCCTAGCTGATGCTTTGCACTGAACTCCACAGACTTCCAACACCACATTTACTGACATCTGTACCAATATACTGTCCAGTTTTGCACTCGATCCCATTCTTTCTCCCTTCATAAAAAACGTTGCTTCAGCAAGTCCCTTGTTCTCTCTTACATCATCAGTTTCTCACTCTCCACCGGATTAGTCTCACCAGCATCGATCAAGCTATTGATTAGAACAGGGTAGTGGTGGTGAAAATCAAAAGGAATGTAAGGATGTTGATTATAATTTAAAGATAAGCAGAGAGGGCTTGCTGTTAGATTGAGAATGGAGAGGAATGGTGAGAGAAGACTCAAAGATTTTCGGGTTTTGTCCTGAGCAACTAGGTGGATGATAGTGACATTTAATGAGATGTGGAAGGCTTGAAGCAGAACAGATTTATTTGAGGAAACACTCAAGGGTCTGTTTTGTACATATTTAACTTGAGATGCCTATTAGAGATCCAAGTTGAGTTTTTAAAAAATTTCTTTTAATTTTTTTTGGCTGCATTGGGTCTTAGTTGCGGCACACAGGATCTTCATTGAGGCATGCAGGATCTTTTCATTACAGCGCACGGGCTCTTCGTTGTGGCGTGCGGGCTTCTCTCTAGTTGTGGCATGCTGGCTCCAGGGCACGTGGGCTCTGTAGTTTGTGGCACATGGGGTCTCTAGTTGAGGCTTGCGAGCTCAGTAGTTGTGGCACATGGGCTTAGTTGCCCCGTGGCATGTGGGATCTTAGTTCCCCGACCAGGGATCGAACCCACGTCCCCTGCAGTGGAAGGTGGATTCTTTACCACTGGACCACCAGGGAAGTCCCCAAGTTGAGATGTTGAGTAGGCAGTTAGGTATATGAGTCTGGAATCCAAGGAAGAGGTCTGTGCTAAAGATATAAATTTAGGAGTTATTAGCTTATTAATAGCATTCAAATAAGACTTGATGGGATGATAAGGGAGTAAAAGTAGATGTAAACCGTGCCCACTTTACGCTAGGTCCCCAAAGGGCTACATCCTCAAAGTAATGGTAAACCAGTTAACTTGCACTTCATTGACTTACAGCCCAGTTTTTTGTCATCTGTGTTGTCCATGAAATCTCTATTCTTGATCAAAATTTAAGCATGTCTTGGATTGGCAGTGCCTGCAGACATCTGGCTGAAGAATACATAAAACCTCTCTAGTATAAGAAACCAACATTCTAGGCCTCAAGTTATTTTCACAAATATTCCAGATACAACTTCTAGCACACAAAGATACTGGGTATGAAATAAAACAAGAAAAATAAGCAAGAAACCACAACTAAGGAGTCCACATGCCGCAACTAAGGAGCCGGCGAACTGCAACTAAGACCCAGTGCAACCAAATAAATAAATAAATATTTTTTAAAAATCTAAGTACTCAGTTAAGTAGAAAGGAAACTTTAAAGCAAGAGGTTTGTAGAGATAAGGAGGAAATGTTATAATAATAAAACAGTCAATTCAATAGGCAGCCATACATTCCTAAATTACTATGAACCTAATAATATAGTTTTAAAATACATAAAGCAAAACTTGACAGACTTAAATAGAGAAATAGATAAATTCTCAATCATTATCATCACTTCTATTCAATACTGTACTGAACACTCAAGCAGTAAACACATATAAAAGGTATAAAGGTTGAAAAGAAAGAAATAAAACTGTCCTTGAGTACGGATGATATGATTTTATACATATAAAAAATGTTTACAAATAAGTGATTAGAATTAACTAGGAAGGTTAGCAGGTTTGTAGAATTGAAAATCAATATACAAAATCTATTATATATCGATATAGTAGCAGCAGACAGGTAGAAAATGAAATTAAAAGAACATGTCATTTACAATGGAATGAAATAGTAACAAGTACGTAGAAATAAGTATGACAAAAATTTTTCAAGACCTCTATGGAAAAACCTATGGAAATTTATTGGGAAACTTTAAAGAAGACCTAAGTAGATGCCAAGATATACCATGTACATGTACTGGAAAATACGATATTATGAAAATGTAAACTATCCCCAAACCGATCTATAGATTCGGCACAACCTATGTGAAAATCTCAACAAGTATTTTCTCTTGCAGAACTCAACAAGCCTGATTTTAAAGTTACTAAGAAAATGCAAAGCACCAAGAATAGCCAAGACCCTCTTGAGGAAAAGGAACAAGATAGGAGGAATTGCTGTGTAACATATTGAGACTTATTTTAAAGCTATAGTAATGTGATAATTGGCTTAGGAGTAAACAAATAGGTCAGTGAAAGAGAACAGAAAATCCAAAACTAGAGTCACACATTTATAGGCATTTGATTTATGGAAAAGGTGTCACAGAAGAGCAGTTTTCAATAAATGTGCTGAAATTTTTTGATATCCATATGGAAATACATTAAACTGGATCCCTAACTCGCACTATACACAAAAATCCACTAACAGTGGGTTACAAGTCTAAACATAAATATAAAACCTTAAATCTCTTAGAAAGAAAAAAAGTAAAAGAATATCTTAATAACTTCAGGGTAGGAAAAGAAAGAGAATTGATATCAAGATACAAAAAGCACTAACCATGAAGAATTTTTAAATAAATTTCACTACATTAAAATTATGACTTTATGCTCATCCAAAGGTAACAAAAAGAGAATGAAAAAATAGCCACAGAAGGGAAGATGTTTGCAGCACAAAAGGCCAACGAAGACTTATATCAAGAATATATAGAGTACTCCTTTGAATTAATAAGAAAAAAAGGCTGACTATCCAATAGAAAAATTGGTACAAAAAAGAAGAAAACAAACTTGGATAGGCAATTCCACAAGAGGAAATCCAAATGGCTACTACCTATAAGAAATTAACCTAATTATTAATCAGGGAAATGCAAAATAAAACCACAGAGACACTGCTATGCAACCACTAGAATGGCCAAAAATGTAAAAACACAGTCAATGTCAAGTGTTTGTGAAGATTTGGAGCAAATGGAACTCTCATACATTGCTGATGAAAATGGAAAATGGTGCAGTTCCACTACTAGATATGTGCCCAGCAGAAATTCATACGAAGGTTCATAGCAGGACTATGTATAAGCACCAAAAATTACTCAAATGCACATGATTGCGTTATATTCACACAGTGGAATACTATACAGCAATAGGAATGAACAAACTATAGCTACACACAACAACATAGACGAATCACAACCATAATGCTGAGTAAAAAATATCACAAAAGAATGTATGCAGTATGGTTCCATTTGCATACTTCAAAAATAGGCAAAACTAAGCTATATTCTTTAGGTATGTATACATAAGTGGTACAGTTATGAACAAAATCAAATAAATAGTTATAAACATCAGAATGGGGGTTACACTTAGTGGGAAGGGAGAGGATGTGATTGAAAAGGCAGATAACAGTGAGTCTTCTGGGCTGCTGGCAAAGTTCTTGATCTTAGTGGTGGTTGCATTTTTTGTATCAAAAGCATTTATGTTTTATGCACTTTATTGTATAGTTTTAGTTCACAGTTTTTACAGAATTTTTAAAAAGCAAAGAAAAGTGGTCCAAGGACTGAACACTGAGGCTCTCATATTTAGAGTATGTTTATAAACCCTACATCCATTCAACGTTCAACACCTACTATTTGAGCACCTACTATGTGGCAGGCACTTGTTCCAGCTGCTGGGAGTACAACAGTGGACAAAACAGACAAATCCCCCTGCTTTCATGGATCTTATATACTAGAGAAGCCTGGAAAGAGTATGTCAAGGAGGATGGAGTGGTTAACTATGCAAAATGTTGCTTAGATGTTGAGTAAGATGAGGACAGAAAATTGACTATTGGCTTTGATAAGCCACTTGCATGATTTTGTTACCACCTAAATATAGATGATCTTCATCTAGACCTCTTTTGTGAACTGCCAGTCTCCATGTATTTCCCAATATAATTCCCATAGATACCCCATGTGTCCAAAACTGTATACAGCAACCTACCCTTCTAGGGTTCTCCATCTCAGTGAACTGCATCACCATCCATCCATTTGCCCAAATCAGAAACCGGGAGGTTATATCTAATCCCTCTTTCTCCCTCCCTTCTCCATTACATTTCCAATTCATCATCAGTTCTACCAAATGTATCTCAAATACAGGGAACACAACAATGTGAGGCATTTCTACCCACCTGGTCCATGAGGATATTGCTTTTCCTCTGCTTTTTTCTCCAGAGCTGAGAATGGAGGTGTCCCTCAGTTCAAAAAGGTGGTATTTGAGGAATATGCTGATGGCTCCTTTACTCAGCCCTTATACCGCGGAGAACTAAATGAACATTTGGGACTCTTGGGACCATATATAAGAGCAGAAGTCGAAGACAACATCATGGTAAGTTGAGGACAATGAAATTACAAGAAAATTAATCCCATGTGTGTATTTTAGATTTCTGATTCTAAAAATAATGGCCATAAAAAAGAATGAAATAATGCCATTTGTAGCAACATGGATGGACCTAGACATTGTCATACTGAGTGAAGTCAGACAGAGAAAGAGAAATATCATAAGATGTTGCTTATATATGGAATCTTTAAAAAGGGTACAAATGAATTTATTTACAAAACAAATAGAGTCACAGTTGTAGAAAACAAAACTTATGGTTACCAAGGGGGAAGCGGGGAGGGAGGGATACATTGGGAGATCAGGATTGACATATACACACTACTATATATTAGTGGATACATGTATATGTATAACTGATTCACTTTGCTGTACACCTGAAACGAACACAACATTGTAAATCAACTATACTCCAATAATTTTTTTAAATAAAAATAATGTATTCTCACTTTTGAAAAAGTTTAAAGTATAGAAAATAAGGAAGTTGAAAAATAATACCATAATTATCATTTTGCTGTATGTTCTTATGTTTTTCCTATGTATTCTCTTTATGTATTCAAAATTACACAATGGATCATCCTTCTTTTTTAA
>NW_020174132.1:244817-249328 GCF_003031525.2 Neophocaena asiaeorientalis asiaeorientalis | reverse complement strand
GTGAAATGTACATTAACATTTTAAGACTTTCTCTAATGAATTATCTATTAATGTTCTTTGCATAGTTGAAATTTTTGGAGGGAGTGCTTTTCTTGTTCATTTATATTACCTTGTATATTATAGATCATTGATATATTAATGATCATTGATCATTTTAGTGAATAATATTTTTCCAAGTCTGTTTTCTCTTAATTTTGTATATAATGGTTTTTAAAATAAAACAGGGTTGAAATTTTAGGTAGTAACCCATAAATCTTTCCTTTATGACACTTTCATAGCTTTTTTGTTTATTAAAATCCTTCCCTATACAGAGATTTTTTTTCTTAAAATCACCTATACTTTTTTCAACTTTCTTTTACAGTTTAATTTCTTAACATTTAATTTTTTAATCCATCAATAATTGCTGTAGACTGGAATTTGTTTTTGGTGTGTGTGAGCCAAAGATCAGGGTAGTTTTATTTTTTCCAGAAACAGTCATCCATTGTCCCAATTGATTGTTTACATGAAGGATATAGGAGGATCTAAAATTATGGGATTGTGAGTGAATTTTTTTCTGACTTCAATTTTATTTTACTTTCCATATGTCGCATGAAAATGTATAATTTTTTTAATTTGAAAAACAAGTCTTCTTTAAATATCATAAGTATTCATCCTGGTATTTGTCATGAAGAACCTTAATTTAAGAGTATCAGTTCCTGGAGTTAGGGTCTCTTAAAACCCCTGTGGTGATATTTTCCCTTTTACTTTGGAATTGCTTTTAAGTATTTAGAAATTTTCTCCTTTGCAACTTTGAGTTCATCCCATAAAGATTTTGGAATTCAAAAATGTCTGTTTCTTTTGTAGATCTTTAGGTTTGGGTTCTAACAACATCCATACTCTGTACTATTTCCTCCAGCTATTAAAAACCTGGATAAAAACCCCCCAAATTGGCATTGCTATTAGGGATATAAACCCTAACCTAAGAACTTTACAAGATCTTAAAACATAACACTTGCTTTTTTTATTTCTTTTCTTTTTTTTTTTCTTGCTCTGCAGGTAACATTTAAAAACCAGGCATCTCGTCCCTACTCCTTCTATTCTAGCCTTATTTCTTATGAGGAAGATCAGAGGCAAGGAGCAGAACCTAGAAAAAAGTTTGTCAAGCCTAATGAAACCAAAACTTACTTTTGGAAAGTGCAGCATCATATGGCACCAACTAAAGATGAGTTTGACTGCAAAGCCTGGGCTTATTTTTCTGATGTTGATCTGGTAAGCAGGTCTATGTTGTGCTGGCCTCTTTCTGGTTTAAAAGAAAGAGGTCTTTGTGTTATGTTTGAAGTTTGGTATTTATCCTAAGCATAATGGGAAGCCTTAAATAGGGGAGGTGTCATCATATTTATGGCTTAGACATATCGCTCTGGAATCTACTAAAGAGGAAGAAATTGTACTGTGGGAAGATGGGGAGTGGGTTGGAGTGGCATAAAAGTTGACGAGAAATCCACTCTGGTTCATGGGTGAGAGAACTTTTGCTCATAGGACTGGTGTCTTTCAGGAAAAAGATGTGCACTCAGGCTTGATTGGACCCCTTCTGATCTGCCGCACAAACACTCTGAGCGCTGCCCATGGGAGACAAGTGACAGTGCAGGAATTTGCTCTGTTTTTCACTATTTTTGATGAGACCAAGAGCTGGTACTTCACTGAAAACATGGAAAGGAACTGCAGGGCTCCCTGCAACATCCAGATGGAGGACCCCACTTTTAGAGAAAAGTATCGCTTCCATGGTAATATATTCCACACCCAAATATTACTCGCTGTGAAATGAACCTTGAGCCTGAGGTTTCGACATTGTATGATTTGAGACTATATGTATGGGAGTGGAATCCTCATAGGGATCAATATTTTTTGACTGGAGTGGAGGGAAAGACACTTATACAATAGATTTTAACAGCTTTCTCTGTGTTCTTTCTCCAGCAATCAATGGCTATGTGATGGATACGCTACCTGGTTTAGCAATGGCTCAGGATCAAAAGATCCGATGGTATCTGCTCAGCATGGGCAGCAATGAAAATATCCATTCTATTCATTTCAGTGGACATGTGTTCACTGTACGGAAAAAGGAGGAGTATAAAATGGCAGTCTACAACCTTTACCCGGGTACGAGCCACTTTGTGCTCTTTCTTCAACTTACTGTGCTTGCTGAAAACCTACTTTAAAGGTCTGTGCCCTGGGGGTATGTCCAGTGAACAAAGCAGACCAACTCCCTGCTCTCGGTAGCTTACTCTTTCAAGTAACTTACCCTACAGAGAGATACTAAATAAATTAGCAAGTGAACATGATAATTTCAGATACAGATAATGTGCTATAAAGGAAATAGAACAGAATAAATGGATAATTGATGTCACAGCACTTTCCTAGGAAAAAGGGATTTTTCTACCACCTCACATCCCACATGGCACCAGTAGTTTCCCAAAGACTGATTTGTTTATGTATGAAAGCAATATGTTGATTAAGCACTCCTCACAATGCTGATCAAAACATAATTTCATCTTAGTTCCCCAGTGTCCCTTTAAAACAGCTTTAATAGTGGAAGTAAACTTCCCCTGTTGCTGTGTAAAAATTCTGATAGGCCCAGTGACTTTAAGCTCACTTTTTTTTTAAACATCTTTATTGGAGTAGAGTTCCTTTACAGTGGTGTGTTAGTTGCTGCTGTATAACAAAGTGAATCAGCTATACGTATACTTATATCCTCATATCCCCTCCCTCTTGCGTCTCCTTCCCACCCTCCCTATCCCACCGCTCTAGGTGGTAACAAAGCCCCGAGCTGATCTCCCTGTGCTATGCAGCTGCTTCCCACTAGCTAGCTATTTTACGTTTGGTAGTGTATATATGTCCATGCCACTCTCTCACTTCATCCCAGCTTACCCTTCCCCCCCCTGTGTCCTCAAGTCCATTCTCTGTGTCGCTTCTTTATTCCTGTCCTGCCCCTAGGTTCTTCAGGACCTTTTTTTTTTTTAACTCTATATATATGTGTTAGCATATGGTATTTGTTTTTCTCTTTCGGACTTACTTCACTCTGTACGACTGACTCTGGGTCCATCCACCTCACTACAAATAACTCAATTTCATTTCTTTTTATGGCTGACTAATATTCCATTGTATATATGTGCCACATCTTCTTTATACATTCCTCTGTCGATGAACACTTAGGTTGCTTCCATGTCGTGGCTATTGTAAATAGTGCTTCAGTGAACATTGTGGTACATGACTCATTTTGAATTATGGTTTTCTCAGGGTATATGCCCAGTAGTGGGATTGCTGGATCATACGGTAGTTCTACTTTTAGTTTTTTAAGGAACCTCCATACTGTTCTCCATAGTGGCTATATCAATTTATATTCCCACCAACAGTGCAAGAGGGTTCCTTTTCTCCACACCCTCTCCAGCATTTATTGTTTCTAGACTTTGATGATGGCCATTCTGACTAGTGTGAGGTGATACCACATTGTAGTTTTAATATGCATTTCTCTAATGATTAGTGATGTTGAGCATCCTTTCATGTGCTTGTTGGCAATCTGTATATCTTTGGAGAAATGTCTGTTTAGGTCTTCTGCCCATTTTTGGGTTGAGTTGGTTTATTTTTGATATTGAGCTGCATGAGCTGCTTCTATATTTGAGAGATTAATCCTTTGTCAGTTGCTTCGCTTGCAAATATTTTCTCCCAATCTGAGGGTTGTCTTCTCGTCTTGTTTATGGTTGCCTTGGCTATGCAAAAGCTTTGAAGTTTCATTAGGTCCCATTTGTTTATTTTTGTTTTTATTTCCATTTCTCTAGGAGGTGGGTCAAAAAGGAACTTGCTGTGATTTATGTCATAAGGTGTTCTGCCTATGTTTTCTTCTAAGAGTTTTATAGTGTCTGGCCTTACATTTAGGTCTTTAATGCATTTTGAATTTATTTTTGTGTATGGTGTTAGGAAGTAGTTTTTTTGTTTGTTTTTGCGGTACGCGGGCCTCTCACTATTGTGGCCTCTCCCGTTGTGGAGCACAGGCTCCGGACACGCAGGCTTAGCGGCCATGGCTCACGGGCCCAGCCGCTCTGCAGCATGTGGGATCTTCCCGGACCGGGGCACGAACCCGTGTCCCCTGCATCGGCAGGCGGACTCTCAACCACCGCACCACCAGGGAAGCCCAGAAAGTGTTTTAATTTCATTCTTTTACATGTAGCTGTCCAGTTTTCCCAGCACCACTTATTGAAGAGGCTCTCTTTTCTCCATTGTCTATTCTTGTCTCCTTTTTCAAAGGTAAGGTGACTATATGTGCGTGGGTTTATCTCTGGGCTTTCTATCATGTTCCATTGATCTATATTTCTGTTTTTGTGCCAGTACCATACTGTCTTGATGACTGTAGCTTTGTAGTATAGTCTGAAGTCAGGGAGTCTGATTCCTCCACCTCCGTATTTCTTTCTCAAGATTGCTTTGGCTATTCGGGGTCTTTTGTGTCTCCATACAAACTTTAAGACTTTTTGTTCTAGTTCTGT
>NW_020174132.1:243361-244073 GCF_003031525.2 Neophocaena asiaeorientalis asiaeorientalis | reverse complement strand
AGAAAGTGTTTTAATTTCATTCTTTTACATGTAGCTGTCCAGTTTTCCCAGCACCACTTATTGAAGAGGCTCTCTTTTCTCCATTGTCTATTCTTGTCTCCTTTTTCAAAGGTAAGGTGACTATATGTGCGTGGGTTTATCTCTGGGCTTTCTATCATGTTCCATTGATCTATATTTCTGTTTTTGTGCCAGTACCATACTGTCTTGATGACTGTAGCTTTGTAGTATAGTCTGAAGTCAGGGAGTCTGATTCCTCCACCTCCGTATTTCTTTCTCAAGATTGCTTTGGCTATTCGGGGTCTTTTGTGTCTCCATACAAACTTTAAGACTTTTTGTTCTAGTTCTGTGAAAAATGCCATTGGTAGTTTGATAGGGATTGCATTGAATTTGTAGATTGCTTTGGGTAGTATAGTCATTTTCACAATGTTGATTCTTCCAATCCAAGAACATGGTATATCTCTCTGTTTGTATCATCTTTAATTTCTTTCATCAGTGTCTTACAGTTTTCTGCATACAGGTCTTTTGTTTCCTTAAGTAGGTTTATTCCTAGGTATTTTATTCTTTTTGTTGCAATGGTAAATGGAAGTGTTTCCATAAGTTCTCTTCAGATATTTTTGTCATTAGTGTATAGGAATGCAAGAGATTTCTGTGCATTAATTTTGTATCCTGCTACTTTACCCAATTCATTGATTAGCTCTAGTAGTTTTCTGGT
>NW_020174132.1:226196-243205 GCF_003031525.2 Neophocaena asiaeorientalis asiaeorientalis | reverse complement strand
ATTCCTTTTATTTCCTTTTCTTCTCTGATTGCCGTGGCTAAAACTTCCAAAACTATGTTGAATAATAGTGGTGAGAGTGGGCAGCCTTGTCTTGTTCTTGATCTTAGTGGAAATGGTTTCAAATTTTCACCATTAAAAATGATGTTGGCTGTGGGTTTGTTATATATGGCCATATATTGCCATATATGGCCCACATATGATTGAGGTAAGTTCCCTCTATGCCTACTTTCTGGAGCATTTTTATCATAAATTGGTGTTGAATTTTGTCAAAAGCTTTTTCTGCATCTATTGAGACGATCATATGGTTTTTATCCTTCAATTTGTCAATATGGATTATCACGTTGATTGATTTGCGTATATTGAAGAATCCTTGCATTCCTGGAATAAACCCCCCTTAATCATGGTGTATGATCCTTTTAATGTGCTGTTGGATTCTGTTTGCTAGTATTTTTTTGAGGATTTTTTCATCTATGTTCATCAGTGATATTGGCCTGTAGTTTTCTTTCTTTGTGACATCCTTGGCTGGTTTTGGTATCAGGGTGATGGTGGCCTCGTAGAATTAGTTTGGGAGTGTTCCTCACTCTGGTATATTTTGGAAGAGTTTGAGAAGGATAGGTGTTAGCTCTTTTCTAAATGTTTGATAGAATTCGCCTGTGAACCCATCTGGTTCCGGGCATTTGTTTGTTGGAAGATTTTTAATCACAGTTTCAATTTCAGTGCTTGTGATTGGTTTGTTTATATTTTCTATTTCTTCCTGGTTCAGTCTCGGAAGGTTGTGCATTTCTAAGAATTTGTCCATTTCTTCCAGGTTGTCCATTTTATTGGCATAGAGTTGCTTGTAGTAGTTTCTCATGATCCTTTGTATTTCTGCAGTGTCAGTTGTTACTTCTCCTTTTTCATTTCTAATTCTATTGATTGAGTCTTCTCCCTTTTTTTCTTGATGAGTCTGGCTAATGGTTTATCAATATTTGTTTATCTTCTCAAAGAACCAGCTTTTAGTTTTATTGATCTTTGCTATAGTTTCCTTCATTTCCTTTTCATTTATTTCTGATATGATCTTTATGGTTTCTTCCCTTCTGCTAATGTTGGGGTTTTTTGTTCTTCTTTTTCTAATTGATTTAGGTGTAATGTGTGGGGTTGTGTTCCTGTCTCGCTAGTTGTTTGGCGTGGGGCATCCAGCACTGGAGCTTGCTTGTCATTGAGTGGAGCTGGGTTTTCTGCAGTGTCAGTTGTTACTTCTCCTTTTTCATTTCTAATTCTATTGATTGAGTCTTCTCCCTTTTTTTCTTGATGAGTCTGGCTAATGGTTTATCAATATTTGTTTATCTTCTCAAAGAACCAGCTTTTAGTTTTATTGATCTTTGCTATAGTTTCCTTCATTTCCTTTTCATTTATTTCTGATATGATCTTTATGGTTTCTTCCCTTCTGCTAATGTTGGGGTTTTTTGTTCTTCTTTTTCTAATTGATTTAGGTGTAATGTGTGGGGTTGTGTTCCTGTCTCGCTAGTTGTTTGGCGTGGGGCATCCAGCACTGGAGCTTGCTTGTCATTGAGTGGAGCTGGGTCTTAGCGTTGAGATGGAGATCTCTGGGAGAGCTCTTGCCATATGATATTACATGGGCCCGGGAGGTCTCTGGTGGTCCAATGTCCTGAACTCGTCTCTCCTACTTCAGAGGCTCAGGCCTGACACCCAGCGGGAGCACCAAGACCCTGTCAGCAACACGGCTCAGAAGAAAAGGGAGAAGCTCCTCCTACCATACTCTGCTCACTCTTAAGTAATAAACAGTCCTGCAGTCACTTTACATCACAAATGTAGTTCAGGTCACAAATTACAATGTCTACTCCAGGATATTAATCAAAATTCTGAACTTGATTTAAGTTCAGTATCTCCTCCTCCAAGTTGGTTGAGTTTTCTGTTTCTCTACCTTATGCTTCCCCCTCCACTCCTGGCTGGTTGCTGATCTGAACCGCAGCGTGGCAAGGGTAGAGGTGAGGGATGGCACCACTGTCTGCACCAGGCAGATATTTCAATCTGACTCTTTTTTTGGTGGGGTACTTTCAGGGGCTCTTCAGAGACTCCCTTTTGGGACCGTCCCTCATGAAATCCCCTTGACCTGGTTGTTTCCACCTTTATTCTGGGTGGTCACTGTGACTGATTCCTCAGCCCCTCATCATTCACCCTCTAGCTTCTTGCTCCTGGAGTTACTTTACCCCTCAAGGCAGGGAGCCCACATCTCGTCAATGAGAAATACACCTCTGGCTTCGAAAAGCACTGAGTGCAGGCCAGTCTTTCTCCTGTCTCCACCACCAAAGCATCCCGTCACCCAGTCTCTCCCATTTCCTGGGGTCAGCACTCAATTTCCAGGGCCTCCACCTGTCGGGGTCACATGCCAAGCACTCTGGGTTTGAGGGGTCCAAGAATGGTGCAACTGACTTGGGTAGATCTCCTTTGATATTCTGCATAAGCCAGTGTATCTTAAGCCCATTTGTGTGAAAAGAAATAATTTTTGTTCCTTTTGGTTTTGATAAGGTGTTTTTGAGACAGTGGAAATGCTACCATCCAAAGTTGGAATTTGGCGGATAGAATGTCTTATTGGCGAACACCTGCAAGCTGGGATGAGCACTCTCTTCCTGGTGTACAACAAGAGTGAGTGGCACCTACCTCTGTACCTCTTTCCCCCTTCCTAGGGCGGTTGCTTTTGTCAGGAAATGAATACCAGCTCTCAGTCATTTCCAAATCTAAACTTAATATTGCTGGTAGAAATCATCAGAGTCCTCAGAGGAGGGCAGCTATGCTTGGAGCTTTGAACACTTCGACCCTGAAGCTCCAAGAGCAAATTTTGAAGCTTAGTTTTGGTTCAGTTACCAAAGATAAGTTACAAATATCATTTGGAAGAATTTGAGTCTTCACCCTAAACAAGTAGGAGAACCGCTGGTCTACTTACGTGTGGACCTAGTTTCCTCGGCTGTACAATGTGAGTAGCGGTAGCGCCTGCCTGTTGGAGTGAATTAAATGATATAGTGCAGAAGAATATTTAGTACAGCTCTTGGCACATAGTAAACACTAAAAAGTGTGAGCATTTGTTGGTGTCCTCATTGACTTGCATTTGTGCAGCTATACTTTCTGCACTTCTAACTATTGTGCTCCCTTCATGTGATTTCAGAATGTCAGACTCCACTGGGAATGGCTTCTGGACGCATTAGAGATTTTCAGATTACAGCTTCAGGACAATATGGTAAATACTATTCCTTTCTCTTAAAGCACTGGGCTGATTATATCTTTTTTATTTCTATTGGAAAGATTCAGATAACCAATCCATCTCCATAGGTGCCTTTCAAATCTATTTTCTCTTCTCCATTTCCCAGTGTGAGCATCTTAATTCAGGCCATCATCACTTCTCACCTGAGTAATGCCACTGCCTCCTTAAATGTCCTGCCTGCCTTCCATATGGCTTCCCTTGAGTCCATTCTCTTCACTGTAGCAAGAAGCTACATTTTTCTGTGAGCAGTGATAGAAAGCTTGAACTGGATCTAGAGAGAGTTCTCAAACTACAGCCCGCAGGCCACATCCAGCCCATCACTTGATTTTGTATGGCCTTCAAGCTAAGAATCACTTTTCTATTCTTAAATTATTGGGGGAAAAAAACGAAAGAAGAATAGTATTTCATGACATGTGAAAATTATATGAAATTCTAATTTCACTGTCCATAAAGAAGCCACACCCTTTCATTTACAATCATCTGTGGCCGCTTTTGCTCTACAACAGCATTTAAGTAATTGCAACAAGACCAGATGATCTGCAAAGGTTAAATTATTTACAGAAAAAAGTTGGCCAAACTCTGTTTTAGAGGGAAAAAATTGCATTCGAAAAAGAGGCTTGAAAAACAAACAAACAAATTGCTGGAGGAATTACCAAATTGTAGGCCACTTTGAAAAAAAAAAAAGAAAAAGAGGGCTCCCCTGGTGGCGCAGTGGCTGAGAGTCCACCTGCCGATGCAGGGGACACGAGTTCGTGCCCCCGTCCGGGAGGATCCCACATGCTGCAGAGCGGCTGGGCCCGTGAGCCATGGCCGCTGAGCCTGCGTGTCCGGAGCCTGTGCTCCGCAACGGGAGAGGCCGCAACAGTGAGAGGCCCACGTACCGCAAAAAAAAAAAAAAAAAGAAAAAAGAAAAAGAGGCTTGAAAGTTATATACTAAAATAGTGTTATTTTTCTCTGGGTGGAAGTATGGTGTTTTTTACTTCTTTTATTTTTATTTTTACTTACGTTTTATATTTTATTTTCTAATTTTTCTCTAGTGAGCATACATTAGGTAATAAAGAAATAATAATATTATTTGATAGTGATGGTAACACATTCCAGTATTAGCTAACTAGAGGTACTAACAATCAACAAAATTATTAAATTTTAGAAGATACAATGGACAACAAGGACAGGCCTGGTAGTAGTCATTGATGAGAGTTCTCAATCTATAGCCCGCAGGCCACATTGGTAGTCATTGATACTAATATGCTTTATGCCTTTAACGTCTCCACAGCTAGCATTAACCTTTCTCAAGAGAGTAATTTTATTCCTAAGTGACTAGGACCAACCCAGCTGAATCTAATCTCTCTCCCCTTTCTTGGGCAAAGGACAGTGGGCCCCAAAGCTGGCCAGACTTCATTATTCTGGATCAATCAATGCCTGGAGCACCAAGGACCCCTTTTCCTGGATCAAGGTTAGAAAATGCATCGCATTCCATCACATCACACATTCCTCTTGCAAGCTCAAAGCGTTTTATAGTTTTATATCTCCTTTATACCAAAGTCATTTTCATCAAACTCCATGTAATAGACGAGGAAAGAACTGAAGAATAGAGTGGCTTATGATTTGTACCAAAAGAGTCAGGAATGAAAGACTCAGGAATAGAATTGAGTACACTGTGTTTTTAATCTTTCTGTTGCGATTAGAATCTCTGAATATTTTCTATAACATTGAACTTACCACCTCCCAAGACTGTATTCTATCTTTAGATGCCTTCAACTGCCTAGATGTCCTTGAGTCCTCCAGTCCCTTCATTTTAATACAAAAAAAATGGCTCAATCCCCCATCCCACAAGCCAAGAAAATGTGGCTTCTTCATTTTCTAAAACTGAATCTTTCTTCTTCACAATTTCTACACCACCCAGTAGTAAGAAACACCTACTGTAGTCCAATCTGATAAACCAACTTGGAGCCATAACTGAAAGTGTCCTAGATTAACTCAATTTCTTTTTAAATGACCCAGTCTTTCATATTTTCTCACTTCCCCATTTCCTCTGGAGCAGTGCTGTCCAATAGAAATGTAACGTGACCCACAAATGCAAACCACACGTGTAATTTTACATTTTCTAGTAGCTGCATTAAAAAAAGGAACATCATTAAAATTTTAATGATTTTCATTAAAATGAAAATCATTTTAATAATACATTTTCTTGGGAATTCCCTGGTGGTCCAGTGGTTAGGACTCTGTGCTTTCAGTGCTGAGGGCCTGGGTTCAATCCCTGGTTGGGGAACTAAGATCCTACAAGCTACACAGCACAGCCAAAAAAATAACGATAATAATACTACATTTTCTTTAACCCGAAATATCCAAAAATATTTTCACATCAACATGTGATCAGTCAGGACTAATTTACACACGTTTTACCACCTACTTCCCCCACCTGCATCCTCTTCTAGCCCGTTAGCTTTCATCTTTTTCTCAGTCAGCTGAGGAAATTCCCCTACATACTTTACTCCTTTGCAAGATTGCATCTGCTCTCCTATTTTCCCTGAGGTTAAAAAGATAAGTAGGGGACTTCCCTGGTGGCGCAGTGGTTAAGCATCCGCCTGCCAATGAAGGGGACACAGGTTTGAGCCCTGGTCCGGGAAGATCCCACATGCCGCGGAGCAGCTAAGCCAGTGTGCCACAACTACTGAGCCTGCGTTCTAGAGCCTGCGAGCCACACCTAATGAGCTCACGTGCCACAACTACTGAAGCCCACGCGCCTAGAGCCCGTGCTCCGCAACAAGAACCCACCGCAGTGAGAAGCCTGCGCACCGCAACGAAGAGTAGCCCCCGCTCGCTGCAACTAGAGAAAGCCCGCGCGCAGGAACGAAGACCAGCCAAAGATAAATAAATTAATTAATTTTAAAAAATAAAATAAAATAATAAATAGGGATCAGGGAAAGATGAGCTAGCTTACCAGCAAGCAGACACAAAGAGTACATCTGTTAATGCCACATCAGCTCATTTTTTTTTGTTTTGTAGGCACTGCCAATTATGACTCAATTTGAGCTGACCGCTAATTCCTAAGCATTTTTTTTTGTTTGTGAAGCTGCCAAACCAGATGTTCCCACCTTGTATTTCTGTGGTTATCACTTTCAACTTTATATGTATCACCGCATAGTGGACATTTTAATCTATTTGGCTGCCCTGCATCTGTTCTATGTATTTCCTTTTTGTAACAGCATCCTCATTTCTATTTGGGGAAATCTGTCTGCCTCACTGGATACAGTCTGATGAGACTAGTAAACAGAGCACCTTTTCCAAGCATAGCCAAAGAACCCTGAGTGATACAGCCTATCAAATTTCCACTTCTTAGATTTGGCCATTGTTCCAGCTTGCCAAGCTCTGTCTCCCAAAGTATTCTCTAGTCTTCCCAGCTTCACACAGTTTACTGACTTGATCAGTAAACTTTTTTATACTTTATCAAAATCATGATCAAAATATTAAAGTGTACAGGGCTTCCTTACTATGTACTGAAAACAAATCAAGCGACTAAATCCCTACCACAACAATCTTCATTTCAGATAAGGAAGGTGAAGCACAGAAAAGTTAAATAACTTGTCCCATGTCACACAGCCAATAAGTGGCATAAGCAACTGAAAGTACCGGGTACAAAACCATGACTTATGTTGAACTGTACTGTTTCTTTGTGTAGCTGTAAACAAATAAAACATATATATAATATATAGTCTGTTTCCCCAACTCAAATTTAAGTTCCATGAGGGCAGGACTCTTTTTTTTTTAACATCTTTATTTGGGTATAATTGCTTTACAATGGTGTGTTAGGACTCTTTTTTTTTTTAATTGTTCACGACTCTATTCCCAGTACCTAGAACAGTGCTTGGCACATAACAAATGCTAAAAATATATTCTTTGAATGAATGAGTGTATGTATAGATGGAGCTTACAGTCAACTGAAAAAGATAGTCATTAAGCACAAGAGTCATGACCAGTCCAATCTGAGTGTGCCAGGCATCTGGGAGAAGTTAAGTTTGACTGGCTTGTTAGGGCAGTAACAGATGTCAACATTCCTGTAATAGCTACTGCCTTGTAATGCTTGCATGACCCATGCCCGCCTCTTTAAGACCCACTGTTATTCACTCATTCATTCCAAAACATGTGCTAAGCATCAGTATTACGTCAGATGCTACGTTAGGTGCTGGAGCTAGAGAGAATATAAAAGCTAACAGGTAGTAACTGTTCCGTATGTGCCAGCAGTGAGCTCAGCACATGTAATGTACTAACTCTTTAATCCTCTGGTAACCTTTTGCCATAAATGCCATCATTCCCTCCACTTTACAGATAAAGAGATTGAGACGTAGAGAGGTTAGGTGACTCAGACAGGTTCACTGCATTAAGGATCTCAGTCTAACAAGGAAGGCAAAAAGCATGAAAACTTTACAATGTGGTGCAATGATTTACTCTAATGAAATAATATATAAAGTGAAATGGAAACAGAGAAGAAGCCGCACTAAATTTGTGCAGCATAAAGGATGTGTGCAGAGGAAATTGGAGCTCAATGATGTGGAAGTGATTTCCTTTGTCAGGAAGTAGTCTGGGAACTCAATGAGCACATTTCCTACACGTTCCCATCATTTATTCCACAGCTTCACATGCATCCACATTTCAGCATTGGTCTCTGCTTCACCTGCACCTCCAAGGCAATACTGGGTGTATCTGTATCCATGTAGATTCTTCTTAAGCTGGTAGATGGTTTCAGAAGGTGGTTCATACATTTAAAATAAAGGGTCGTTTTCATCTGCAGGTGGATCTGTTGGCACCAATGATTATTCACAGCATCATGACCCAGGGCGCCCGTCAGAAGTTGTCCAGCCTCTACATCTCTCAATTTATCATCATGTATAGCCTTGATGGAAAGCAGTGGCGGAGTTATCGAGGGAATTCCACTGGGACCTTAATGGTATGTAATTAGTCCTTTTAAGAGAATGCATGAATCTTTTAAAGAGCTTTTGACAGATTTCAGGTATGGAACAAACAGTCATAGCTTCTACAAATTTAACCCCCAAAAAAGAATTTTCCACTCATGGGCAATAGGAGTGATTATGGACATATGGACAAAAAAGTGGTAGCATCAAGGATCTCATAGGTAATAGAAATGAACAGGTGCTCTATTGAGAGAAACATGTGATTCCTGACTGGGTAGATTGGTAAGATTGTCAGTTTGCTTATGGATATTCTAGGTTTGAAGTGACAAAAGGGCAAGCGGGCTCAAAACCGTAGCTTCATCATCTACTTTTCCCTCATTCTTGTACCCCCTGATGAACAGCCACACATCCAGCCAACTCTTCCTTGGTAACACCTCTCCCATCTCTTCTGTTTCATTTATACAGTTGTTACTACAGCCCGAGGCCCCATCACCTCACACTTGACGTATTATGTTACATTCCTAACTAGTCTTCTTCTGTTTCTAGTCTCTTCTCTAATAAAAGCTGCACATCATTTTGGGGATCATACTATCAGTCCCCTGCCTAAGCCTTTCAATGTCTCCCTCTTGTCTTCAGAATAAGGTTCAAATCCTAAAATGGCCCCATGCAAGATGACTTCTGTTTGCCCCTTCAGATCCGTTTTCCTGCTTCGCTACCGCGCCTCTTCTTCTGTGAGCCTGGCATGTGTGGAATATCAGGGTATTTCTTCCCTTGGCTGTAACTCTCCACTGAAGGCCACTGCTCTCCTCAAAGTGGTTTTCTCTACATGTCCCAGTTACTATCGCTGAGTTGCCGATGACCCCAAAACTTAGCGTCATAAGAAAAGCCCATTTCGTTTTGTTCTCGGATTCTGTGGGTCAGGACTTTGGACAGGGCACAGCAGGGATGGCCTGTCTCTCTGCTCCATAGTATCTGGGGCCTCAGCTGGGAAGATGTGACAGCTAGGGGCTGGAATCATTTGGAAGCATCTCTACTTGTATGTCTGGTGGTTGGTGTTGAGCGACCTCTGGGGCTGTTGACTGAAGTAGCTTCTCCCAGCATGACTGGCCCAACTAGCAAGGTGGAGATGACGTCACCTTTTCTAATTTAGTCTTTTAAGTCATGTAGTATCACTTGCAATACATTCTGTTGGTTATAAGCAGGTCACACATCCACCCACGTTCAAGGGGAAGGGACCTAGACCCCACTTCTCAATGGGAGGAATGCACAGAATTTCTGCTCATTTTGTCTACCTAATCTTCTTCTCAGCCTTCCAGGCCTAGGGATGGCAGCACCCTGCCCCCGCCTCCTTAACTAGTACCTTTATTAACCTTTCCTCAAATTATACGAATTTTAGTGTTCCGTGTTTCTTGCTGGAACCCTGCCTCGTACAGTAATTGCTGCCAAAAGTAGCCCCAGGAAACAGACCTTCAAAATGGAATTCTAGGATTATGTTGCTAATATATTCAAGGAACACAGGTATAATTCCTTGCTTGGGGAGAAGACTGGATGCTGAGTAACCTATGACATGCGGTGGCATCACAATTTATCAGATTATCACCAGTGAGTGATACAATGGGATGAGCTACAGATGGTGAGGAAGACATTGGGAGATTAAATTGACAGTGGCATTTAGTTGCTATGGCAACAAGTTTAGCATACCTGATTGTAGAGTGACCTGTCTTCTTTTTATGGCCCTTCCTTTTACAGCATACATAGGGAAAAAAGAAATTAAAAGTTGTGAATATATGCAAAGAACACCCATGAACGTACATAGAGAATCAGGATGCATCCATGGAGCTCTGGAGGAGCCTTCCATGTCCTGTGGTTATAGGCAGATACTTGGACTTGATACCAAATCTAGTAGCTGAGCATGTGAAATACAGAGTCACAGTGACAATTAAATGGTCGGTCCCACCAGGCCTATTATGCTAAGGTGAGGGCACTGGTGGAAAGGAATGGAACTCTGAGACCAGGGATGGGTACATTTGTTTTTAATTGGCCGTGCTGCACAGCATGCAGGATGTTAGCTCCCTGACCAGGGATCCAACCCGTGCCTCCTGTAGCGGAAGCCTGGAGTCTTAACCCCTAAACCACCAGGGAAGTCCCGGGGTGGGTACATGTAGGCAGACATGCATGAGGCTGAGAACTGCAAACCTCCAAACTGCCCTGAACCTCCTTTGCCTCAAGAGGCAACCCTTCCCCAGTCTCTGAAGCAGTCATCCATGCTCTGCATACAAGTCTCTCAGTGACTACACCTTGAATAGTTGCTTCCCAAGCCAGTGGCTAGTCTCCTTAGGGCCCTTGTTTGGCCACTACAAAAGCCAGACGAGTCATGGAAAAATGACAGATCATCACAAATTTAATCAGGTGGTGATGACAAAAACCCTGCAATTCCAGGTGTAGTATCTCCTCTGGAGCACATGAACACAGCCTCAGGTACCTAATGTGGAACTACAGACCTGGAAAATGCTTTCTTCTTCATTTCCATTGACAACCAAAATCAGAATAGATTTGCATTTATGAAGTGGGAACAAAAGTATTAACTTTACTGTCCATGCCTCAAGGCAATGCCACTTCCCTTGTTCCTTATCATAATATAGACCCTAGGGACCCCAAACATCTCGACATCCCACAGAACACCATACTGGTCCATTACATGGATGACATTATGCTGACAGGACCTGGTAAACAGGAAATAGTGATCACTCTAAATGCCTTTGTGATTAATACGCGCACACACAGACACAGACACAAACACATAAACATTATATATTGTGTTGTCAACTAAAAGAAAAATACACAACGTGAGAGTTGTGAATCAAGCTTTATTCAGGGTCTTACTGATGACTATAGCCTGGGAGGCGGCCTCTCAGATAGCTCTGAGGAACTGCTCCAAAGGGGCTGGGGGGAGGCTAGTTTACATATGATTTTTTTGTTAAGGAATACATGCAGTCAAGCATAAATCTTGGTAAAATATTACTACTATTCACAAAGAACAGATACCTCAAGTTCACGATTATAGTGTTTTTCTATGTATGGGAAGATGCAAGAAGCAGGGTTCATTAAAATTCTTCCTGAAATGCATATTAACTACCTTACGGCCTGTTCGTCCAAAGCACAGAGCATCCTGTTATCATCGTTAATTTCCTGTCTAAAGCACAGAGTGCCTCATCCTGTTATCCCATTCATCTCTTCCTCTGAACACCAAGTGCACTGTCCATCAGCGGCTGCAGCAGATATTAGTCTTTGTAGACTTGGATGGTGACCAAAATGCTCTTTGCTCTTCTTTTGTTTTCAGTGTGATATATATGTATAGATATAGATATATTAGCATATGTTTATTAAATATTAGCAGATCTTGCTTCTGACTTTAATGGGAATGGATCCTATATTTTGCTGTTTAACATGCTGTTAGTTTCAAATATTTTTATATTTAAAGTTTCTTGCTACTCCTACCTTATTTGGAATGGCTGTAGAATTTCATCAAATGCTTTCTCAGCATCTTGGATAGGATCACATTTCTTCTCTTTGCTATTGTCAGATTATACTCACACTCAATGGTGGGCTGGCAAATGTTTAACAACCAGCTCTGGGGCAAAGTGGGGGGCAGTCAGCACAAAGGCCTTTATTTGTAGTGTTTGCTGATTTCCATGATGTAAATATTCCCATCACACCTGATTTCAAGCTGCTGACACAGTGTCATTGAATGCAGAGTTGGGAGCAGACACCCACAATTGGCTCTCACAAGCCAGTCCTAGCTGGGGCTCCAGCACAAGGCAGTGCTGCATTCCTGGGAAAACTGCCCTTAAGTCATAGTGTATCAGTCATTTAAAGTTTAGCTGGATCCAATTTGCTAACATTTTGTTTAGAATTTTTCTATCTGTACCAATCAATAAAGTTGTTTTACCTCTTTGGGGGGCTGTATTTATCAGGCTTTGGCATTAGAGTTATACTAACCTTGAAAACAGTGTAAAAGCTTCCATCTTTTTCCATTAAACTATTGCTCTAGAATAGTTTAATTAATGTAGTAATCATCTGTTTAATGAAAATTGGATGGAAAAGCCACTGTGCCTCGTTTAGTGGTAGATACTTGAACTACCTTTTCCGTACCTTATCTGATTACTGGCATTCTCATTTTCTGTTACCTATAGTTAATTGCTGTAAATGTGTACATTAAAGTTCTATCTCCCTTCCCATGCCATATATCTTTCCTTACCTGATTACTGGCATTCTCATTTTCTGTTACCTAGTTAATTGCTGTAAATGTGTACATTAAAGTTCTATCTCCCTTCCCATGCCATATATCTTTACCTACATGCACACATGTATCTCTCTTTTTCCCCCTTTATCAGAGTTGGTGTTTATCTATTCTATTGGATTTTAAAAGAATCAACTCTTGGTCTTAAAATCAAACATAGATTTGAAGGTGTTGTTTTCTAATTAATTAATTTGTTTAAAATTCACTTTCATTTATCTTCTTGTTTCTTAGAATCTGGAGTTAAATGACTAGTTCATTTATTTTCAACCTTTCTTGTTCAATGACAAAGATAAAATAGTTATTAACTGCACTCATGAGGGTCATTCCTTGAACAGTTATTAACTACTAGGTTCTAGTGAAGGGCTACACAAGCTAGAGCCCATGGACTTGGAATACAACCTGCTTTTGCATATGGACTGTGAGTTAAGAATGGTTTTTACGTGTTTAAAGTTTCAAAAACAAACAAACAAGGAAGATTATGTGGTATGAAAAGACTGAAATATTTCTCTCTCCTCCTTTACAGAAAGTGTTTGTGGACTGGTGGTCTAGTCTAATGGCAGTAGAGATGCCTAGACAGTTCACATTAACCAGAACCCTTCTATCCCAGAGCTTTTTGCCCAATTTACAAATTTCAGTCTTAGTCGTCTTCCTCCAGTATAGTGGTTCTCAAATGACTTAATATCTTTGTACCATTTACATACAAAATATTTTTTCATAAGCAACATTTCTCATCATAGAAGTCCCTTATAAAGGGGAGCCCAAGCACCCTTTCAGGATCACTGCTTCACTGCCACTATTTTCAATATTTCATAATATTTTGAATGTTAATTTTGAATTGTCAATGAACATTTCAGTGATGCAGATCTTTCCCTCTGGTTTTCAAGTTAAAAAGAACACTAACCATGTCCTGTCAACATAAGTTGATATATAGCAAGATTTCTGTCAAAATCACTGAAATCTGGCCTTGGCCCAGCTCTCCGTGCTATGAAGTTTCTGAGGGAGATACATAAATGAACCAATGGCAAATGGAAAAAAATCTTTAGCGTTTTCTATAGTTATGCTTGCATACCCAATACCAGGCTCTCTGGTAATCCCTCCCCCCACCTCCTCAAAGCAAGGAGTTTAGACCAGAGGTCTAAGGAGGCTTCTCCTTGCGCCCAAACCCAAATGCTGTCACCAGTCACGGTCCATAATTCCTAAGCATTCTTGTCATAAGGACAATAGGAAGGAGGCCAGAGCTGCAGCCCAGGCTGACAAGAGTGTACCAGCAAAAGCAAGAGCACAAGGGAGCACGCACCCTTACCACTTTGGCAACAAGCTGGACTAGGCTTTTAGGGCTCGGAAAGACCCTTCGGGCAGCCAAGTGAGAGCACAGGAAGGGTGGCTGAATCTGCCTCAAATGGGCCTCCCGTACATTTCCTTAGCCACTGCTTCCACACTGCTGAAATAGAAGTAGAAAGGAATACCCTAAAAGCCCCATCCACTTTGGGACACTTAACTCATAGTGACAACACTCCACATATTCCCGCTCCCCCCGCAAACATGCAAAACCAAGATCTGTTCCCAAACTGTGTCCTTAAATCTCACCTCTGAAGCCCGAGCCTCAACTCCCAGACCCGCCCGCCCCGGCGGGGGAGCAGACAAGCCTCTCGGGCTGGTGAGTGCCGGTCGGCACCGATCCTCTGTGCGGGAATCTCTCCGCTTTGCCCCCCGCACCCCTGTGGCTGCGCTCTCCTCCGTGGCTCCGAAGCTTCCCTCCCCGCCACCCGCAGCCTCCGCCTGCGAAGGGGCTTCTAGTGTGTGGAAACCTTTCCTCCACGGCTCCCTCCCAGTGGTGTAGGTGCCGTCCCTATTCTTTTGTCTCTGTTTATTCTTTTTTATTTTGCCCTACCCAGGTACGTGGGGGGTTTCTTGCCTTTTGGGAGGTCTGAGGTCTTCTGCCAGCATTCAGTAGGTGTTCTGTCGGAGCTGTTCCACGTGAAGATGTATTTCTGGTGTATCTGTGGGGAGGAAGGTGATCTCCGCATCTTACTCTTCCGCCATCTTCCCCTCTAGTATCTTTATCAGTTTTTCATAAAGCTAGATATACACCTAACCTATTACACAAACACTTTCACTTTTAGGAATTATCCAAGGAAAATGAAAAGATAAGTGTACACAGTAACATCAACACAGATGCTTATAGCAGCTTCTTTCATAATAATAAAGAACTGAAAACAGGCCAGATGTCCATCAACTGTTGAACGTATAAATCAAGTGTAGTTTACCAATATAGCTAAATAACACTAGGTGATAAAAAGGAATGAATCATTGATGCACACAGCCAACATAAGTGGATCTCAAAAGAGGCTTCATTGAAAGTATTTACATGTATGATTCCATTATTTGAAGTTCTAAAACAGACAAAAGCAATATGTGGTGAAAAAAATAAGAACAGTGGTTGCCCCTAGGGGATGAGGATGAGGCTAATTGGGAAGAGACCTGAGGAGCCTTTTCATATGACCCAGCAGTCCAGCTCCTGGGTATTTACCTGAGAGAAATGAAAATTTAAGTTCATACAAAAACTTATCCATGAATGTTCATATCAGCTTTATTAAAAATTTGCAAAACCTGGAAACAACCAAAATGTCCTACAATAGGCCAACGGGTAAACAAACTGTGGTACATGCACACAATGGAATACTACTCAACAATAGAACATAACTATTGATACACATAACAATCTAGATGAACCTCGAAAGCAGTATGTTTAGTGATAGGAGCCAACCTCAATAGCTGACACACTTTATGGATCCATTTGCAAGACATATGGGAAAGGCAGTTTTTTAGAGATGGAGAACAGAGCAGTGGTTGTCAAGGGTTAGGTCTGAAGAAAGAGTTTGACAACTGTTGAGAGTTTAGTTAAACTACTCCATAATATTGCAACCTCTGCATTCTTTTTGTGGGGCTAAGGGGCCTGCAGGGGCCTTGGGTGCACTGAAACCTAACCTCAAGGGCATGCCCTGGATGGCAGCCAGCTAAGTCACAAGAAAGTGTAACTGATATGAGTTCCCCAAAGCCCCTGGTGATAAAAGAGTCTCTTCCGCCTCCCAGCTCCTTCCCCTTGTGGGTCCCTTAGATAGGACTCCAACAGAGCTTACGAAAACCCTGCTCTTTTTATGGTTTTGAATTGCCAGTCTGGCCTTATCCAGGGAACCTCAGAAACACATCACCTATGGACCCTAATAAAGGCATAAGCTGCATGTCCTGCTGCTTGCCCTCTGCCTGTACCCTGCCTTGACCGCCTGTGTGGCCCTCCAGGTGTGCTGTGTACCTCATCCAGGACCTGTGAGTACAGTAATAAACTTCTCTATTTCACTTTCCCTTGTGGTCTTTGTTGAATCTTGGCTCACCATCCAACTCCCCACCCAGGACTCTACGTAACAAACGTTATTTTAGCAAAACTCAAGCACTTAAATGGGGCCAGCAGACCAGGGACTTTCCTGGGTTGCTGGAGCTGTTCCATATCCTGAATGTGGTGGTGGATACACACATATATACATGTGCTAAATTCGTAGAACTGGGCTCCAAAAGAGGGTGATTTTATTGCATAATATTAAAAAAAAATAACAGAATGCCATGGACTGCATGCAGTACTATCCCCACTACTTGGTAAATTCTTATTTTAGCACAACTATATTTTTATATATTTTAAAAATATATTTTATGTTATATATTATATATCAGGTTTATATATCAAATATATGTAATTTCTCTCTAACTCTTCTAACCACTATTCTGAAATGGTGGGCAGGTATTACACTCTCATTATTAAAAATGAAGAAATTAAATTTCATTAAAAGGCTAGTACGCTATCAGGGAAGCAGTAGGCATAAAGTTTCTCACTAATCAAAAATACGTAAGGCATAAACATATAGAATTAATTTTAAAACGTGGGTCTCACACGTGGTTACTACTCTAGCTTTCTATGCTAAACCGCCATTTCCACGGTGACATGCAAATTGAGTGATCGGAGGTGGAGCCTGGTCCAGCAAAAGTCACATATGCAAATTGAGATTTTGGGAGAAAAGCCTTTCCAGTGTCAAGATTCAGATGCAGGAATCTTGAGGGTAGGGGCTGTGCCTGGTGCAAGCTTCGTATGCAAACAAGGGGTGCTGGGGTGGGGCCTGGCCGGGCGCCCGCCCACTGTTGCTAGGTTACAGCTTGTTCATGCAGGTTGCCAAGCAGGGCATCTCTTGGCATCTCTAGGGGAACACAACCAAAAACTCTTGACCCTGCATGACCCTAATTCCGACTTTGCCTATGTGTTGATTGTGTCCCGCCCACCCCAATCCCGATCACACCTCAATCTTCCCGTCAAAGCCCCTGCCCCATGGGATTCCATGCCAAGTGCTCTGTCCACCCACCCCTGCCTCCCGCACCCAGGGCGGTCAGTCGCCTTGACACCTTCACCCTATCACGACACCGCCCTCGTGGTGTCGAGCGCCGCCGCAAGGAACCCCGTCCCTCTGGGGACTTTGACCTGGCTCCTTCTTGC
>NW_020174132.1:225321-226067 GCF_003031525.2 Neophocaena asiaeorientalis asiaeorientalis | reverse complement strand
TCCCTCCCAGGAGGGGTGTCCCACCACCACCACCTCCCACTCCAAGTGAGTGAAGCATGCACAGGGGGTCTCTTGAAACACTTTATTGACTCGCAGTGACTGTGCCCAAGGCGGCGGGCAGGCCGGGGCCGCCCGGGTTGTGTGGTCGGTCGGTGAGCGGGCCTGGCGCCTGACGGCCGCGCCCCTGGGGGCCGGGGACCCAGGTGTCGTTGGGCAGCTAGGGCTGGGCCGGGGCCACCTGGGAGATGGTGTTATAGTCCTGAACAAGTCGCTGAGCAGCGTATTGCTGTGGGCCGCCAAGTCCACCAGCTCCGGAGTGAGGCGCCTCCTGCCGCTGTTCTGGGCCTCATGGCGCACCAGCTCCAGGACCCTGGCCGCCAGGTACTGGATGATGGCCACTAGGTAGACGGGTGCGGACGAGCTCAGGCACTGGGCATAGTGGCCCTCCCGCAGGAGGTGCTCCATGTGGCTCACGGAGAAGGACAGCTCGGCTCGGGCGGTGTGGGAGCGGCGACCGGGTGACCCTCGATGGCCCCTCTTCCCTGGCATGCTGGCCGTTGGGCGTGCTTTCTGCGACGGCCTCGCTCTGCGGTCCACTGGGATGAGGTGCGGCGGGATGAGGGGCAGTCGGTTGTGCCTGCTGGTCCCAACATCTCAAGACAACCGGTGTTCTCAGGCCCCTCCTCCGTATCGTAGCGACCATAGTCCGGGCTCTCATTGGTCGGGGAGCACCCTGTGAGGTCACT
>NW_020174132.1:217815-225289 GCF_003031525.2 Neophocaena asiaeorientalis asiaeorientalis | reverse complement strand
ATGACGCCGGCAGGATCCTGCTCGCTGTGCTCGCTGGACCCTCTCTTTGGTGGAACTCTCACTGTCCACCAGACGGGAACTTTGTACAGAGAAGGCAGCTAATGGCGACCATCCAGGGGCACCAAGTATACACTGGCGGTGCTGGGCCACCATCACGACTATATATCTGCTTCCAAATGAATAATATTCCTGGCTGAATAATATTCAGCAGGCTGAATAACATTGCAATGCGTGGCTAGACCACACATGTTGTGTATCCGCTCAGCAGCTGATGTACATTTGGGTGACTTCCACCTTGTGCCCGTCGGGCATAGTGCTCTGGTGAACATTCCTGGGCAGGGTTCTGTTTGAACACCTGTTTTCAACTCAGTTGGGTTTACAACCCATGGGATAGATCTATGGGTTTATTTCTGGACTCCACTGATCTATGTGTCTATCCTTATGCTAGTAGCACATAGTTTTGATAACTGAAGCTTTGGACTAAGTTTTGAAATAGGGAAGTGTGAGTCCTCCAACTTTTTTCTTCTTTTCCAAGATTATTTTGGCTATTCAAGGTCACTTGAAATTCCGTATGCATGTAGGATTGGCTTTTACATTTCTGTAAAACAGAGCGTTGTGATTTCCATAGGGATTTCATTAAATCTCTAGACGACTTTGGGTGGGATTGCCATCTTAAAAGTATTAAGTCTTCCCGTCCACAAAATCTGCTGTCTTTCCCCTTTCTTTTTAAGGTCATCATTAATTTCTTTCAGCAGTGCTTTGTAGTTTTCGGTGCACAAGACTTGCACCTCCTTGGCTAAATTTATCTCTGTGTGTTTTATTCCTTTTGATGTTGTGTGAAATAGAACTGTTGTCAATTTCATTTTGGATTATTTTTTCATTGCTAGGATATGGAAACACAACAGATTTTTGTGTGTTGATCTTGTATACTGCAACCTGGTTGAATTCGTTTGTTAACTCTGATAGTGTTTTGTGGATTCTTTAGGGTTTCCTGTACAGAAGAGCATGTCATCTGAGAATAGAAGTAGTTTAACTTCCTTTCCAACTTCGATGCTTTTCATTTCTTTTTCTTGCCTCATTGCTCTGACTAGGACTTCCGTTACAGTCTTGAGTAGAAGCACTGAAAGCAAGCATTCTTCTCTTGTTCCTGATGTTAGGGGAAATGCTTCCAGTCTTCCACCATTGAGTATGACATTAGCTAGGGTATTTCATAAAAGCCTTTTATTTTGTTGAGGAATTTCCCTTCTATTCTTAGTTCGCTGGGTGTTTTTTGTTTGTTTGTTTTTTAATCATGAAAGTTGTTAGATTTTGTTGAATGCTTTTTCTGCATCAACTAAGATGATCATGAGGGTGTTTTCCCCCTTCATTTTATCAATGTGGTTTTGACTAATCAGTTTTCTTATGTTGAGCCATCCTTGCATTCCTGGGATAATTCCTATTTGGACATGGAATGTAATATTTATAATATGCTGCTGGATTCAGCTTGCTAGAATTCTTCTGAGGATTTTTGCATCGATATTCATAAAAGCTATTGGTCTGTAATTTTTCGTATATCTAAGAGTAGAATTGCAGTGTCATATGGTAATTCTATGTTTAACTTATTGAGGAACAACCACCCTACTGATTTCCACAGCAGCTCTACCATTTTTTCATTCCCAACAAGCAGTGTATGTGTGTCCCAATTTCTCCACATCTTCTCCAAAACTTGTTATTTTCTGGGGGTGTTTTTGCTTCGTTTTGCTTGTATTAGCTATCCTAGTGGGTGTGAACTGGTATCTCACAGTGATTTTGATTTGCATTTCTCTAATGGCTAAATACGTTGAGCATCCTTTCCTGTGCCTCTTCGGCATTTGTACATCTGCTTTGGAGGAATGCCTATTCAAGTCCTTTGCCCATTGTTTAACTGGGTTGCTTATCTTTTTGTTGTTGACTTGTAAGATTTCTTTATGCATTCTGGAAAATAGACCTTTCTCAGATATATGATTTGCAAATGTTTCTGCCATCCTATGGGTTGGGCTTCAAAGTGGCTCAGTAGTTGTGGTGCACGGGCTTAGTTGCTCCGCGGCATGTGTGATCTTCCCGGACCCGGACCAGGGCTTGAACCCGTGTCTCCTCTGCATTTGCAGGCGGATTCTTAACCACTGTGCCACCAGGGAAGCCCACTTCTTTTTAAACCAACGTTTAGACAGTGTCATTAGATAAACATCCTTTTCAATGCTAAAACCCGAGTCACTTGTGGCCTTTTCCTGGAAGAGATTTTTGCTGCTGTCAGGTTACAAGAACAGCATAAGAGGCCATTTTCTGGGCATGGAGCCCAGGATTCAAAGGGAAGCTCTAGAGAACATCTGGTCTGCTTGATATATCGAAACTGCATGTGTGTGTTTGTGTGTATGTGTTTCTCTCTGCTGACTCATAGCATTGAAGCCTCTTTGGAAACTTCCCCACCCTTCTAGCCAGCCAGTTTATACACACGCCATCGGCTCCTCCTTGATTCAAATGTTAGGTCAAGAGGAAGAAAGAGAACAAATTCAAGAGTTACTCTCAAGTGTCTAGAATTTTCTGCACCTCTTGAAGAGAGACTAGCCCAGCTCCGACTATTACAAGCTGGACTTTCCTCTTAAAGCACAACCTTCATTTAAGCCTTTGGATAAAACTGGAAGAAAAGAATCTGTGAGTACTGTGGACTGCACAGAAGGCAGGGGGCTGAAAACTGGCAATAAAAACAGAAAGATGGCAGACCTGAGGCCCAGCAGTCAAACAGACCCTGAAATTGAGCTTTTTGTGAAGGTAAGTTTTCTAGCTATAATGAGAGCATACAGAATGTATTATTCCTTGACACTGGACCTCAGCATTTTTTTTTAAGTCAACATTTCAGCTAGAGATAGGAAATAGTTTTGTAATTTTATACCTACTCTGAGTCCTAGAAGAATACCTGGGTGTTTGGCTGCTCTTATATAACAATAGAAAAACACCCCATCTGAAAAAAGCAAGAAGATATGGTAGAAAGACAACTAGACTGGCTGGTAGTTAGAACAAGTAAATTGTATTATTAGTGACTTCCTATGTAACCTTGGACAAATCCCTCCCTCCCTCTTTGTTTTTCCATCTGTACAATAAAGGAGCCTGACAAAATGATCCTTAAGGGCTTTCCAGTTCTCATAATCTGTGTTTTATGAGATATGTTTTGGAAGGCCTGAATGTGGGGAGGAGAGGGCCAAGAACGGCCTGAGAGCCTCATTCCCACACATGGTCCAAATAGAGCTTTCAAAAATTCTCCCACAATGGATGAACATCACAGCAGGGTCAAACGGACACTAGAGGAGAAAAAAGCCAGGAGTCTGTGTGCCTGTTATATGAGTAGGAGGTTTTTTGCCTTGGCTTTTTTTTTTTTTTTTAATGTCTTAACATTTCAGAAAAGCCCTTTGGAAAACCCCTAAAACAGGAGAAAGGAACATGTGTTTCTAAATTAGCTCATCAAGAAAAAGAAACAATTTTGTACGGGTTATTCCAAGTAGAAATTACATAGTTTCCTAAATCCTTGCTTATATTAACTATTTTTCTCTATATTTTCATTGACTATTGGAAGTATTGAGGATGGTAATAATAAAAACAAACTCTTATATCATGCTTAACCTTTTTCTAACACTTTATGTATATTATCTCATTTAGTCCTAACAACTTAGAAGATAGGTTAATAGTAGTAAAGTAGTATCATCAGTAGCAGTGGTGGTAATAGTACTCAAAACTTTAGTAATATTGTCCTCATGATTTCTAGGTAAGTAAGATAAGGAAATAAGGTTTAAGTAACTTGCCTCTAAAACTACATCACCTCTTGATGGCCTACAAAGGCATAAAATAAGGTGTGCTTACCAAATTTTAGGTTAAACATCTGTTGGCCAAAGTAATACTTTTACAATAATTTTAAAATATTTGACAACTGGTCACATATATACATCAAGGACATAATTAACCAGCCTTTACAAAATTATAGGCGACTCTTGAATTCCTGCATAGCAAAACAATCCAAGTAAGTGTTTGCTTGACTGTGGGGCATAAGAGCTACTTCTCCTATCTCTGGATTCTAGCAAAACATGTCACTGCTCAGACGCAACATAAGTAAGCCTTAACTTCCTAACTGACTTTTTATTATAACTACCAATTCCAAACCAGAGGTAATAAGTCTCTTCATAGGGTAACTAGTTTCTTTTGTCTAAACTTGTTTATTCAATCCAATCAAACTCCTGTAACCAGTTGTTGGCATTGATCTGTGTGTTTATCTTCATAGACTTCCCATAATTTGGATGGTAATCTAGACAGGGGAAGTTAGGAAATCACACGTTGGATGAGAAAATGTTAAATTAAATAATAACTTTCAGGTTAAAAACCTAATCATTTATTGAGTACTTATGGCAGGGGCTGTGCTAAGTGGTTTATTATTAACCCTATTTTATGGTTACAGAAACTAAAGCAAAAAGTAGCTAAGTAGCTTTGCATAAGGTCACATAGCTAGTAAATGGCAGGGTCAAGATTCCAGTCCCTTAAAATAGCTGTGCATAATTTTAATTCATTGTTTTCAACTTGGCACACTTTTTAGTAACATTTCCCAGAATTTCATTAGATGAAATCCTCTAGATGTTAGCTTATCTAATGACATTGATACAAGCCACAGATTTTCTGGAAGAACCTTTAGTATCATCTGATCTGGGTTTTTGTTTTGCTTTGCTTTGAGATGGATTCCAAAGATCTCTAGAAGTTTCATAGAAGAGGGGGAATAGGGGCTGAGAGGGGTGAAAATGTTAATGAGAAAATTTAAAAAGCACTACTGTTTACCAGTTGTATCTCCCTTATAATGTGGTATCTTTCTAAAGATTAAATGAGTCTGTAATTTCCCCAGCTATGTCTGGGGACCCTACCACAATTTCCCAATGCCACTGATGGGATCCCTACAAGAAAGTAAGTCCTTTCCTGACACAATTAAGAATTTATATCACACCCCCCCATGTGTTCCATGGAGTGAGTGAAAACATTGCCTTTCAACTCTGAATGATTTGGGCAAGATTTATATCCAGGAACTAAGAACAAAGGATTTTCTAAAAGAACACATTTTGTTTTCTCTAAATGCAGAGTTTATCTTATTGGTTTGTTGTTCATTGATAAATGGAGTTTTTGTGTTCTCTACCAGTCTAAAATTAAGTTTTCATAGATTTGTACATAACATTATAGACTCTAACATTTGGGCCAAAATCCTGAATGTAATATTTTTGTCTTTATTGATAAATGTAAAATAGAAAAAGAGATGATACTCTTCTCTGAATGTTCAGACTATTTTCAAATTATCTTAGAACTATCATAAAGACTATTATAAAGACTGATTAATAAAAAATCCAATAAAACTATTAGATGGGAGAAAGCAGTGTTTAAGGAGTGTGGATTGTGGAGTAGACAGTCCTGGATTAGCTACATGAGAAGAGTGTATGGGTCATCAACTCTTGTCTAGCTGAGTGTACTTGAGCAAGTCAGCTTCTCTGAACTTCAATTTCCTCATCTGTAAAACAAGAGTAATGACAGAACCTACCTCACAGGATCATCTTCATTATAAGCATTAAATAAAATAAATTTTTAAGACACAGTAGTTGTTAACATAGCAAACATTCAATAAATGTCAGATGTTCCAGCCATTACTATTTTTCATGTTTAGAAACATAGATCACAAACACAAAGAGAAAAAGTTGTTTTGGTGAATGACCACATCGTGGTAGTTTTCACATCCATTTCTCCAGGTGGTGGGTCAAAAAGATCTTGCTGTGATTTTTGTCATAGAGTGTTCTGCCTATGTTTTCCTCTAAGAGTTTTATAGTGTCTGGCCTTACATTTAGGTCTTTAATCCATTTTGAGTTTATTTTTGTGTATGGTGTTAGGGAGTGTTCTAATTTTATTCTTTTACGTGTAGCTGTCCAGTTTTCCCAGCACCACTTATGGAAGAGCCTGTCTTTTTTCCATTGTATATTCATACATTTTGTGTAGTGGCACTTTAAATCAGCATTATTATAAACAGAAAAAAATTCAGTTTTCCTGTAAAATTGTGCTACATTTCCCCCACACCTCACTGTTTCGCTTTTCCTTTTGCCAAAGGCAACCCACCCTTCCTGCTGTATCTATTATCAGACTTCATTCTTCTTCCTGCCTAATCAAGTTTCCATTCACTAACCCCAGTTATGATTGGATCTTTAGCCTGACTTCTGTTACAAAAGAAATTCAGCTGCCAAGGTGGTTGCCTCTTCCCATACCTCTTCACTCCCTGACGCCACAAAAGAGCAACAATAAACATTATTTCCTCTGTTGTACTCACTGCCAGGAAAAGGAAAATTTACCAAAAAATAAGAATTATGTCCAAGATCAAGGTATCAGTATGGTCAGTTTCTGGTGAGAACTCTCTTCTTGGTTTATTATAGATAAGTGCCTTCTTGCTGTGACCTTATATGCATAGTTGTTGGGGGAGATGAAGAAAGAGAGAAAGAAAAAGGGAGAGAGAGCTCTGGTTTCTTCATATAAGGGCATTAATCCCATCGCAAGGGTTCTACCCTCATGACCTCATCTAAACCAATCACTTCCCAAACACCTCATCTCCAACTACCATCACGTTGGGGGACAGGGATTCAACATTTTAATTTGGGGGGAACACAATTCACAAATCCAAAGTAGATAGCAGTGCACTTCACAGGATTAGGAACTCTAAAGAGTAGGTAAGTGTGTGGAGTAAAGAAAAGGGAAAGAATTCACTTTGGGACATGTTGAGATTGAGGTGTCTAAAACTTGGATCTCCCCTCAGGAGACAACATCAGCTATAGCCTTCTCAAGGAGAGGCTCCCCTTTCTTCCTCATTTCTGTTACCACTGAGGGTGGCGATAAGGTAGATGTCTTTAGATGTCCTTGCTCCTCATTCTTGTTTCCAGACCATTCTATCTCTCCCCTCCAGAGAAATATCTCGGTTGTCTCATAATATCAGACTAAACCAACCACTACCCCTCCTTGTTATAGTAGTCTTCCCAATCCCAGGCCACTTTCCCTTACTTCTTAAGGATTTTATTTCCTGGATCATTGTCACACTCTTCAAGACTATGCCTATCATAATTCTTGGTGATTTTAATATCTACACAAATGACCCTTCCAACACTGTCCTCTCACATCCTTGGCTTTCTGTCCTCCAGTGACCTTGTTCTTCATAATCTCTCAGGCACTCCCTTCCATGGTTATACCCTTACTTTTGTCATTGCAACGTCTGCAATCGCTAAATAATATCATTTATTTGAGGGGTTTTTTGTTCTTCTTTTTGAACTTTTCCATTTTAATACACTTTATTGAGGTATAATTTACGTAAAGTAAGATGTGCTCATTTTTCACTGAAGTGTCACTGATTTACAATGTTGTGTTAATTTCTGCTGTACAGCAAAGTGATTCAATTACATATATATAT
>NW_020174132.1:211682-217690 GCF_003031525.2 Neophocaena asiaeorientalis asiaeorientalis | reverse complement strand
GATATCATACGGTATTTGTCTTTCTCTTTCTGACTTACTTTGCTTAGTATGATAATCTCTAGGTCCATCCATGTTGCTGCAAATGGCATTATTTCATTTTTTATGGCTGAGTAGTGTTCCATCATATATACATATATGGTATATACTATATATATACCATTCCATTATATATGTATATTATATATACCATTCCATTATATATATAATGGATATATATATACATATATATATATATATATCACATCTTCTTAATCCATTCGTCTGTCAATGGACACTTAAGTTGCTTCCATGTCTTGGCTATTCTAAATAGTGCTGCTATGAGCATACAGGTGCATTTTCAAATTATAGTTTTGTCTGGATACATGCCCAGGAGTAGGATTGCTGTATCATATGGTAACTCTGTTTAAATTTTTTAAGGAACCTCCATACTGTTCTCCATAGTGACTGCACCAATTTACGTTCCCACCAGCAGTGTAGGAGGGTTCCCTTTTCTCCACACCCTCTCCAGCATTTATTATTTGTAGACTTTTAATGATGGCCATTCTGACCAGTATGAGGTGGTACCTCATTGTAGTTTTGATTTGCCTTTCTCTAATAATTTGCTATGTTGAGCAAAAGATGAATTTTTAAATGAGTGGTGTTAAGACAACTATTAACTATTTGTAAAATAATAAAATAAAAATAATAAATCTGGAGTCCCAATACATTCCTTATGCCAAAATAAATTCTAAATAGATGAAATAAATGCAAAAATGAAACCGTAAAGTTACTAGAAGAAAACATGAGGGAACATCTTTATAGTAAAACAAAATAAGAAAGTAATTTTTTTCTTTGCAATCTTGATGTACATAACAGCTGTGTAAGCAGATCAGGAAAACCAGATTTCATAAAGGAAAACAATATAAGATTTTATGTAAAATTTTAATTTTACATAAGGCATTGTTTAAAAATTACATGTAACGTTATCAAAAAGAGTTAGTGGCTTTAGTATACAAGTAATTTTTCCAAAGTAATAAGGAAAAGGTCATCACCTTAATAGATAAATATAAAATTGTCATGAACAAACAAGTCACAGAATAAGGAAATCAAAGTTCCAATGAAAATACTGAATATACCTTTCAAGAAGGAAATTTGGCAGGATCTATGAAAATGGAAAATGAACATAGTCTTTAGTCAGCATTCTGTTGTTATGTACTCATCACTCTGGTAATTTTACATACAACGAAATTATTTGCTTCATTATCTCTCTCTGCCCACAGATGGTAGAATTCATGAGATTAAGGACTACCAACTTTGTCTCTAGCAACTAGTTTATTTCCCAGCAGGCACTCAATACATACTTATTGAGCAAATGAATGAATGAAGCCTTTCTTTATCTTAATAGGCTGGAAGTGATGGGGAGAGTATTGGAAACTGTCCCTTTTGCCAACGCCTTTTTATGATCCTCTGGCTTAAAGGAGTTAAATTCAATGTGACTACTGTTGACATGACCAGGTAAGACAAATCAGGACATGTTTCATTCTGGGGATTAAAATCAGTAGACACCAATACAATGTTGGTGTTTGCATAATGTGTACTTTATCTAGAGGCCTAACTCTGCTTATTTTCAATAATCATAGAAAGCCTGAAGAGCTGAAGGACTTAGCCCCAGGCACAAATCCTCCCTTCCTGATATATAACAAGGAGTTGAAAACAGACTTCATTAAAATTGAGGAGTTCCTAGAGCACACACTGGCTCCTCCAAGGTACAACATTTTTACAGGATATTATTGTTCTTGAGATAATCTATTTTATTGTCTTATTTATTGCAGATTGAGGATTCTTCTAAACATCTAACTCTTTTTCAATTTCAGACTTCTCTTTTGCTATCTTTCTAGAAAAGTTTGCAAAGATCCCCCGATCACTCCATGTATGATTAGAAAACTTTATTACATAATTATTTATTTAACATATGTAAAGCTATTAAAACTTTATGTGATGCAAGTAGTATATTAGGAATGGGCAAAGGATAGACTTGGAAATTTAGGAAGGACAAGTAAATTTAGGCCACATTTAATTTTATCCATGTTATTTGATCCATAATGAAGTTTGGGGACATTTATACTGACAGAAGTCAGACTTATTTTATTGTAGAACCCTCAGAAGATCTACAATTTTGAAACAGCCTTTAATTCAGTCTGATCTCTTAGCTCTACAGGTTGAGAAATATTATGTCTATCACACATAAACTTCCCCCCTTCAACTTCAAATACACAGACAGTCAATATAATATTTCAAATTATTTTTAAAATGCATAGCTTGCTTAAAATAAGAAAGTAAATTCTCTGTAGTCTAGAAATAGAGAAGAAACCTATGGTGGGTTAGCAGCGAGGGCATGGGGTAATAGCACTGTATAGTCCATGAGGACTGGTCAGGACTAGTCCATTATACCACTGATGGCATGAAGATAGAACATACCCAACACAAGAAAACCAAGAAACAGGTCTCTCACAGTTAGCCAGAGGCCATAACTCCACTGACTACACTTGAATGACAGCTGTATGTCTCTGCCCACCCAGGATAGTATCTGGAAACAATAAGCCTACTGTATTCATTTTTTATTTCTGTGCAACAAACTCAGTGTCTTAAAACGTCACTCATTTATTATCCCACAGTTTTCACTGGTCAGAAGTCTGGCTGTAAACTTAAAACTGCTCTAAAAACTAACGTCTTATCATTACACATACATATGATAAATAAAAGGTTCTATCAGTCCAAAATTCTTCCTACCTAAGAAATTAGGGATACTATTTTAGATTCTTTTCTGTGTACCTATACTATGTCTCTTTCATTCATTATTGGTGGCTTCTTATATTTTAAGCACCAGCTCCAAGTGTTGAGTCTTATTTTGTTCTTTTCTCCTCATCCATCCTCCTCTACTACTGCCTCCCCTCAAACCATCTCTCCAACCTTTTCTTGCTCCCAAAGGTTAACTAGTGAAAAAATCTATTGTGTTATCTTTCCATACCCGTTTTTATGTTCATATAAGCACAATAACAAATTCCCTTTCCTTCCAGTTTTTTACCACTACAAACAGTGCTATAAATAACATCCTTGCTCATATGTCCTTATGTACTGGTGTTTTTATTCCCGTGGAATAGATTTCCAGCAGTAAAATTCAAATGGTATATATCTTTTAAAATTTTTACTGCTTTATCCATCAGTGTATAAGTATACACTTTTCCCACATATCTGTAGTACTATGCGTTATCACTCTTTTAAAATTCATGGCAAGCTGACGGGTGTAGTGATATCTCACTGATACTTTAGTTTGCATTTCCCTGAATAATAGGTGAATTAGAACAACTTTACACATGTTGGTTGAGCATTTGGTTTTGTTCTGTGAATTACCTTGTCAAATTCTTCTGATTTTCTCTTAGCTTATGTATCATTTAGGGATTGCATTCAACTCTAACTAGAGGCCCAAAAAGTAGTGGTTTAGATAAATATGGGTTTTATTTTTCTTACATAATAAGACACCAAGAATGAGGCATTGTAAGGATAGAATGACAGCTCCATAATTTCACTGGCGACCCAGGCTCTATCTAATATTTCTTCTCTGCCATTCTTCAGGTGAGTTTTCCAGTCTTAAGTTTAATTCACGGTGACAATATGTCTGCTGGAATTCCAGGCAACAGATCTAACTCCCACACAGGAAGAAGGAGAAGGGCAAAGGGCAAAAGATGCAAGTCAGCTTTAAGGAGCTTTCACAGAAGCCACATTCAACAATTTCCATTAACATCTCATTATTCAGAAGTAATTCACATAGTCATACCTAAATACAAAGGGAAGCTAGGAAACATAGTTTTCATCCATGTTTATTGCCATCCCTAATAAAATAAGATTCAGTTAATGAGAGACAGAGAGAGAGGGAGAGAGAGAGAGGGAGAAAGTGGTACATAACTGTGTTATCTTCCATATTCTGCCCCTATGACCATCCAAATAAATGTGTGTATCCTTATTCCCATACGTGGAACACACTTACTCCCAAGAGAGATAACTCCCAAGTCCCCTACAGTTACTGCATCCAGTTCAAAGTCCAGGATCTTTGAGCGATGCGCAACATCTCTCTTAGATATTAATGGTCGAACAGTCAAATAAATTAAAAGACAAGTTCTTTCCACCTTCTGCTTGACACACGCAATAGTCAGTGGTGGAGCAGGAATTGGATAACTGGAATAAAATCTTCCATTTTTAAAAGGAAATATAGGATAACACATAAAAATCCCTGGTTCATAATAGTTACCATTGTTGGAGAAAACAGCTGGAAGATATTTTCCAAGTTTTGGTGTTACAAACAATGCTAAAATGAACTTTCTTTTGACAAGGTCCTCCAGAGTGGTTATTTAGTCTGCCACATTGCTGAATACAAGAGCTCTTCCATATAATCTTTGTTTCATCTAAAATTTTAAAACCTGTTAGATACCCACATCAATGAAAATGGTGGAGTAGGGAACTCCAAAATGTCATCCCTCCATAATAACAATTAATAGCCCAGCAAAAGCTGTCAGAATCAACTTTGCCAGAACTCTGGAATCTAACCAAAATTTTACAAGCAGCCTGGGGTTTCTTAATGAAGAATAAAGAAGCAAAATTTCAGTAAGAGAGCCCTGTGGCATTTTAGGTTACCCTGTTACCATCCTCAACTACTCAGTGCTTTAGAAGCCTTAAAGAGAGTAGTCCACATTGCAGAAACAGGTTGCTTGTACCAGAGGACAGGATATGGACCTTATTCTCAAATAACTGTGGTTGTGTGGTTTGACCTGGTGGCACCTCGAGGGATTGACTCAAGGGTTTGCCTTTTTTTCACCTACTTTGGAGCTTCCTCAGGGCTGAGGCAGCTTCCCTGTTGGCACTCATGGAAGGCGTTTAGAAGCAAATGTATTAGCCACTGCCACATGGGACAAGGAATAAAACTTGGAGAAAGCAATAGACAAACTGAAAAGTCTGCAAAAAAAAGAGGCTGAGATGGGACTTCCCTGGTGGTGCAGTGGTTAATAATCTGCCTGCCAATGTAGGGGCCACAGGTTCAAGCCCTGGTCCAGGAAGATTCCACATGCCATGGAGCAACTAAGCCCATGTGCCACAACTACTGAGCCCATGTGCCAAAACTACTGAGCTCGCGAGCCATAACTACTGAAGTCCATGCACCTAGAGCCCATGCTCCACAACAAGAGAAGCCACTACAATGAGAACCCCACGCACCGCAATGAAGAGTAGCCCCCGCTTGCTGCAACTAGAGAAAGCCTGCGTGCAGAAATGAAGACCCAACGCAGCCAAAAATAAATAAATAAATTTATTTTTTAAAAAATAAAGAGGCTGAGACACTTGGGAGATAGTGGAATAAGGGCTTTAAATTAATGTATTCTAGGGAATCTAGAAGTCCAAGCACATGCCCAAGTCTCGACCTATGCACAGAAAAAACAACCTGAGAAGACTTTAAGCTTTCACTTCTGGCTAAATTCAGGCACCACACAAGTAGAAAGTGAAGGCTAAGGCAGAATTATAAACTGCATACCTAAGCATTGAAGGAGTACCCAAACACAGAGCCAGCTTACAAACACCAGGAGAGCTTTTTATCCCTTGGTTTGTTGTTTGTTTGTTTGTATCTTTGTTTGTTTTGCTTCCAGGAGTTTAAGGAAATCTCTGTCAAATCAATAACTGACCAAAGATAATGAGAAAAAGATTTCAGTGGCCACACACAAGAAAGAACAGACTTTACAAAAATACTTCAGAAAATTCACTAAACAAATAAACAACAACACCCAAAAAAAGCAACAACAAACCCTATTTGTTGGAAGCGAAGGGAAGAATCTGTTTTCCAGAGTTTCCACATTATAATATTAAAGTGTCCTGTTTTCAAAATATATATATAAGGGATGTTAAAAAAAAACAAGGGGCTTCCTTGGGGGCACAGTGGTTGAGAATCTGCCTGCTAATTCAGGGGACATGGGTTCGAGCCCTGGTCT
>NW_020174132.1:195050-211252 GCF_003031525.2 Neophocaena asiaeorientalis asiaeorientalis | reverse complement strand
AATGTGTGGCCCATTCACAGAAAAAAAGAAATTAATAGAAATTGTCCCTGAGGAAACCCAGACCCTGATTTAATAGACAAAGACTTTAAATCAACTGTCTTAAATATGTTTAGGTAGCTAAAGAAAACAATGGACAAAGAATTAAAGGAAATCAAGAAAACAATGTCTCAATAAAGAGAGAATATCAATAAAAAATATAAATAATAAAAAGGAATCAAATAGACATTCTGGAGTTGAAAAGTACAATAACTAAAATGAACAATTCACTAGAGGGTTCAACAGCAGATTTGAACAGACAGAAGAAAGAATCTGCAAAACTGAGCATAAGTTAATTGAGAGTATCCAGTCTAAGGAAAAGGAAGAAAATTAACAGAGCCTAACAGACCTGTTGGATACCATAAAATGTACAAAGATACACATGATAGGGAAGAGATGGCAGAGAGAAAGAGGCAGAAAGAATATCTGAGGAAACAATGGCTGAAGACTTCCCAAGTTTAATGAAAGACACAAACCTATAAATCCAAGAAGGTCAACAAACTCCAAGTGGAATAAAAAAGAGATCAACACCAAGATACATTATTATAAAATTATTTAAAGCCAAAGACATAATCTTGAAAGCATCAAGAAATAAATGACTCATCATGTAGAGGGGATTCTCAATAAGATTAACAGATAAGTTTCATCAGAAATCATGGAGGCCAGAAGGCAGAGAGATGATATATATATTTAAAGTGCTGAGAGAGAAAATATCAACCAAGAATTCAATATCTGGCAAAAATATCCTTCAAAAATGAAAGAGAACTTAAGACATTCCACATGAACGAAAACTGAGGGATTTTGTTGCTAGTAGGCCTGCTCTGCAAGAAATGCTATCAGAAGTCCTTCAGGCAGAAATGAGAGGCCATTAGAAAGTAATTCAAAATCATATAAGAAATAAAAGAGCACCAGTAAAGGAAAAATAACACACATGATCATCTCAGTTGACACAGAAAAAGCATTTGACAAAATCCAACACCATGTTATGATAATACTCAACAAACTAGGACTAAAAGGGAGCTTCCTTAACCTGATAAAGGGAATCTATGAAAAACCCATGGATAACATCACACTTAAAAGTGAAGGATTGAAAACTTTCTCCCTAAGATCAGAAACAAGACAAATATGCCATTTTTGCCACTTCTACTCAACATTGTACTGAAAGTTCTAGCCAGAGCAATTATGCAAGAAAAAGAAATAAAAGTCATCCAAATTGGAAAGGAAAAAGTAAAATGATATTGACAGATATGATCTTTTACATAGAAAATCCTTTAAAGTCCTCTGAAATACTATTAGAACTAATAAAAATTCAGCACAGTTGCAAGTTACAGATCAAAATACAATAAATAATTTTATTTCTATATACTGTCAATGAATCATCCAAAAAGTAAATTAGGAAAACAATTCCATTTTCAGTAGCATCAAAAATAATGAACTACTTAGAAATAAATTTAACCAAGGAAGAGAAAGACTTGTACATGAAGACTACAAACAATTGCTAAAATAACCTCCTAGCTTCTCATGGTTTTCCAGCAATCATTACCTTATATATACATAACTCCAACCCTCCATCTTCACACAGCATTCTCCCTGTGTCTCTGTCTCTTCATAAAGTGTTCTTTTTTAAGGACACCAGTCATATTGGATTAACGGGCCCACCTTACTCCATATGGCCTCATCTTAACTATTACAGCTGTAACAATCCTATTTCAAAATAAGGTTACATTATGAAGTATTGGAGTTTATGACTTCAACATACCTTTTTGGGGGGACACAATTCAACCTATACAAATATCCCATGTTCATGGATTAGAAGACCTAATATATTAATGTAGAAATATTCCCCAAAGTGATCTATTAATTCAATACAATACCACCCAAAATTCCAATGGTGTTTTTACAGAAATGAAAAAGCCAATCCTCAAATTCATATGGAATTGCAAGAGATCACAAATAGCTAAAATAGTCTTTGATAAAGACAAAAAATTGGAGGACTCATGCTTCCTGATTTCCAAACTTACTACACAGCTACAGTAATCAAAACAATCAGTACTTGCATAATAATATACCATTGGAATAGAATTGAAAGTCCAAAAATAAACCCATACATCTGTGGTCAATTGATTTTCAAGAGTGCCAAAACCATTCAATGGTGAAAGAATAGTCTCTCCAACAAGTGGTGCTGGGACAGCTAGATATTCACATTGGCATGCCAAAGAATAAAGTTATACCCTTACCTCACATCATATACCAAAATCAACTTAAAATATATCAGACCTAATGTGTGGATTAAAACTATAAAACTTTTAGAAGAAAATATAGAGGTAAATCTTCAAGACCTTGTATTCGGCAATGGATTCTTAGATATAACACCAAAAGTACATACAGCAAAAGAAGAAAATAGAAAAGTTAGATGATCTGGAAGATAGAATAATGGAAATAACCCAATCAGAACAGTAGAAAGAATTTTTTTTTAAATGAGGAACGTTTAAGAGACCTCTGAGACAACATCAAGTGTACTAATATTCACATTATAGGGATCCCCAAAGGAGAAAAGAGAGAAAGGGATAGAAAGGTATTTGATGAAATCATGGCTGAAAATTTCCTAAAGCTGATGAAGGAAAAAGATTTCCAGGTACAGGAAGCACAGAGAATCCCAAACAAGATAAACCCAAAGAGACCCACACCAACACATATCATAGTTAAAATGGCAAAATTTAAAGATAAAGAGAGAATTCTAAAGGCAGCAAGAGAAAAAGAATATTTTTTTTCCACTTAGAAAAGACGCTTTAACACTTCTTTTAGGGTTGGTTTAGTATTGATGAGCTTTTTTAGTTTTTTCTTGTCTGAGAAGTTCTTTACCTCTCCTTCAATTCTGAATGATAACTTTGCTGGGTAGAGTATCCTAGGTTGTAGGTTTTCCCTTTCAGAACTTTAAATATATCATGTCACTCCCTTCTGGCCTGCAAAGTTTCTGCAGAAAAATAAGCTGATAGCCTTATGGTGGTTCCCTTGTATGTGACTAGTATCCAAAATATATAAAAGAACTCTTACAACTCAATAACAGAAAGCAAACAACCTAATTTTAAAATGGAAAGAGGATTTGAGTAGACAATTCTCCAGAGAATATATACAAGTGGCTAATAAGTACTTGCAAAGATACTTAATGTCATTAGTCATTATAGAAATGAAAATCAAAACCACAATGCCCATTTTTTCACACACACACACACACACACACTGTATATTATTTTTACAAGCGATAAATAAACTGACACCAAGCATTGTAAATGGATGACCACAGCAATGATTGCAATTACCAAACACAAAACACACTCATACTATGTCATAATATTGACATTCAGTCCAGTAATCCTCCACTGTAACAACTCCTTTACTTTGCAGTGAAAATTGATTGTTATATTTTTTGCCTCTGAGTCCTTGTGGGATTTTTAAAAATTCAAACAGAAAGTCACAAAAATTATAATCATCCTCATCAGGTCACTCAGTCCCATGTAATTAATTTTTTTTCATCTTGATCTTTTGTTAGCACTTTTATGAATTCACTGGTTTTTCATTAGATTTCTGAAAATGCTTATTCATTCAGTTCAGCAGTATAGTCAGTTACCAGAAATCTGTACTTGTCAGAGTCTTTTCCATGAATGCCTTGAAGATGAAACCCTTTTATAGGAACATTTCTGCATTTACAGAGAGTACACCCAGAACTGTCTGCAAATGACAAAAGACTTAAAAATTACCACAGTTAAAGATTTGATGATGGACTTCCCTGGTGGCACAGTGGTTGAGAGCCTGCCTCCTGATGCAGGGGACACGGGTTCGTGCACTGGTCTGGAAAGATCGTTCATAACTAGAATTATGACTTATAACATTATACCAGAACATATAAGATTTTTAGAAATTTCATGAAATGTCTAAAATATTTATATTAACATATTTCCATACAAATAACCCAAAGGAAAGTTTAGTATTCGTTGTTTTGTTTGTTTGTTCGTTTTTTTTTGTACTGCAGGTTCTTATCTTTAGCTGTAGGTTTGTCATATATGGCCTTTATCATGTTGAGATAATTTCCCTCTATGTCTACTTTCTGGAGGGTTTTTTATCATAAATGGGTATTGAATTTTGTTGATATATGGCCTTTATCATGTTGAGATAATTTCCCTCTATGTCTACTTTCTGGAGGGTTTTTTATCATAAATGGGTATTGAATTTTGTCAAAAGCTTTCTCTGCATCTATTGAGGTGATCATATGGTTTTTCTCCTTCAATTCGTTAACGTGGTGTATCACGTTGATTGATTTGTGTGTATTGAAGAATCCTTGCATTCCTGGGATAAACCCCACTTGATCATGGTGTATGATCCTTTTAATGTGCTGTTGGATTCTGTTTGCTAGTATTTTACTGAGGATTTTTGCATCTATGTTCATCAGTGACATTGGCCTGTAGTTTTCTTTCTTTGTGACCACTTATTGAAGACACTGTCTTTTCTCTATTGTATATTTTTGTCTCCTTTGTTGTAGATTATTTGACCATATGTGTGTGGGTTTATTTCTTGGTTCTCTATTCTATTCCACTGATTTATGTCTGTTTTTGTTCCAGTACCACACTGTTTTGATTACTGTAGCTTTGTAGTATAGTCTGATGTCAGAGACTGTGATACCTCCAGCTTTGTTCTTTTCTTTCTCAAGATTGTTTTGGTATTTGGGGGTCTTTTGTGGTTCCATATAAATTTTAGGATTATTTGTTCTTAGTTCTGTGGAAAATGTCAGGGTATTTTGATAGGGATTGCATTAAAACTGTAGATTGCTTGGGTAGTGTGGACATTTTAACAATAGTAATTCTTCCAATCCAAGAACACAAGAGCACAAATGTTCATAGCAACAGTATTCGCACTAGATAAAAGTTGAAAACAAAACAAATGTCCATCAACTGATTACCAGATAAACAAAATGTGGTATATCCATACAATGAAATATTATTCATCCATAAAAAGGAATGAAGTGCTGATACATACTAGAATAAGGATGAGCCTTGAAGCATTATACTAAGTGAAAGAAGCCAAACACAAAAGGCCATGAATTTTATGATTCCATTTACGTGAAATGTCCAGTATAAACAAGTCCATAGAGACAGAAAGATTAGTGATTCTAGGAGTGAATGGGGAGTAACTGCTTAATGGGAACACAGCTTCCTTTTTGAGTGATGAAAATGTTCTGGAACTAGATAGGGGTGATGGGTGCACAACACTGTGAATGTACTAAAAATCTCAATGAATTGTACACTTTAAAATGGTTTAAATGGTGAGTTTCATGTTATGTGAATTTTACCTCAATTTAAAAAATACTATTGGGTTTTAATTGAAATTACATTTAATTTGTATTACTATTTATACAAATTTCATTTTTATTATGTGACTTCTTCCCATCAGAGGACATGATTTGAGTATTTGTTTGGGTATCATCTTATGTTCTTTTTTAAAAATCGAGGTATAGGGCTTCCCTGGTGGCGCAGTGGTTGGGAGTCTGCCTGCCGATGCAGGGGACGCGGGTTCGTGCCCCGGTCTGGGAGGGTCCCACGTGCCGCGGAGTGGCTGGGCCCGTGAGCCATGGCTGCTGAGCCTGCGCGTCCGGAGCCTGTGCTCCGCAACGGGAGAGGCCACAACAGTGAGAGGCCCGCGTACCGAAAAAAAATATTGAGGTATAATTGTCATATAACATTGTGTAAGTTTAAGGTATACAACAAATTGATTCGATACATTTATATAGTGCAAAATGATCACCACCATAGCATCAGCTAACACCTCTATTCCATCACATAATTATCATCTATTTTTAGTCGTGATAACGGTTAAGATCTAGTCTATTAGCAACTTTGAAGTTTATAATATAGTATTGTTGACTATAATCACTATGCAGCGGATTCGACTTCTTGGATTTATTTACTAGTTGAAAGTTTTTGCTCTTAAATAACATCTCCCCAATTCCTCCAGCCCCCAGCATTCTACTCTCTATATTTATGAGTTTGGCTTTTTTAGAGTGTACATATAAGTGATTCATACAGTATTTGTCTTTCTCTGTCCGACTTCACTTACTACAGTGCTCTCAAGATCCATTCATGTCAGCACAAATGGCAGGATTTCCTTCTTTCTCATGGCTAATATTCCATTTTGTGTGTGTGTGTGTGTGTGTGTGTGTGTGTGTAAAACCACATCTTCTTTATCTATTCATCCACTGATGGACACTTAGGTTATGAACCTAAATGTCTGTTTTATGTTCTTTGATGAGATTTTGTAGTGTTTTTTTTTATATTGATTCTATACCTTTTGCATTAAATTATTTCTAAATATTTTATACTTCTGTCACTATTGTAAGTAGAATATGCTACTAATATCCATTTCGTTCTGGTTATTGCTAACATAGAAAAGCTATTTCTTTAATGTTTGATTTGTATTTAGCCATCTTACCAAAATAGCTCATTAATTCTAGTAATTGTTTTTCTATACTTTCTTGGTTTTTCTAAGTATACAATTATATTGTTACTTCTCTTACAATAATTACACTGATTGCTTTATGTTGTTGTCTTCCTCCACTTGCTAAATCCTCAAAAAACTGTCAACTATAATAGTAGTTGTAGGCATTTCTGTCTTGTTCCTAAACTTAATGTAAAAACTGTAGAGTCACCATTTAGAATGATGTTTTTTCTTGTCTTACTGATCAGTACATTCAGCACAATGTTGAAGTGCAGTAGTGATCATGATTATCTTCATACTTTACTGATTTTAAAGGAAATAGTGCTAACATTTCACCATTTAAAATGATGCTTGCTGAAATTTTTTGATGGATACTTTTGACCAAGTTAAAGAAATTAATAAATTCATTTAACAAATATTTACTGAATACTTAATAAGTGTCAGGTACTATTCTAGGCACTTGGGACACATCAGTGAATAAAATGGGCAAAAGCTCTCTGCCCTAGCAGAGCTTACATTTTAGTTAAGGAAGACAGCAAATAAGCAAGATAAAAAGCAAAATATAAACTATTTTAGATGATGATAAATACTAAGAAAAAGTAAAGCAAGGGAGGGAAGTAGTGAGTGTTAGGGCCAGGGGAGAGGTTGCAATGTCCGATAAGGTGGCCAGAGAAAGTCCTCACTTAGGAGGATATATCAGATTAAAATACCTGAAAGAAGAGGGGGAGAGGGCCATGTGCATAAATGAGGGAAAGCACTTTAGTTAGGGGCAGACCAAGTGAAAAGGACCTGGGGTGGGAGCTTGTCAGGCCTATTTGAAGAAGAGCAAGGAGGTCAGTGTGAAGTGAAGTAAGGAAGAGAGTAGGAAGAAATGAGAGCAGAAGGTAAGCTTGGGTCAGATCACACTGGCCCTTGTAGACCACTGTGAAGACTTGGGCTCTGAGTCTGAATGATATGGAGACATTGCAAGGTAATGAGTAGGAAAGAGACATGATATGACTTAAGTTTTAACATGACTGCTCTGGCAGCAGGTGGAGAATATCCTGGGAGTGTGAGGGATAAGCATGGGAGAGGGGGGATAATCAAAAAGTGTTGCAGTAATATAGGCTTTGGACCAGGCAGGGAGCAGTGGAGGTGGTGAGTAGTGGACAGATTCTGGATACATTTTGAAAGGTAGTCTGGCTGGAGTTGCTAATTGATCAAATGTGGGCATGGAGAGAAAGAGGGATCAAAGAAGATGGCTAAGTGTTTGGCTCAACCACTTCTAGTTGCTAGTGTGGGGTTTTATGAATAGGAATTGATTTTCACTGAACACTTTTGGGGCATCTATTCATGATCACACGGTCTTCCTCATTTAATTTGTGAATGTGGTAAATTACATTATTACATTACTTTAATTTATTATGCTAAATTAACTGTGTATTACTAAGAGGAGGACATCTTGGCTACTTTTCCCCCATCCTCTCCATCCTCTTTATTCTTTTATGTATTTTGTTATTTGAAGCCACGTTTTTTCCTACTACTTATCTTTGAAAATGTATTACCACCATATCTTCTGCCAAACAGGCTTTTAGGAGCAAGTATGGGGACCCAACAGCCATTTGAAACATTGTTTCTATAGATAAATGAGCTTTGAATTCCAAACAGCTGGCTTCCCTGTGAACTTCAGAAGCTAAAGTATTCTCAGAGTGGGAAAAAAACATATTTCCAATGAAAGGTTTCTCAGCACCTTCAGTTTCTGGCACAATTTTCCAAAACTTCTCTCAGTAGAGTGCAACAAAGACACCAGGTCTATGTCTTGTTATGGGTGAATGTTATGTGCAGTGATGTTTCTTTTTAAGGTATCCTCACCTGAGTCCCAAGAACAAGGAGTCTTTTGATGTGGGCTGTAACCTCTTTGCCAAGTTTTCTGCATACATTAAGAACGCACAAAAGGAGGCAAACAAGAGTAAGATACCTTTCTTTAAGTCTTTTCGTTTTTCTCACTCACATGCTCACTCTCATATTCTGCCTCAACTAAAATAGGGCTTTCCTGAATATATAGTATATATTGGGGAATACTCTTCATCTCACTCTCTGTTCTCTCTTCTGAAATTCCTTGCATGAAGTTTTATTGGATTTAGAATCTAATATTCAATATAGGAATCACCAACTTAGCTCTATTAGAACACTGACATGCCAGGGGTGAACTAACTGCTGGACTGTATTTCTTAACCCCCGCAACTTTCTCAGTCTTGTGTACCTTTAAGGTTTCTTAAACCATAGCACCTACCATTTCTCACAAACACTCTCGAATAGGTTTACTATTCTCTGAATCATGAGAGCTATTAGTCTCTGATTCCACTTTCTGACTCTTCTTGAGTGATAATATATATTACCTTTCTTTTTCTTTGACTCTCCTCCCAATTTACCTCCTCAAGAAGAGTCCAAAAATATGTCTACTCACCGTTTGATTAAACATCTGATTCTGTCTTATCAGTGGGTAGTTGAGCATTCTAGTTAAGTATATAGAGATGTCTAAATGTGTGAAAAGCATATTGGGAATGTATTTAGTCATGAAGACTGCACATTTATAAGTAACCCTTTGACTTCATTGCCTCAGATTTTGAAAAATCTCTGCTCAAAGAATTTAAGCGTCTGGATGACTACTTGAACACCCCACTTCTAGATGAAATTGATCCAGACAGTGCTGAGGAACTCACAGTTTCCAGAAGATTGTTCTTGGATGGGGATCAGCTGACACTGGCTGACTGCAGTTTGTTACCCAAACTGAACATTATTAAGGTAAGTCTTCATAGGGCAGGCTGAATGATTGAGAGGAGTTTGGGAGTTGCCAACAGGAAGCACAGTGACCATTCAGTGTGAGTTTTTATATGAGGGCTTTGTCATCATCATTATGCATAGGGTATGTCTCCTTTTTCTCCTCAGAGGAAAAATCCATAATGATCTTCTCTGGGAAGCATAAAAACTTCTTGTTTCTTTCTTCCTAAATCAGAAGGTGTTTTCCACTGTCTTGTCTATAAAACAAGGGTAATAGTACCCATTTCACAGAACTGTTGAGAAAATTAAATTAAGGCATATGGAATATTAGAAAAGTGTCTGGATCATAACAAGTGATAATAAAGTGAGCTATTAATATTATTATTAACTAATCGTTCATTTAACAAGTTTTTATTGAACAGACCTTATTTTATCTCAGGTCCTATGCCAGACACAAAGAATACATAAAGAAGTAAGACACTGTCGAACCCTAAACAGTGAAAAGATCTGTGCTCTTTTTCTGTGCTTCCTTCTTCTAAACATTCATAATTAAATACACCGTAAATATAATAAAAATGATTACAAGCATGGAGTTTTGTCTACATTTGTAGACAAAACATTAAAATAGTAAATCCAAGATTCTTTAAGTTTATTTTGTAGTACTTTTTGTGTAGGTAACACGTCCTCAATGATCCTAATTTTTGACATATGTTTTTACACACTAGGCATTTTACTGATGCCCCTCACTACCGATTGCTTTTTCCTCTTTTTTTCCAAAACCCTAGGTTGCTGCAAAGAAATACCGTGATTTTGACATTCCAGGAGAATTCTCAGGAGTCTGGCGCTATCTCCACAATGCCTATGCCCGTGAAGAATTTACCCACACGTGTCCTGAAGACAAAGAAATTGAAAATACCTATGCAAGTGTGGCTAAGCAAAAGAGTTAGGACAGCTCTTTCAGTAGAAAAACCTCTCTTTTCACTTGTTATCATATTAGAAAATCTTTTGGAAATAAGAATATGGAAAATATGGTTTCCTCTATCCAACTTTCTTATGAAAAAGAATGCTATATTTTCTGTATCTAGTTAATCCAAACTATCTGCTCACTGTGTATTTTAAAGGTCTTCATATTTTCATTTCGCCTTTTAATTCCCATGGCACAACCACTGCGATCTTAAGTGATATGGAAAGTATCAATATCTTTTGCTAGAATGCATCATGTGTGCAAGCTCAACAGATGGCTGAAGTTACAAATGACATACAGTCACAGTCTCAAACTGTTCCTTAGAAATATTTACATCTAAATCATTAAAACAATTTTACTAAGAAATTTGACTGACCAAAAGTTCTTGTTGCTGTCCGTTAAAGGGTTAAGTAAACCATTCTTAAAGGATAATCACAAATCTTTCTACAGAATTTAAAATGTTCCATTACTATATGTACTCAAATATACATGTTAAAATACAATCAAATCACTCAAATCTGAAAACAAAAACTGAACTTTACTTTTGCTCCTTCAAAAGAGAAACAAAGTTCAGCCTCAAAAAAGAGAGATAGGTGTTTTTAGAGGTCTTGGTGGGATTTACATAAAATTTATTTATTTATTTTTTGGCCATGCTGCGGGGCATGTGGGTTTTAGTTCCCCAACCAGGGATGGAACCCATGCCCCCTGCAGTGGAAGCTCAGAGTCTTAACCACTGGACCACCAGGGAAGTCCCTAGATAAAATTTAAATAAAGCAGTGTTTTCATAGGTTCAAAGAAAATTAAGGCAATGAGTAAAGAGTTAACAGGCCTGGAACAGGCACACGAAAAAATGCTCATCATCGCTAATTATTAGAGAAATGCAAATCAAAACTACAATGAGGTACCAGCTCACACTAGTCAGAATGGCCATCATTAAAAAGTCTACAAATAAATGCTGGAGAGGGTGTGGAGGAAAGGGAACTCTCCTACACTGTTGGTGGGAATATAAGTTGGTACAGCTACTATGGAAAACAGTATGGAGGTTCCTCAAAAAAACTAAAAACAGAGTTGCCATATGATCCAGCAATCCCACTCCTGGGCATATACCCAGACAGAACTTTAATTTGAAAAGATACATGCACCCCTATTTTCATAGCAACACTATTCACAATAGCCAAGACATGGAAACAACCTAAATGTCCATCAACAGATGAATGGATAAAGAAGATGTGGTGTGTGTGTGTGTATAGATATAGATATAGATAGATAGATAGATAGATAGATATAGTGGAATATTACTCAGCCATAAAAAAGAATGAACTAATGTCACTTGCAGCAATGTGGATGGACCTAGAGATTGTCATACTAAGCGAAGTAAGTCAGAAAGAGAAAGACAAATATCATATGATATCACTTATATGTGGAATCTAAAATACGACATAAATCAACATATCTACGAAACAGACTCACAGACATAGGCAACAGACTTGTGGTTGCCAAAGGGGGGCTTGGGAGGGAATGATTGGGAGTGTGAGATTAGCAGAGGCAAACTATTATATATCAGATGGATGGATAAACAACAAGGTCCTACTGTATATAGCTCAGGGAAGTATATTCAATATCCTTTGATAAACCATAATGCAAAAGAATATGTATATACGTGTATGTATAACTGAGTCACTATGATGTACAGCAGAAATTAGCACAGCATTGTAAATCAACTATACTTCAATAAAATTAAAAAACAAAAAGAGTTAACAGGCCTGGGTATAGAAAGGGCTCAATGCACTGTCCTTGGAGCCAGAGTTAAGATAAATACATAATGTTGTGTCCCCTCTTTGATGGAAGACCCTGATCTGAGACAATTGTACCTGGACGAGATGGCAAGGTTGTGACTTCTCTGAACATCTCAGATCCTTTTATTCTCACTGATAGGATTTCAAAGAGTCAAGTTTTTTGAGATCTATGATTTTAAAGAACAAAGTTTCTCGGGACTTCCCTGGCGGTCCAGTGGTTAAGACTCCCTGCTTCCACTGCAGGGGGCACAGGTTCAACCCTGCTTGGGGAACTAAGATCCCACATGCCCCCCAGTGTGGAAAAAGAAAGAAACAAAGAAAGAAACAAAGTTTCTCAGTACCATGCCCTTAAACTCATTAATAGAAGCAGTGTTTTACAGATTACACCATACTTAAAAGTGTATTCATGTCATTGCAAAGCTGCAAGTAAGTCTTATCCAACTTCATAGGTACTGATACAGCTCAGAATTACCCTCCTAGACGAAAGGATTATTATCTTCTTAGATGACATTAATACAATTCAATTCAGTAACTACTTATTGAATACCTACTATGTTATTATTATTTAGTTATTTAATCTTCACAACAACTTCATGCCAAAGGAACAGTCCCTATTCTCATGAAACACACACTTCAATAATGGAGACAGGCAATTAGACGAGCAATTACAATACGTATGTGTTATGAAAAGAGTAAGCACAAGGCTACATAACAGAAGTACATCCTTATGTGTTCCCCCAGCCTGACCTCAAACAAGTTCCACTTGGTCATATAGCCTTTGCATAGCACAACCTCTGTGAAAATTCTTAGAGATGTGTTTTTATGAGAAGTTAAACTTTTTTCCCACTTGGGCAGACACATGACTCCAAAGCATGGTCCTGGATGAACATAGCATCAACAACCTGTTCCCCTACTGATGTAAATTACCTAATATGAGAAAGGGAATTTTTATTCATTAGTGTCAAATTTTTAAAAATAAAAAGGAAAATTTTTTCTAATTGTGAAAGCATTACATGTTGGTGCAAACATAGATAGTAGTGGAATAGAGATTCTAAACATAGAGAGATGTATGAAAACTTACTATCTGATAATGTGGCATTTCTGATCAGTGGTGAAACACTAGAACACAATTCAGCTGTGTTTTTTGACACTTTATGAAAAGGATGGCCTTTCCTCCAGTGTCCCATAACATGTTCCTCATTTCTTTGTGAGAGCTCACCAGAAGCACCTTTAGCATTCATATTTCTAGTGACATTCTTGTCACGATGATATGTGTATTCTCCAAGATGACAGAATATTTCTCTACTGCTCTTCTCTCTTCTTTCTGAGCCCAGCCCTCACCAGAATCACCTATAATGTCCATATTTCTAGCATGCACCTCAAAACTCTTCCAGCCTCTATACATTGCCCACTTACAAAGTTGCTTCCACATGCTTAGCTATTTGTTAGGGCAGCACCCCACTTCTCAGTACCAAAATTTGTCTTAGTCTGCTCAGGCTGCCATAACAAAATACCATAAACTGGCTGGCTTAAATAACAGACATTTATTTTTCATAATTCTGGAGGCAGAAGTCTGAGATCAGAGTGCCAACATGGTCAGATTCTGGCAAGAACTCTCACCCTGGTTTGCAGACAGCTGCCTTCTCACTGTATCCTCACATGGTGGAGAGAGAGAGGAAGCAAGCTCTCTGTTGTCTCCACCTTCATGACCTCATCTAACCCTAATTATCTCCCAAAGGCCCCATCTCCAGATACAGTCACATTGGGGGGTTAGTGTTTCAACATATGAGTTCTGGTGGAGGGGGCACAATTTTAAAACAAGGCTGCCATTTATAATAAAGAAGTAGTTAAGTGTATAGCAGCCAAGCGTCTGGGGATAGGCTTTCTTTTATACAAGTTACAAACCTAAGATCACCTCCAAGATATGCTTTGTGATCAACACAGCTGGAAGGGCCTTGAGGTAAGGAACAAAATACCTTGTGAATTCAGCAGAGTAGGGGATGGTAGATTTGGTTTTCATAAGTTAGGAAACTTCAAAAAGACTATTCAATAAGACTTCCAGTTGCTGAAGGCAATGGTGGCTGCCTTGGTCTATGTCTCCCAATATTTCCTCCAAAAACAATACAGAATAACAAGAACACATTTTAAAAGGCACTAAAACCACATGGTAAACACAACTTGAAGACAGAAAAATACCCAAACCTCAATATAACTCTAAGTTAAAAGAAAAAAAAAAGAAAAAAATACCAAATCCCAGCAAGGACTTGATTCAGACTTTCAAAAAATTGATTAAAAAATGGAGAAAATTACTCAAACTATGAAAATAAATGGAAGAAAAAGATAAAATTATCTCAGAACTGAGGATAAATTAAAAGGTTCCCAAGCAAAAATGGACTCAAGAAAATTTAATAACATGCATGGAAAAAGGCAGGAAAATAACTGAGAGAATGAAAATGACATTTAGAACGAAGTAAAAAGGATCAGAAAGACAAGCAAAAAAGGAATAGCAGTTGTAAAATTGGAATCACTGGGAAAGAAAAGCAAAACAATGGAACAGAATTAATATTTAAAAGATTTAAACCTATAATCCAAGAAAACTTTCCAAAATTAAAGACCTCAGTCCACACATTGAAAGGTCTCACTGGGTTCCTAGGAAAATTAAACAAACTGATCAATCCAAGGCATATCCTAGTAAAACTATTAGACATGAAAGATAAAGAAAATATATCCTTAAGACCTCTAAGCAAAAAGATCAAATAACCTGTGAAGGTAAATTAATTAACCTGGTGCCAGGCTTTCCAAAACAACATAAAAAGCAAGGAAGGCAACAATGAAGTAGCATTTTCAAGAAACTTAGGAAAGAGAGTGTGAGCCAAGAATTTTATATCCAGTGAAACTAGTCTTTAAATATCAAGGTTACGGAAAAAGAAAAAGTTTTAAACAAACCAGGACTTAGATAATGCTGTGTCAATGTGCCCATAAGCAATTTTTAAAAGGTATAGGTACTAACATTATGCAAACATTACTGTTTAGGGAAGTTATGTGATGGGTAAAATACTGTACTGTTTTTGAAACTTCTTTTGATTCTGTAATTACTTCAAAATAAAAAGTTTCAAAAAGGTATAAGTACAAAGGTACTTGTAGAAAAAATACAAACCTCTTTGAATGCTAAAATAAATAAGTAAATTTAAAAAGTAAGCATAGAAAGCACATCTTGTAGAGAAGGAAACAAAATATAACATTGTACACATAATTGTAAGTTATGACTAAATTGAGGCAAGCATGTCAGTTAGATCAATAAATGTGAATGGGCTTAATTTATCCATTAAAAGAAGAAACTTTTCAATTTGACTCACAAAGCAAGAACCAATCATATGCTGCAGGCAACAGACCACAGAGAGCAAAATGATTGAAAAAAGCCAAAAATAAAAGAAGGGATAAAGACTTACAAGGCAAATGGAAACAATAAGAAATCGGGAGAGGGGTAGTGTTTCTTATATCAGACAAAGCAGAATTCAAGCCAAACATTGAATGTGACAAAGAAGGGTGCTTTTTGACACTAAAATCTGCAATTCAATATGAATCATATAACACAGTAACTAGTTTTATGAAGCAAAAAATATAGAAGATGTATAGAATCAGAGATAAAAACACACTAAAGATAGGAGACTTGAATATACCACTCTAAGCTCAAGTAGGCAAAAATTAAGTAATAACATAGAGGACCTAGACAACATAAAAATGTGGATCTTATGCATTGCACACACAGTATTAAAGAATACATCTTCTCAGGTGTCCACATCACAGAAATTGATTATATGTTAGGTCACAAAGATCAATAATTTCATAAAGCACAAATATTGCAAACAACACTGTCTGATCACAGTAAAATAAAACTAGAAAGTATTAAGACATTTTTAAAAGGGGCTTCTGCCTGGGAATTTTATTTATTTATTTATTTTGATGTGGACCTTTTTAAAAATTTATTTATTTATTTATTTATGGTTGCGTTGGGTCTTCATTGCTGTGCACAGACTTTCTCTAGTTGCGGTGCACATGCTTCACATTGTGGTGGCTTCTCTTGTTGCAGAGCATGGGCTCTAGGCATACGGGCTCAGTAGTTGTGGCTCGCAGGCTCTAAAGCGCAGGCTCAGTAGTTG
>NW_020174132.1:194233-194743 GCF_003031525.2 Neophocaena asiaeorientalis asiaeorientalis | reverse complement strand
GCAGGCTCTAAAGCGCAGGCTCAGTAGTTGTGGTGCACGGGTTTGGTTGCTCCGTGGCATGTGGGATCTTCCCAGACCAGGGCTCGAACCTGTGTCCCTTGCATTGGCAGGCGGATTCTTAACCACTGCACCACCAGGGAAGTCCCTGGGAATTATTTTTAAGACCTTTAGTTAAACAACTCTTGGTTGAAAGAAAATGCAAATTAAAATTACAGCATTTCTAAAACAAATGATGATATAAACATATCAGAATCTATGGGATGCATTTAAAGCAGTGATCAGAGGAAATGTTATAGCACTAATCACTGTTATCAGTAAAAAATGAAAGATTGAAAATAAATTATCAGTTCAACCCCCCCAAAATTTGCACAACAATGTGAGTATACTTAATAGCCCTGAACTGTACATTTAAAGATAGTCAAAATGGTGCGTTTTCGGCTTCCCTGGAGGCGCAGTGGTTGAGAGTCCGCCTGCCGATGCAGGGGACACGGGTTCGTGACCCGGTCCGGG
>NW_020174132.1:193014-194215 GCF_003031525.2 Neophocaena asiaeorientalis asiaeorientalis | reverse complement strand
GGCAGCGTCGTGATAGGGTGAAGGTGCCAAGGTGACCCACTGCCCTGGGTTTGGGAGGCTGGGGTAGGTGGACAGAGCGCTTGGCATGGACTCCCATGGGGCAGGGGCTTTGACGGGAAGATTGAGGCTTGATCCGGATTGGGGTGGGCAGGACACAATCAACACATAGGCAAAGTCGGAATTAGGGTCACGCAGGGTCAAGAGTTTTTGGTTGTGTTCCCCTAGAGATGCCAAGAGATGCCCTGCTTGGCAACCTGCATAAACAAGCTGTCAGCTACCGGTTGGAGCCCAGTTCTGGGTAGATCCCACATGCCGCGGAGCAAGGTAGGCCGTGTGCCACAACTACTGAGCCTGTGCTCCAGAGCCCGAGAGCCACAACTACTGAGCCCATGTGCCACAACTACTGACGCCCGCGCGCCTAGAAGCCATGATCCACAACAAGAGAAGCCACCGCAATGAGAAGCCCGCGCACCGCAAGGAAGAGTAGCCCCCGCTCGCCGAAACTAGAGAAAGCCCCTACACAGCAACAAAGACCCAACACTGCCAAAAATAAATAAATTAAATAAATAAAATTTAAAAAAAATCTGTCACCTAGCAACAGGGGGCGCCCAGCCAGGCCCCGCCCCAGCACCATTGGTCCGCTCACAGAACCCCGGACAGCGGGCCAGGCCCCGCCCCAGGGCCCCCGATTTGCATACGCCACCCGCAGCCTGACCCGGCCGGGCCTCCGTGCTTGCTATTTTGCATATCACCAGGGCGACGAGAGCTCCCGGCGGCCGAGCCGGCGCGGTCGCGTGGTGGGCCGGAGCCCGACGCAGGGCACGTCTCAGCCCGCCGCCGTCGCCCCGCACGTGCGCCCACTTGCGTCAGTGCGCCCGGAAGTGCAGAAGCGGCGATCATGGCGGCTTCCGCGGCCGGCCTGGGTGGCGGTGCGGGCCCCGGGCCTGAGGCCGGGGACTTCCTGGCGCGCTACCGCCAGGTGTGCAACAAGCTGAAGAAGCGGTTCCTGCGGAAGCCGAATGTGGCGGAGGCCGGCGAGCAGTTCGGCCAGCTGGGTCGCGAGCTGCGCGCACAGGAGTGCCTGCCGTACGCGGCCTGGTGCCAGCTGGCCGTGGCCCGCTGCCAGCAGGCGCTCTTCCACGGGCCCGGGGAGGCGCTGGCGCTGACGGAGGCCGCGCGCCTCTTCCTGCGGCAGGAGCGC
>NW_020174132.1:177562-192914 GCF_003031525.2 Neophocaena asiaeorientalis asiaeorientalis | reverse complement strand
GTCCGCTGCGAGGTGTCCCGCGTGCTGCTGCTGCTGCTGCTACAGCCGCCGCCCGCCAAGCTCCTGCCGGAGCACGCGCACACCCTGGAGAAGTACTCCTGGGAGGCCTTCGACGGCCACGGGCAGGACAGCAGCGGCCCGCTTCCCGAGGAGCTCTTCCTGCTGCTGCAGTCCTTGGTCATGGCCACCCACGAGAAGGACACGGAAGCCGTCAAGTCGCTGCAGGTGGAGCTGTGGCCCTGAGCCTCACGCACCCGCCTGCACGTTTACGGGGACACAAGAGGCGTTGACCCGGCGCTTCTGCCTTTGCAGTGTATCTTACCCCTGTTGCCACCAGGGGAATGTGGTTGACTACAAGCTATGTTGTTTCCACAATAGCGGCAGAAAAAAAACCGTATGGTAGAATCGGAGTAGAGTCTCCGATTCTCTTCCCCAGAAACTGCAACAGAACCATGAGAGTCCTACTGTGTGATCGTGTGTATGCCAGACTGTGCCCTTGTTCCCCAAAAGCAGGATGGCGTTCCATTTTTAAACACTAAATTTCCAAGGCTTTTTGGTCCAAACGTTGCATGCAAACCGACTTAGCTGTTTTCTCAAATTCAATTTTATTTCCTTTAGTGTTGAGAGTGATGGTAGGAACTCTTCAGAATATAATCTCATTCCTTCGGCTTGGGAAAACGCATCCTTTGGGCTGAAGTTGTAGACAGCACTAATCTTTTGAGGTGAGATTTAAGGACACAGTTTGGGAACAGATCTTGGTTTTGCGTGTTTGCGGGGGGAGCGGGAATATGTGGAGTGTTGTCACTATGAGTTAAGTGTCCCAAAGTGGATGGGGCTTTTAGGGTATTCCTTTCTACTTCTATTTCAGCAGTGTGGAAGCAGTGGCTAAGGAAATGTAGGGGAGGCCCATTTGAGGCAGATTCAGCCACCCTTCCTGTGCTCTCACTTGGCTGCCCGAAGGGTCTTTCCGAGCCCTAAAAGCCTAGTCCAGCTTGTTGCCAAAGTGGTAAGGGTGCGTGCTCCCTTGTGCTCTTGCTTTTGCTGGTACACTCTTGTCAGCCTGGGCTGCAGCTCTGGCCTCCTTCCTATTGTCCTTATGACAAGAATGCTTAGGAATTATGGACCGTGACTGGTGACAGCATTTGGGTTTGGGCGCAAGGAGAAGCCTCCTTAGACCTCTGGTCTAAACTCCTTGCTTTGAGGAGGTGGGGGGAGGGATTACCAGAGAGCCTGGTATTGGGTATACAAGCAGTATTAGAGTTCTCCAGAGAAACAAAAACAACAGAATCAATCTCTCTCTTTCTCTCTCTGTCTCTCCTCCTTCCTTCCTTCTCTCTCTCTCTCTCTCTCTCTCTCTCTCTCTCTCTCTCTCTCCCTCTCCCCATATATATATATATATGTAATCATTCCATGATGTCAGTGTTTAACAACACCTATCTGTTTTAAAAGGTATATTTAAAAAATGAAGTATATAGAATCTCATTACAGATCAGCATTAACAGATGAACATTTGGATTGATTTTAATGGTAGGGAACACTAACTTTGAACCACAGTTAAGTAAAATGTTGTCCCCCCAAAATAACTGTAATCTTCACATGAATAGACCTGTATTACAAAAACATTATTATTATATTTTGAATTTCATCAATTTGTGGAAATTTTTAAATTCTCTTTTTGTATAGATACCTACATGATATTCTCAGTTTTTCCTCTTGGCCCATCAAGTTTTAAATATTTACTTCTTACCTCTTTGCAGAAGATTGCCAACCCTGACAGAATTGGCAACCCCTAGAGAGTGAATACTAAAAATACCTCCAGAAAATCCCAGAATTCAGTAAAGTTACAGGATATAAATCTAACAGAAATCAGTAGCCTTCATATATATACACAATAACCAGTTAGAGGACATGATGGTAGAGAAAATGACCATTTACAATAGCAGCAAGGAAGATGAAATATTTAGGAATAAACAACAAGAAATGTTCAAACCTGTACTAGAAAAAGCTTAAACACTCCTGAAAGACACAGATGAAAACTTCAGCATACAGAAAGGCCTCCCTTGTTCTTGTTTAGGACAACTCAACACCATAAACACGCTAGTTCTCCATAAAGTAACTTGTAAGTATACTGCAATTCCAGTAAACGTTCCAACAAGCTTTTTGAGGGACCTAGACATATTGATACTAAGTTCATATGAAAAAGCGAACAAGAAAGAATAGCCAGGAAAACACTAAAAAGGAAAAACTATGAGGGAAGAGTAGGCTGACAAGATATTAAAGTATATAATAAAGCATCCTTAAGTAAAACAGTGGGGTAGTGGTGTAGGAATAGGCAAACAGACCTGTGAAGTGAATAAAATGTCCTAAAATAGAGCCAGATAAATACGAAAATTTAGTGTAAGGTAAAGATAGCATCTCAAGTATCTAGAGAAAAGATGGACATTTTAATAAATGGTTCTGGGGGGCTTCCCCGGTGGCGCAATGGTTGAGAGTCCGCCTGCCGATGCAGGGGACACGGGTTCATTCCCCGGTCCGGGAAGACCCCACATGCCGCGGAGCGGCTGGGCCCGTGAGCCATGGCCGCTGAGCCTGCGCGTCCGGAGCCTGTGCTCCGCAACGGGAGAGGCCACAGCGGTGAGAGGCCCGCGTACCGCAAAAAAAAAAAAAAACCAAACAAACCAATAAATGGTTCTGGGACAACTGGAAAGCTACTGAGAAAAAAAGATCCATATCTCACACCACACACAAAAATAAACTAGATATATAGGGGTCTAAATACTTAAAAATATACCGTACAAGTATCAGAAGGAAATATTACAAAATTTTTCTTTAGCCTTAGTGAAGGGAAATACTTTCTAACTATGACTTAAAATCAGATGCCGCAAAATTAAAAATTGGTAAATTTGACTTCATAAATTTTTTTTTTATGACAAACCTTTACATGGTTAAAAAAACAAAAAAGACAAATTGGGAAAAATATTTACAGCATATATTACAAATTAATAGCTAATATTTCTAATTTATGAATATATATTCATTTATATCTTTTACACATTTTTCCATTAAGATTTTGATCCTTTGTCCCATATATGTATATATGTGTGTGTGTGTGTGTGTGTGTGTGTGTGTGTATATATATATATATACACACACACACACACACACACATATATATGCTGAAGGTGAGTAAGTTATGTAGGGGAGAAAAACAGCACAGAAATAAATACAAGATATTTGCTTTTTGGGAATGAATATGGGTAAGATGAAGAAACACAGAAAGGTAAACAAGAAGCAAATAAAATTGGTTAGCTACAAGGGGTGAAAAGAAATTTTTTATAGTGTTGACTTTTGTAATCATGTTAATGTTCTACATAGTAAAAAGATAAAGTAAAATCAACAATGATAGGAGAACAATAATCGTAAAACAAACCAAAAAGATGAACTCAACTATACTTCAAATAATTAACAAACACTTTCAAGGAAAAAAGAAAAAAAACTCATGCCAGTATTTTTTTAATGCAATTCTTTGCCTATATAGTCTCAACCTGAAAAGAACTCAGAACATCAGTAATATCTTGAACCATTCTTAGCAGGCTTGCTTTATGAAGGGATATGGGAATAGCAATTCTGAAACATTCGTGTTTTTTTTTAATTGTGAAGAAAAAAAGACTGTACTGATGAACATATTTGAAGTTGGGCACGGTAGTTGCCAAGGGAAAAAAGTGGAAGTGTATAAACAAGTCACAGTATAGTTTTCAAGAGTAATACATTAAAATTTCTTAGTGAGATTTGAAACTTTTAGAATATGTGAAATGAATGTCTACTGCAAACAGAGAAACACCTATCAAGAAAATTATAAAAATTTTATAAAGCAGAAATCTGTAGTATTTGAACCAAGACCACTCCCTCCCTTCCCACCCACCCCCAACCCCACTCATCGCTCCACTCCAGACTGCTGTAGCTTCTCTTCCCCCCAGAGGGCTTTCTTCCTGGGAGGAGCAGTATATCAACATTTCTCATCCTGACCCCAACTATGTGTTGCTGAGGCTGAATCCCAGGCAAGTGCGGTTGAGAAGTGGCAGTTCTCCTCTTCCACTCAGCCCCCACTTACCAGACTGAGGCTCTACATTGGGTGCAGTGTGCTGAGAAGACTGGGGTCCTGATCATCTTGCTCTCTCCCTGGCTTATGAGTTGGTGGTTCCACTTCAGGCTGATGCCCCCTTCCAAATGTTCAACTCCTAGAGCAGGAGTGTCACTCAGAAAGAAGCTGGCCATTGTCCCCAATCCCAGTTCCAGAGCCCTGGCTCAGAGATTTTGCCCAGAGGGAGGAGCAGACCATAAAACAGCTAGCTCCTAATGTCTTCCCAAAGGAACTGATTTTATTTACAAGAGAGCATGGAGAAGCTCAAACCTAAGGACACCCTCAAGAACAGTGGCGGTTGTAGTGAAAGGCACTGGGTAGAAACTTGTGGATTCAATGAAAATACAGACTATCAGCCAGGTAGGAACCTTCCTGGGGTCAGAGCAAATATCAAGCATGAACCTCAGAAACTATTCTTCAAAGGAGCTGCGATGTGATGATTGAATTAGTTTGAAGACCAATTTATGCTCCCAAGGCTTTGATGAAAACAGTATATTATCAGCTGGCAATTTGTGGAGTTAAAGAAAGTCCTGCCAAAATCACTGTCATTCCAGGGTAAAACATCATCATGGGGGCGAGGGGACAGACTTCACTAATAATACAGTCCAGCTAGTCACTAAAGAAGAAGAAGAAGAAATTAACAATAACCAACCCTGGGGTGGGGAGTGGACCAACAGTCAGACTTACTACAATATATTGTCTAAAATATCTAGTTTCCAACAAAAAAAATTATGAGACATGCAAAGAAACAAAGTATGATTCATACACTGGGGGCGGGGAAGTAGGCAACAGAAACTGCCTGTGATAGCAAGTAGCTGTCAGATTTAACAGAAAAAGACTTCAAAGTAGTCATTACAAATATGTTCACAGAACTAAAGGAAAGCATGGTTTAAAAAGTAAAGGTCCATACGATGGCAATGTCACATCAAATATAGAATATCAATACAGGGATAGAAAAAAGAACCAAAAGGAAATTCTGGAGTTGAAAAGTACAATAACTGAAATAAATAATTCACTAGAGGGGTTCAACAGATTTCAACTAGCAGAAGAAAGAATTAGCAAATTTGAAGACAGTTCAATAGAGAGTATTGCAAGCTGAAAATGAGACAGAAAAAGAATGAAGAAAAATGAACAGAGTCTCAGAGAAATGTGGGACACCATCAAATGCACCGACATAGGCGTAATGAGAATACCAGAAGAGAAAGAAGAGTAGAAAAAATGTCCAAAAAAATATCAGAAAACGTCCTAAATTTATTGAAAAACAATAACCCACACATCCCAAGAAACTCAATGAACTTCTAGTAGCATAAAGATAATGAGATTCACAAATAGATACATCATAGTAAAAATTCTGAAAATCAAAGAAATGATTAAAGTCAAAGAGAAAATCTTGAATGTAACAAGAAAAAAAATGACTCATCACTTAAAGGGGAACACCAACAAGATTAACAGTCAAGGACTTCCCTGGTGGTGTAGTGGTTAAGAATCTGCCTGCCAATGCAGGGGACATGGGTTCGATCCCTGGTCCGGGAAGATCCCGCATGCCGCAGAGCAATGGCCCGCATGCCACAAGAGAAGCCAACGCAATGAGAAGCCCACGCACCACAACAAAGAGTAGGCCCCGCTCGCCGCAACTAGAGAAAGCCCGTGCACAGCAACGAAGACCCAAAGCAGCCAAAAAATAATAAAATTTATTAATTGATTTTTAAAAAGATTAACAGTCAACTTCTCAAAAGAAATAATGCAGGGGAGGGGCAAGATAGGAGTAGGGGATTAAGAGGTACAAACTACTATGTATAAAATAAGTAAGCTACAAGGATATATTATACAACACAGGGAATATAGCCAACATTTTATGATAACTATAGATAGAATATAATCTTTAAAAATTGTGAAGCACTGTGTTGTACACCTGGAACTTATATAATACTGTACATCAACTATACCTCAATAAAATAAAGAACAAAAATGGTAAAAGAAGAAAATGCATTGGGATAACATATTCAAAGTGATAAAGAAAAACCATAAACCAAGAATCCTATATTCAGCAAATCTTTCAAAAAAGGAAAGGAGATAAAGACATTACAAGATAAACAAACAAGCAGTGACTGAATTTGTTGCAGACCTGCCTTACAAGAAGTACTGAAGGAAGTTCTTCAAGCTGAAAGCGACTGCAGATGGCAATTCAAACAAACACACACACACAGACACACCCAAAAAAACAGCACCAGTAAAGTGTTTATGTAATTACAAAAGACTGCATAAATGTATATTTTTCTCCTTTTTTTTTGAACTGACTTTTTTTAATGTATAAAATAATACGTATATGGTGTGCTGTTGGGCCTATAACATAAAATGTAATATACTTGCCAAAAGTGGTGCAAAAGAAGTGACTGGGAGTCGAGCTATATTGGGCTAAGGAAATGACTACAGATGGCAAAGCAATAATTACAACAATGTATTGTTGGATTTGTAATATTAATGGACATAATAGGTGTAATAGTAATATTAAAAGGGAGAAAAGGGTATGGAGCTCTATAGGAGTAATGTTTCTATATATTATATAGAATATATATATATGGAATAAGGTAGTATACATCTGAAGGTGATTCTGATAAATTAAGAAATATTTGGTAAACCCTAGAGCAACCACCAAAAAAACCCTCAAAAATATATCTTAAAAAATCATTTAAAAACTTCAAATGCCGCATTATAAAATATTCACTTAATGCAAAAATAAGGTAATAAGAAATAGAGGAACAAAAAACCCCATAAGTTATATAAAAAGGAAAGAAATAAAATGGCAGATGTAAATCAACTATAGCAATGATAACAATAATACCAATCCAGGAAAAAAGCAGAGATTCTGAGATTGGATAAAATAACATGATAAACTATATGCTGTCTACAGGAGACATACTTAATATTCCACAATACAAATTGATTGAAAGTAAAAATATGGAAATATATTATGCAAACAGCAACCACAAGAAAGCTGAAGTGGCTATACTAATACCAGACAAAATAGACTTCAAAACAAGAAAAGTTACTGGAGACAAAGAAGAACATTTCATAATGATAAAAGGGTCAATTCATTCTTATTACAAATATATGTGCATTGAAAAACAGAAATCCAAAATATACAGGGCAAAAACTGATAGAATTGAAGTGAGAAATAGTTGTACAATAATAGTTGAAGACTTTATACTACACTTTCATTAATGGATAGGACAACTATACAGAAGATCAACAAGAAAATAGGAGACTTGGACCACACTAAAAACCAATTAGACCTGATACATATATATAGAACACTCCACCCAAAAGCAGAATATACATTTTTCTCAAGTGCACATGGAGCATTCTCCGAAATAGACTATATACTATGCCATAAAGCAAAGCTTAAGAATTTTTAAAAGGTACAAATGATACAAAGAAGGCTCTCTGACCACAAGAAATAAAATTACAAGTAAATAGCAGGAAAAATGTGGAAAACTCACAAATATATAGAAATTAAACAAAACACTCCTAAGTAACAAATGGGTCAAAGGAGAAATCATAAAATAATTTGAGATAAATGCAAATGAAGACCAATATCAAAACTTATGGGATGCAGATAAAGCAGTGCTCAACGTAAATGCCTATATTTAGAGAAAAGGAAGATATCAAATTGATAACCTAACTTTACACCTTAAGGAACTGGAAAAAGATGAACAAACTAAATCACACAGAAGGAATGAAATACTTAAGATTAGAGCAGAGATAAATGGAGAGCAAATAAAAAAATAGAATAAACAAAACCAAAAGTTGGTTCTTTGAAAACAAAATTGACAAATCTTTAGCTAGATTGACCAAGAAGAAAAAGAGAGAAGACTCAAATCACTAGAATCATAAATGAAAGAAGGAACATTACTACTGACCTTACAAAATTTAAAAGGAATACATAGTATTCCTTTATAAGGAATACTATGAACAATTGTATGCCAACAAATTGGATAACTTAGATGAAATGGAGACATTTCTACCAAGATACAAACTACTGAAACTGACTCAAGAAGAAATAGACAATTTGAATAGAGCTATAACAAGTGAAGAAAGTGAATTAGTAATCAAAACACTACCCACAGAGAAAAGCCCAGACCCAGATGGCTTCACTGCTAAATTCTAGCAGACATTTAAAGAAGAATTAATACCAGTTCTTCGCAAACTCTTACAAAAAGCAGAAAAGGAAGGAATGCTTCTCAGCTCATTTTATGAGGCCAACATTACCCTGATACTAAAACCAGAAGAGGACATTGCAATAAAAGAAAACTATAGACCAATAAATGTCATGCATATGAATGAAAATATCCTCAAAAATACTAGAAATCAAATCCAAAAACATATTTTTAAAATTATACACCATGATCAAGTAGGATTTATACCAGGAATGCAAGGTTAACTCAATATCCAAAAATCAATTAATGTAATACATTATACCAAATAGAATAAAAACAAATCACATGATCATCTCGAAGATGCAGAAAAACCATTTGACCAAACCATAAAGAATACACTAAAAAAATTGGGAATTCCCTGGCGGTCCAGTGGTTAGGACTCAGCACTTTCACTTCCAGGGCCCGGGTTTGATCCCTGGTTGGGGAACTAAGATCCTGCAAAGCTGCATGGTGCGGCCAAAAAAAAAAAAAAGTTGAAAAATATAAAATCAATTATATTTTTATACACTTGCAATGAACAATCTGAAAATGAAATTAAGAAAACAATTCACTCAAAATAGCATCAAAAATAATAAAATATTAGGAGTAACTTAGCTAAAGAAGTGTAAGACTTGTAAACTGAAAACTACAAAGCATTGTTGAAAGAAATTTTAAAAGACCTAAATATATGGAAAGATATTCTATGTTCAAGGATTTGAAGACTTAATTTTGTTCAGATGGCAGTATTCCCCACATTGATCTACAGATTTAATGAAATCTCAATCAACATCATAGCTGCCTTATATGCAGAAATTAACAAGCAGATCTTAAAATTCATATGAAATTGAAAGGGGCCCCAAGTAGCCAAAAACAATCTTGGAAAAAGAGAGCACAGTGGGAGGACTCATGCTTCCCGATTTCTAAACTTACTACAAAGCTACAACAGTCAAGAAAATGTGGTACTGGCAGAAGACTAGACATAGACCAATGGAATAAAATTGAGTCCAGAATTAAACCAGTCTATGGTCAACTGATTTTCAACAAGGGTGCCAAAATCATTCAATGGGGAAAGAGGGACTTCCCTGGTGGTCCGGTCGTTAAGAATCCGCCTTCCAATGCAGGGGATGCAGGTTCGATCCTTGGTCAGGGAACTAAGATCCCACATGCCACGGGGCAACTAAGCCCACCCACCGCAACTACTGAGCACATGGGTCACAACTAGAGAGAAGCCTGCGTGCAGCAAGGAGGAGCCTGCAGGCCGCAACGAAGATCCCGAGTGCCACAACTAAGACCCGACGCAGCCAAAAATAAGATAAATAAATATATTTTTTTTAATGGGAAAAGAATAGTCTCTCCAACAAATGGTGCTTGAACAAGTAGATATCCACATGCAAAAGAAGGCAGCTGGACCCCTACCTCACAGCATATATAAAAATTAACATAAAATGAATCACAGACCTAAATGTATGAGCTAAAACTACAAAACTCTTAGAAGAATGCTTAGGAGTAAATCTTCATGAACTTGAATTTGGCAAAGTATTCTTAGACGTGACACCAGAAGCACAAGCAACAAAAGCAAAAACAGACAATCTTTACTTCATCAAAATTTAAAACTCTGCACTTCAAAGGACACCCTTAAGAAAGTTCAAAAAGGACACACAGAATGGGAGGAAATATTTACAAGCCACATAACTGATAAGAGACTTGCACCTACAATATGTAAAGAACTCTTACAACTCAATAATAAAAGCACAAATAATCCAGTTTTTAAATGGACAAAGGGGGAATTCCCTGGTGATCCAGTGGTTAGAACTCCGAGCTCTCACTGCCAGGGGCCCAGGTTCAATCAATCCCTGGTCGGGGAACTAAGATCCCAAAAGCTGCTCGGGGGGCCAAAAAAAAAAAAAAAAAAGGCAAAGGATCTGAGCCTACCTTTCTCCAAGGAAAATATGCAAATGGCCAATAAGAATGTGAAAATATGCACATTGTCATTAGTCATCAGGGAAATGCAAATCAAAACCACAATGAGATACCACTTCATACCCACTAGGATGTCTAGAATCAAAGAGTCAGAAAATAACAAGTGTTGGAAAAGATATGGAGAAATCAGAACCCTCATACACTGCTGGTAGGAATGTAAAATGGTGCAGCCACTGTGGGAAACAGTCTGGAATTTCTTCAAAGGATGTAACATATATAGTTACCATAGGTCACAGGAATTCTACTCCTAGGTTTAAACCCAAAAGAGTTTGAACACAAACAAAAACTTGTTCAAACAAAACTTGTACAAACAAAAACTTGTACATGAATGTTCATAGCAGCATTATTCATAATAGCCAAAAGACGGAAACAACCCAAATGTCCATCAACAGATAAATGGATAAACAAAATGTGTCATGTCACCCAATGGAATAGTATTCAGTTATATAAAGGAATGAAGTCCTGATACATGTTACAATGTGGATGAACTCTAAAACATCATGGTAAGTGAAAGAAGCCAGTTACAAAAGTCTACATATTCTATGATTCCATTTATTTTTAATGACATCAGATTGGCAAGATTTAAGAAAGAATATCATATATGATGCTTGAAGTAATGCCAAAAAATGGTCTTTTCACAACTTGCCGACTAGCATTTAAATTGCTCGGTATGTTTGCAAAGTATAATGCCCATATACACAACATTTAAAATATTCATACTCTTTGACTTCCTGGTCTTTCTTATTAAGACTCTATTTCATAGAAATAATGTACGTGTGACTATACTTAAGAGAATATTGCAGCATTGTTATGGCAAAAGGAAAATAGTTGGAAATGGAGAGATGCCAATGATTCTTTATTAATTGCAAAAAGCAAGTGTCAGAGTAATGGTCCAGTTCGATCAAATTTTTGTAAAATCAAACAGCAATAAATATGTATATGTATATATATTTTCATAGAAATACACGTGGAAGAATATATAACAAACTGTTAATATCTTGGGGAAGTAGGGGGCAGTAGACTCCCTTTTTGTATATTTTTGTATTGTTTCGTTAGTTTTAATGAAGAGGTGTTACTTTTGCAATTTGAGAGATAGAGAAAATTTTTAATTAAGAAGAGGAATTAGAAAGGAAGGGAACGAGCTGTTTTCCCGGCCATTTCTGTGTGCGCTCCTCTTACAGACAGTGCGGTCCTGGGCGTCGCCGCTACGTGGAGGATTACAGTAACCCTGTAGTCAGTGATGAGTCAGAGTGCGTGGTGCTGATGCTGCTGCCATTTCATCACCTCTGCGAGCGCAGCATCCATCCCTCCTCTCTCCCTGCGCCTGGGCCTACCTCGCCTCAGGCTGCCAGGCCAACGATGCGCTCGTGGCCGATCTAGATCAGGACCGAGTCGCGCTCTCTGAGGTCTCGGCCGGGCGCCCCCATCTCGCCGCCCACGGCCTGGGCCAAGGAGACCTGCCGAGCCCCGGCCATGGAGGCCATCTGGCTGTACCAGTTCCGGCTCATTGTCATCGGGGATTCCACGGTGGGCAAGTCCTGTCTGATCCGCCGCTTCACCGAGGGCCGCTTTGCCCAGGTTTCGGACCCCACGGTGGGGGTGGATTTTTTCTCCCGTCTGGTGGAGATCGAGCCAGGAAAACGCATCAAGCTCCAGATCTGGGATACCGCGGGTCAAGAGAGGTTCAGGTGGGAGCGCAGCCCGGGCCCGCGAGCAGTGGGAGGGTCTTTGGGGCTTGCACCGTCCCTGGGGAAAGAGGACTTCCTGGTCCTGGTCGCCGCCCTTAGGGAAGGTAGCGAGGGTCTGAGAGTTTCTGCTCAAGCCCACCTTCAGGTAGCTGGGAGTTCAGTGCAGGGAAAGATGCACCCTGGCTGGGAAGGCCAGCCAATAATACATACTGCTCGCACCACAACTGCACCAACCTGCCCCTTGGTGGCTAATAAACTAGAGGGAGTTGATCACTGTAATTCATCAATTTCAGTCCCTATACTACATTTCGAAAATGTTCCCAGGTCATCCTAATGTAACTGACAGATATAGATAGATGATGTAGAGATAGAGATAAAGATAGCTAGATATAGATATAAACATAGATACTATATAGAAATATATATATATATGAAATAGACACTGATGATTGACGCCTCCTTGCAACCAGCAGACATTGAATGATTATCCACTATATGCCAGACACTGCACTGTTTCTGGGAAAACAGCCTGAGGAAACTCCTGCAAGGGGATGCCATGCAAACAAAACAGACATAGGCATTTCCCTCTTAGAATGTCTGTGCTAGCATACTGGGGGCAAAATAGACCAGCAATTACACAAAAGAGTGCCTTGTTCATATTTGTATGCCCACTGCCTACCAGAACGCTTAGCACATATTGAGTACTCAATGAACAGGTTTAATTTTCTCCTAGAACCCTTTGGTGGCCCTTGTAGTATGTATCATTTGTAATTGTATGTATGAACACAGATGAGGGAAGGCTAAGTGGAGAAGATGAGGCCTGATGGGTGTGATACCCAAGCAAAACAGGAAAAGCCCAGGGCAAGGAAGCAGCGTGTATGAAGACAGAAGTGAGAGAGAGCAGTGTACACAGAAAACTTTGAGCTACAGTCATGCCGAGCAGCAGCAACTAGATCGAGAGGGCTCGATAGCTCATGTTTAGGATCGTTTCTTCATTTAGCTATCGAACACTAATCAGGCGTAGAAGATGCTGCTTAGGTGGTTGAAGAGGGGTGGGGAGAAGAGAAAATTTCAAATATCCTTGTTCAGGTTCACTTTGAACTTGTGATTGCATTTCTCATATTATAATAGAAGAAAGGTATCTTTTATGCTTATTGGAATTTCTTTCTGTATGAACATCCTTTTCCTATCCACTGATTATTATTTATTGGGTGATAGTGATTTCTAACAGCTCTTTATATATTAAGAACATTAATCCTTTTCTGTCATGGATATTGTAAACTATTTTCCCAGTTTTTCATTTGTCTTTTAACTTTCTTTAAGAACATTTTTTGATGTATGGGAGGTTTTAATTTTTATGTAGCCTTGTGTTGTATTTATAAAGAAAGGGCTTTGCTACTTTCTAAATAGTCACGAACCATTAATGTAATAATGTACTTTAGAGTTTTGACTACAGCTTGCCTATTGATTACTTGAACCAAGCTGTTCATGAATCACGATCTTTGTTCATGTTGAATTTTCTGGTACACCTACCATTCTCCATGAATCTTCAAACATAAGGGAATTAGAAATGCTTTCAGTCCTTATGGCTGATTTGCCTGGTTCTGGAGGCAAAATCAATTTGTAAGGTTTGTCCTTACCATCCTCTAGCTTGGACTTTAATTCCCTGGAAATTGTTTATTCTGTTACCACTGGGCCATTTGTCCTAAGCCTTAAGCTATTGAGTCCCTCATTGTTTATCTTCATCCAAGGAGACAGAAAAACTAAAAATAAACATAGATCAAAAATCACAGTAGTAAAAAAGAAAAAAAAGCACAGTAGTCTAAAGCAAGTGATTGTACGAGCAAGTAGTTCTACAATGTCTAATACGCTCTGAGAAAAGTACCATAATGCATGTTGAAAATGAAGCTCCTCAAATCAAGAAGCGAAAATGCATGAGGTTTCTTCTGCTGAAGAAGTAAAGAAAATGTATAATAGGTTTTAGAAACATCCTAAAGCATTCTACAACGCTTTAAATAAATCATATTATTTTAAGAGGAAGCTTTGGCTATTTGGGCAGCTTTTCCCAGCTTGTGGCTCCCGAGTCAGCCTCTTCAAAATGTGTCAGGAAGTGGGGCCAGCAGACACTTGGCTCAAGGCCTTTGCAGACCATCCCTCTTTTTCCTATTCCCGCATGGCCTGGAAAATAAAAAACAAAATTATGCTCCTCCTCACAGGAGAGATTGAGGACCCCTGTTAGATTAAAATAAAAATATAATAATAGACAAACATGGTAATGATAAATGGGAAAAAATGGAGTGTATTGTAATATACCTATATACTTATAAGCATCTTCTGTCAACTATCGTAAATTCACTCTTACTTTTTAGAAAATCCTTTTCCAACTACTATAATCTGTCACGAGTTCTCCAGGTCACAGAATACTTTAACACCCATTATTTCATTTGCCTCATGATAACCTGTTACTTAAGTATCCCACTGAACAGAAGAGGAAGCCTCATTCAGCTATTCAGACGTGGGCATGGAGAGTTCACTGTGGCTCTTGCCTAAACCGAGGGAAAGTGCCTGTATGTCCATGAGCATTCGTTTCTGAAGATTCCATCTCGAAGTTTTGCTCAATTGAGAATTCATATATCGTTATTATTATGGAATGACATTTGTATTGCTTTGTTTAAAAAAAGAAAACAATTTTCACCAAAGGACTGTGTCACTAACCAGAGACAACAGAATACACTGAGTTCATTGAAGTGCAGGAGTTTGGGCATGGCCTTCATTCTTTACTTCTTTCTTGTGTTGTAGATCCATCACTCGTGCCTACTACAGGAACTCAGTAGGTGGTCTGCTCTTATTTGACATTACCAACCGCAGGTCCTTCCAGAATGTCCATGAGTGGTTAGAAGAGACCAAAGTACACGTTCAGCCCTACCAAATTGTATTTGTTCTCGTGGGTCACAAGTGTGACCTGGATACACAGAGGCAAGTGACTCGCCACGAGGCAGAGAAACTGGCTGCTGCATACGGCATGAAGTACATTGAGACGTCAGCCCGAGATGCCATTAATGTGGAGAAAGCCTTCACAGACCTGACAAGAGACATATATGAGCTGGTTAAAAGGGGGGATATTACCATCCAGGAGGGCTGGGAAGGGGTGAAGAGTGGATTTGTACCAAACGTGGTTCACTCTTCAGAAGAGGTTGTCAAATCAGAGAGAAGATGTTTGTGCTAGTCAGCCCTTTTATCTCCAAAACATGCTCTCCCACCTGAACTTAAAAGTGATCAAAATGAATAGAATCATCGAGTGACTGAAGAGAACTTAACCTCCATATTGGATCCCAAGTGAGCCTCCT
>NW_020174132.1:155445-176981 GCF_003031525.2 Neophocaena asiaeorientalis asiaeorientalis | reverse complement strand
CACTTTTTCTGTGTCCCATGCTGGGCAGTGGCCGCTCTGTGTGTCAAGGAGCTGAGGTCTGGGGAGCTAGGCCCCAGAAAAGTACACCCACAGTCAGGACAACTATTTCTTGGTATTTCAGCTCATTCACAGGTCACGATCATAAAGAAATACGTAAAGGGGAGAAAAGTATCACATTGGGAACAACTAGCCAACCTAAAAAAGAGTATGAGATCCGCTCGATCAGTGAGAATATCCTGCACTAAACATATGTGCTGGGTTTGGTTACAAGGTACCAATTAGCTTCTAAGCAGCTCATCTGTAAAATGAGGGGTGTGGACCAGCCTCTTACTGAGACCCTTTCAAGGCCTGGAGTTCTAGTGAAAACGGTGTGAATGTGAAAAAGGGAGGCTATTTACACACTATTACCGTCACACTTGAAAACATGTACAGCCTTGTGAAAGAATAACCAGCTGTGTGTAAGAAATTGCCCCACGCAAATTATCGTGTAAGTAGAAGAGAGAAATACTGTAACTCCAATGCCCTCTTTCCCCTCTGACCACGCCTGGGGTTCACTGCATCGGCGACTGCAATCTGAAGGTAAACACCTGCTCAACAGGAGGTGCCGTAAGCCTTCCAGACACGTCACAGTTCATTGACTTACTTATTTGAGCATCGTAACAAGCCGTTAGGGTTTCTTCCCCAGTTTACGAAAAAATTAACTGAGGGGCAGGAGAGTCACTTGACCCCTGGTTCTTGTTTCACTGCATCATCCTGCTGTCAGATGAATAAACTGTTATTGTTTGCTTTGGAAGAGACATGACTGTAAATAAATATCCTCTACATGTTAGGATATGTTTCCTTATTGATTACAACTCAGCTACAATCCTGAGGGAACCCGGGCATGAGTCAAAGGTAAAGCCCATTCAGGTATTATTGACAAGAGGATTTTACACAAGTGAATAACTGCACAGTGAAAACACGTTAGAACTGTTCGGGCTGTAAATGTTCTTATCACTGAAACACAGTGGATATATAATTGAAAGGAACCAAATACAGCAATGGGGAGTGGGATGGGGATAAAACACTCACCTCACAATGACCTTGGCCACTTGTTTGCCTTATGCCTACCCTGGGTTCCTGTCTACCCTAGAAAGTCAGCTCTCAGTTCTCAGGTGAACAGACAGCTAACTGCATCAGAAACTTGGAATGGTTGACTTGAGGTTCCATTATCTTCTTGCAGAGACGTGATGCTTTAAATGATTTTTTTGAATTGTAGCCAGTTCAGCTAGGCAAAAGCCATACTTTTCACAGTAAGAGAATAATTCTGATTAGACTCACCTTTCTCATATCCATTGTGATAGGAAAGCCTGAGGATGGTAAATTGCTTTGAAATATGGTACTGAACTTCAGGATGGATGTAACCAAATCTGAAATTTGGGGGATTTACTTCAGCCGGAATAAAGAAGTCAAATCATGAAAATCATGGAAACAAACCACCTTGGACCTACGTGCAGCATCAACCCCAAGTGACCCAATCATCATCTCTTCCTTCGTTTAGCATGACCTGGCTTGGGTGGAGTAATTAAGTTGCCAGCTTTGTGGTTGTAGAAGACAAACAAGATAGTAAATTGGGTTAACACAAAGTTTCATCAACTACTATACTTAATTATGTTTAGAAGATTCTGAAAGCAAGATTATCCAGTGGATAGATGAGAGCTGACTGTATTCTGTCAGTTCAAAAAAAAAGGTACAAACAAAACTCTCTACCGTTTTCTTGACTTTAAAACATCATATGTATACTTTTCCCATTCCTTTCATTTTTTAGGCAGGTTTAAAAACTCTCAGCATAGATCCAGCAGAAGTGGCTGAGCTTAATTGCTTAAACAAGTCCTCGAACTTTAAAAAGCATTTTAGTAGAATTCAGTGCTGTTGTCACTGCGATAACTGGGTTTTAGAAAATGTGTGAAAAAATCAGGTGTTAACACAATATTAAGGATAAAGCTTTAGAAGCTATTTTATTACATAGGTGAAGACAAGATAAACTAACTTGTAACAAAGACCACAACTGCATGTTGGATTAGATCGTCTCATATTCCAGAATAAAATGTACTGTATACTTTTCTTCACTTTGTTGTGTACTGTAATGAAATGTGAAAAAGATGTTTTCTTTAGCTGTATGTGAATGAAAATATGCTTGTATTTAGTAAAATGGTTGATTATGTGACTGTGGGATTCTAAGTGTGTGTTGTAGCTGTTTCCAGAGGAGTCTGTCACTAGTGTAGCAACCACTACAAAGAACATCAGTTAGCTGTGATATATGCTATGCACGACAGTATCTTAAAGCCAGAAAGTTATATGATCATCACGCTGAAAGTCACAGAGACCTCACTAATGCCTGGAAATCCCATACCACTTTTGGAAACATCAGTTCTGTCAAGCCTAAATCTGAATCGTTGCAATTTTTAGTCAAGGATCTTTTTGTTTAAATTTTAACCATTTTCAAAATTAAATTTATGGATTTATTTATTTTTATTATTTAAAATTTTTGGCAGCGTTGGGTCTTCGTTGCTGCACGCAGGCTTTCTCTAGTTGCAGTGAGCGGGAGCTACTCTTCGTTGCGGTGCGTGGGCTACTCACTGCGGTGGCTTCTCTTGTTGCAGAGCATGGGCTCTAGGCACGTGGGCTTCAATAGTTGTGGCTCACGGGCTCAGTAGTTGTGGCACGTGGGCTCAGTAGTTGTGGCTCACGGGCTCTAGGCGCACAGGCTTCAGTAGTTGTGGCACGTGGGCCTAGCAGTTGTGGGTCGTGGCTCTAGAGCACAGGCTCAGTAGTTGTGGCGCACGGGCTTAGTTGCTCCGCGGCATGTGGGATCTTCCTGGACCAGGGCTTGAACCTGTGTCCCCTGCACTGGCAGGCAGATTCTTAACCACTGTGCCACCCGGGAAGCCCTTAACCATTTTTATTAAATAGCTCCTAAATTTTTTTTTGTTTTTTAATTGAAGTATAGTTAATTTACAATATACTCATTTCAGATGTACAAAATAGTGATTCAGTATTTTTATAAATTATACTCCATTTAAAGTTATTCCAAAATATTGGCTGTATTCCCTGTGCTGTACAATATATCCTTGTAGCTACTTTATTTTATACATAGTAGTTTGTACCTCTTAATCCTCTACCTCTATCTTGCCCCTCCCCCTTCCCTGTCCTCATTGCTAACCACTGGTTTGTTCTCCATATCTGTGAGTCTGCTTCTGTTTTGTCATATTCAGCAGTTTATTGTATTTCTTAGATTCCATATATAGGTGATGTAATATTTGTCTTTCTCTGTCTGACTTACTTCACTTAGTATGATAATCTCTAGGTCCATCCATGCTCCTGCAAATGACAATATTTCATTTTTTATGGCCAAGTAATATTCCATTATATATATATACATATATATATACATATATATACATTATGTATATACATATATATTCCATTATATATATATACCACATTTTATATATATATATATATATACACACACACACACACACCCCATTGTATATACACACACACACACACGCACACACATCTTTATCCATTCATCTGTTGACGGACTTTTAGGTTGCTTCCATGTTTGACTATTGTAAATAGTGCTGCTGTGAACACTGGGTGCATGTATATTTTTGAATTAGAGTTTTTGTTTTCTTCAGACAGAGACCAGGTAGCTTATTACAATTGTTGTCTTCCCTGGAAAGTCTTCTTTTCTCCAGGCTAAATTGCCTCAGTCTTTTCAAGTCCTACTAAGGTGTGCTCTTTGTGTCAGGATGACTTGGAGCATATAAACATTGCCTGGGGTTTATAGTACATATTTGGGGGAGGGTAATAAAAAAAGGTGAAAGAGGGAGGGAGGGAAGGAAGGACCGACAATGCAACAGCGTTTAACATAGTTTATCACTCTGCAGGGCTTGATTATCTTTTCTTCAGTTATATTAAGTCCCTTGGTGACCTCATTCAGTCCCATGGCTGTAACTACCAAGGAGTCCTGAATTTCTATCTCCAGCTCGTATCTTTCCCATGGACTCTGGACCTTTAGAAGCAGCTGCGTAGCCAATATCTCCATCTGAGAGTCTATTAGGATCAGAAATGTAACATGTCACACCGTCATTTGTTGCCTGAGTTACTGTGAGAGCTGATTTCACTGCTTCCACTCTTTGCCCCACACTCTATTCTCCACACAGAAGAAGACTAAATAGTCAGACTCTATGTTGAGCTGTCAGGAACAACTTCTGCAGCCACATCTTCTCTAGGATCAGGAAGCTGCTTGCAGATTTTGGAAGCCGTTGGTTTCAGAACTTGATGGAGGTGAGGGAGAAATCCATGCAGACATCTTAAGATAGAGAATTCCAGATTGAGTGAAGGGCAAGTACAAAGGCCCTGAGGTGTGAAGGTGCTGGGTGCGTTTGATGAACAGGAAAGAAAACTGTGTAGCTGGAGTAGAATGATCAACAGGTCAGAAGTAAGAAACAAGGTTACCCGGGTGGTGGGATGGGGATGGACTTCATTTTTAAGGGTTCTTCTGAAGGCCATTGGAAGGACTTTGGGTTTTCAGCTGACTAAAATGGATAACCACTGGGGAATTATGAGTAGATGATTATTCCCTGGGGAACAACAAAATTTAGGGAAAGGGGACTTAGAAGGAGAGAATGGAAAACCTGGAGAGCACAGTGTCACAGGAAGGAGTAGACAATAGTATCACCATGCAGCAATGGGTTCAGAAAGACGAGGACTAAAATATATCCATAGCATTTGAGGGAGTCATGCACGACCTTTGCCGGCATAGTGCTGGTGGAATGATTTCTGCCTGCACCGAGCCTCTCAGGAAGTCAGTGTTCTTAGTTCTGTGGGAGGCCCAATTCTTTCCTCGTTCTCCATCCTCTCTTCTCCCTAGACAATCTTACCTACTCTCATGACTTCAGTTATTGTCTTTGCATTGAAGACTCCCAAATGAAGGACTTCAGCCCACTGAGCATTGTACCAATGCAACCGACTTGCCTACTAAACACATCCACAAACCTACCCAGCATGAGATCAACATTTATCAAAATGTGCTCCTTCAACCCCGGTCTTTCTTATCTCTATAAATGACACCGCCGTCTACCCCCTTGTTCAACACAGAAACTTAAGAGTTATTCTTAATTCCTCACTTCCCCTCACCTCCCATATTAAATTAATCATCAAGCCCTATCAGCTCTATCTTCAAAATATATCCAAGTCTGCCATTTTCTCCATCTCCATTGCTATCACGTTTGTCTAAGCCACTATCAACTCTTTGCTGAACTACTTAATATCTTCCTAAGCGGTCTCCCTACTTCTGCTCTTATTCCCATGACACATTCTCAACGTAACGGCTAGAATGATCTTTTCAAAATGCAAGTCAGACCAAGTCATTCACCTGCTTAAAACCCACCAGTGGTTTCTCATCACATTTAGAACAAAATCCAAGCAAACCTTACATTTCTTAACATGGCTACAAGGCCTTGCATGATCTGGCCTCTTGACTACTCTAAATATAAGGTCCATGAAAGTAAGAACCTTATTCATCTTGTTCACCAGTATTTTCACAACCTGTACCATAGATATAGGCTTGAATCATCAATAAATATTTGAATGAATGATATTTTTCTTGCCCTACTTCAATCCAATGACCTTGACTGTTACTTCACTTCCATAAAATACACACATGGCCCCATCCTAAAGCATTACAGAATTTTATACAACCTCTGGAATTCCTCTCCGATTACAAGCTCTGATTGTCCACTCTATCCCTTGAATCCTGTTTTAAACTTCTTTAGAACCTTCAGGCAATCAGTCACTGCCCATTGCCAGTCTATCAATCAAGGTACCCCTTGACTTTGTTTCTCTCCCTCCGTCTCCTGGCTCTTCTGGTCAACTGCATTCAAGTCATCAGTTCCTAAAGAAAATGGTTGTTAAAAGTTTGATCTATTTCCTTCTAGATTTTTTTCATTTTACTTTTCAAAAGGTTATTTAACAGAGTGGTTAAAAGTGTGGATTTTGGAGTAAGACAAACATGGGTTCAAATTCTGACTCTACAAGTCTCGATTTTCACATATATTAAATTGGATAATAATAGTATTTAATCTATAAGGTTGTTGTGAGGATGAAATGAAATGATCTACATAAAATACTTAGCAAAAGCCCTGGCACTTGCTGAACGTCACATAGTAAACATACTCAGTTTATGTATTATGTTTGCACCTAAATGAATCTTTTTCATAAATGGTATCATGCAACACATACTGTGCTGTTACCTTTTTCACATACAGTATATTTTCTGTGAATGCATGATGGCAGTAGCTATTTTTGCTCATATGATAATATTTCTACAGTCAATCAGTGCCTAGTACATTTTTTTTTTTTTTTTTGGCTGTGCTGCGCGGCTTGTGGGATCTTAGTTCCCCGACCGGGGATTGAACCCGGGCACGTGGCAGTGAAAGCATCGAGTCCTAACCACTGGACCGCCAGGGAATTCCCCATATTTGTTGAATGTGATCAGAAGGAATTAGCTGACATATTGAAGATGACGAAGCAGACGTAGAAGAAAGCTGGGTCCTTCATGACGCCACTGAGCTACAGATTTAACTATCCTGAAGCCACTCTATATTAAGACGTCTTATTACAAGAGACAGTAAATCCCCTTTTAGTTTATGCCATTTTTTTCCACTTGTAGCTGAAAGACTCCTAACTAATACAACAGAATTCTATTATGTACATACAGTAAGTTACTTAATCAATTCTCTTTGGTGAACATTAGGTTATGTACAATGTTTTGCTATTACAAACCAATTCCTCAACACGTACATATCTTTGTGCATCTGACCAATTATGTCCTCAAGTCAAAGGCATAAATGTGACCAATTTATGAATCAAAGAATATACACATTTAAAATTCTGATATAATTAACCAGATTGCTCTCCAGAAAGGTTTAACTGAATGCCCATGCCTATACTGAGTATTATTGTGAATCTTTTAACTCTTTGCAAATCTGAGAGGTGAACATATATAAATATTTTTAAATTTGCATACCTTTGGTTATTCGTTTTCTGTTCCTTGCTGCTGAAAATAGTCCTAACTAATAAAAAACGTGCTTTGGGGCTTCCCTGGTGGCGCAGTGGTTGAGAGTCTGCCGATGCAGGGGACGCGGGTTCGTGCCCCGGTCTGGGAAGGTCACATGCCGCGGAGCGTCTGGGCTCGTGTGCCGTGGCCACTGAGCCCGCGCGTCCACAGCCTGTGCTCCGCAACGGGAGAGGCCACAACAGTGAGAGGCCCGCGTACCGCAAAAAATAAAAATAAAATTAAAAAGGTGCTGGCTTTTATCTTATTAATTAGTAAGATCTTATATATGGAAAACAATTCTTTTTTTTTTTTTAGAGGTTTTAATTTCTTTATATAAATTTATTTATTTATTTTTGGCTGCTTTGGGTCTTTGCTGCTGTGCACGGGCTTTCTCTAGTTGTGGCGAGCGGGGCCTACTCTCCCTTGTGGTGCATGGGCTTCTCATTGCAGTGGCTTCTTGTTGCGGAGCACAGGCTCTAGGTGTGCGGGCTTCAGTAGTTGTGGCTCACGGGCTCTAGAGCGCAAGCTCAGTAGCTGTGGTGCACGGGCTTAGTTGCCCCGCGGCATGTGGGGTCTTCCCGGACTGGGGCTCAAACCCGTGTTCCCTGCATTGGCAGGCGGATTCTTAACCACTACACCACCAGGGAAGTCCTGGAAAACAATTCTTTATCCATCACATATGTTACAATATTTTTTCATGTTTTTCTGACTTTTTACTTATGGTGTTTGGTAATACAGAAGTCTTTAATATTTAATAATAAATAATATCACTTATTATTACTAAATAATTTAATACTAAATAATATTTAGTATTTAGTATTTAATAATTATTTAATATGTTGTCTCCAAGAAACTGGAAACAGCTGTCTCAGAGTTGGGGAACTGGGTGGCTGGGGGGCAGTTGTGATTTCTGTACCATGTACCTTGTTATTTTTCTTATATGGCCTCTTTTGTTAATGCTTTCTGGCAGTAATGGTAGATTCAGATAGACCTTCTCCACCCAAATACTAGAAAAACATTTTCCTATGATTTCCTATAATGGATTTAGGGTTCCTTTAGGAATTGACTTATGTATAGAATGTGGAGGTAGGGATAACTATTTTTCCCAAATGCCTAGCTTTTTAACCCATACTATCCACAGAATACTCCATTCTATATTTTACCCCTTTCGAACATTAAATTTGAATATCAAATATATATATATATGAGGGGGGTCTGTTTTTGGACTCCTGTATTATAGTTCATTAATCTGCCTATTCCTGTCCTAATACTACATTGTTTTAGTTATGATAACTCCATAATATGTATTTATGATCTCTTTTGCCTTCAAAATTTTCTGATATTCTCATGCAGTATATTAGAACTTAAGAATAAATGTGTCAGTTTCTTTATCTATTCATATGTTGAAAAAGCCAGACACAGAAAGAAAACAAGTACATGATCTCACTTGTATGTGGAATCTGAAAACCTCAAATACATAGAAGCAGGCACAGGGGGGCGGGGGAAATGGGGAGATGCTGGAAAAAGTGTACAAAGCTGTAGTTATGTAAGATGAATAGGTTCTGGACATCTACTGTACTGAACACTGGAAATTTGCTAAGAGACTAGGTTTCAGGTGCTCTCACCACACACACAAAAAACAGTAACTATGTGAGGAGATGGATGTGTTAATTAGCTTGACTGCAGTAATCATTTCACTATGCATATGTATATCAAGCCATCACATTGTACACCTTAAATGTATACAATTTTATTTTTAAAATAAAATAAGTATAAATGTGTCATGACTCCCCTCAGGTAGGGTTAGGATTTTGATTGCATTAATTTACTGACACTGATAGAATATGTCATTCCATTCATTTAATCCTTAATTTAATATTTATATATCATAAATAGGTTTTTTTCTCATTACATGTTCTAGTTGGTTATTTCTACTGTGTAGGAAATCTGTGGATTTGTGTATGCTTACATCTTGTAAACAGACACATTACTAAATTCTCATTAGTTTTTCAATTGATCTCTTCTGTTTTCTAGGTAGACATTATAGTCTACAAATAATGATAATTTTCTCTCTTCCTTTCTAATGTTTACTATTATTATTATTATTTTGGTCTTCTTTCACTGGCCAGAGCCTGGAGCAAAATGATGAATAACAACAGGGATGGTGTGCATCTTTGTCTTGCTCCTGCTAGAAGAATTTTAACTTTAAATTATCTTTATTAGGTTATAGAACTTCTCACTGCGTTCCTATTTTACTAAGAGCTTTGAGAAAGAGTGTATGTTGAGTTTTTCAAATGTCTTTCTTGTACCCATTGAAATAATCAAATGGTTTTCTTCCCTCAGCCTATAATTAGTTGTATTAGTAAATCTGTTAATGTTTAACAATATTGCTTAACATTCTTAGCATAAACTCTACTTGTTCATGGTGTTATTTTTTAAACACTGCTTGATTTAATTTACTAATATTTTATTAGCATCTTTGCATCTATATTCATGTTTGAGATTGGTTCATAAGAGTATTTCCAAAAAAGTAGTCTGCAGGGATTAAGAAGAATTGGGTTGGGGTGGGGGGAGGAACATACAGTCAAATAAATTTGGAAAATTGTGGATTAAACAAAGCAAAATAGTATTCTGTAGGACTACACTATTACATATAGGGGCTCTCCTCAACCCATATGACAAAAAAATTCACTTTCTCAAGGATTTTAAAGAATTACTATTCAGTGGGAAACACATTGGAAAACGTTGATCTTTGGTGCTGTCAGGTGTGGCATCGTGGTTATTCTGGCCCTATGAATTCATGAAATGGTTGGGAATCTGTCTTTTTATATACCTTAGAATAGTTTAATCCATCAGCCTGGATTCCAGAGTGAAGTGGCCCCAGGGATTGGGATTGGGATTGACTAACGTAGCATCGCACAGCCTGTCCAGATTAACACATGCATCCTTGTGGGTAAATGTTGGTAATTTATATTTTCCTTGAAAGTTGTATTTTCTATCTAGAATTTCAAATGCACTGGCATACAGTTGTGCTTGGTATAATTTAAAATATCTGTATTGGTGGTTAGAAACCTTTCATTTATAATGTTCTATGTTTCTGTGTTTTATTATTCAGAGGAGTTATTAGAGGTTTGTCTATTTTTATCGGTATTTTCAAAGAACCAGTTCTGTTCTTGGTTTTATCAATTTGACCTTTTCTGCATTGTAATATATTAATTTCTATGTTATCTACATAAATCTATACTTTTTGTTTTTTTCGGGTGAGTGGATACTTCTCTGGTTCTTGAATGTTATGTGACTCTGGGTCTTGTTTAAATTCTATGGCGAACATAGATATTTTTGTTTTAGCAGACAATTTATCTGGATGGGTTAAGGTCTCACATTCCAAACTGGTCTCTGTGGGCTGTTTTTCCCAATGCCAGTTGTTCTCAAAACTTTTGCTGAGCCACTTGAGATCTTTCCTGTGTTCGTGCAGCACTCAGTGGACCGTCCAGAAACTGGGCAGTGAACTATCCTTTTGCTCAGTTTTGGAAGTCTCTGGTGTGTTGATTAGGAATACCCATGGAACTCACAGGTTCGCTTTCCTAAGCTCCTCCCTATGTTTCTCACTCCAGTACAATCCAGTTCCCTGGGCCTTCCCTTTTCTGTGCTCCAGTCAGAAATCACAACCAAGCTGAGACAGCATTGAAAGTAGAAGGGGGAGCTAGAAACAGGGTGTTAACTGACTGCTCTACAATAGGTATAAACCAGGGCTGTCCCTAGTAAGCCATGGCATACGCACTAGACTTAAGTACTGATGGGGAAATAGCAAAGAAGAGGGATAAGGACACACTTTTACGTGTTTTGCGGGGGCTACTCATTTCAAATGTGTATATGGTGGCAACATGAAGCTTATTTATGAAGTTATATTTGAGTGGAGGGGTAAGCCACGTAGATATCTGTAGATTCCTGGGGAAGCACTTTTCAGGAAGACAGAACAACAAGCGGAAAAGTCCTGAAGTAGGAACAAAATGAGTCCATTCCAGGAACAGGAAAGAGACAGGTGTGCGAGAGCAGAAGGCACAAGGGGAAGGGTAGGAGGTAAATGAAAAGACAGAGTGGAAGCTAATCTCATGTCAGTGAACTGAGACCACTGTCAGGATGCTGGCTTTGCCCTGAAGAGAGGCAAGGGTGGAAGCAGAGAGTCCACTCCGGAGGCTGTGGCGGTGATGCAGATGCTGCCGACTTCGTCCACGTTGGAGATAAAAATCTGAGCATCGCCAGTGCAGAGGCAGTATTTTCCAGCACAAGGCGGAATGAAGTCCAGGCGTCTAGGAGGTAGAAGCATCAGCACATGAAACTGAGAAGCAGCAGGCAGAGAGGGGACGAAGACCAGGCAGGGACCATAGAAACCAGGGAGGGAATGTTCGGAGGAGAGAGGAATCTTCTGTGTCAAATGCACCTGACAGATAACAGCAGAGAAACAACGGAGATTGTGAGTACAGACAACACTTTTGAGACAACACTTTCTGTGAAGGGAAGAGAAATGAGGATGACAACTTGGGGGAAGTCAGGCCAAGAGAGAATTTTTTTTAAGTTAAGAAAGCTTCAGTGGAGAAGACCGAGGATGCAGAAGAGAGGGGAACTGGGGGAGGGGAAGTGCAGCAAGGACAGTTGTCCTGCTGTGGACCACAGTGCAATGCACGCACTCCTGACATTTCAACATTGTGCAAAGCCGCACACCAACAGTTATGGGTTGAATCATGTCCCCCCAAAAAGATATGTTGAGGTTAACACTCAGTACCTGTGAATTTGACCTTATTTGGAGATGGAGTCGTCAGATGCAATTAGTTGAGGTCATCCTGGAAGAGGATGGGCCCCTGATCCAACATGACTGGTGTCCTTATAAAAGGGGGACATTCAGACACAGACATGCACACAGGAAGAATGCCACGTGAAAACTGGAGGGATCCCGCCCCAGTGCCTTCAGAGGGGTGGCAGAGCGCCACAGGCTGGGGCTGCACTCGGGAAGGGGCCTCCCATACAAAAGTTTCTTTTGTCGTTTGGCTTTTCCTTGTTTTTGTTTTTTAGTGAGTGAAGTGACAGCGAAGGCTTATAAATATCGGCAGTTGGTGGGCAGATCCATGTGGGGGGCGGGGGGGCCACGCACCGATCCCTCCCACTATCAGCTGAGGTGAAGAACAGGAACGTGGAAGCGTGAACGATGACCGCGCAGCACCACCACCCTCTAAGGCTTGCAGCCACAACTTCAAAGTGCTGGAAACGCGCAGTCAGACTGGACAAGACACTGACTTAGCCAGGCCAGGCCAGCAAAGCGGCAGTGGGACAAGAGCGTCAGTGCTATGCACAAGGAAGAGAGCAAGGCAGACCACGAAAGAAGTCAAGATGCTGCAGGCAGTGTGAACCTCAGTGGCTTGACGTTGAGATTAGGAAGGGGCTGCGGTGACTGGTAATGACAAGGTCCCAGGTGTGACTGTGGCTGAGGGATGGGGAGAAGGTCAAGACCACCAGAGGGAGATGGTCAAGCAGGAGGAGCCGTATTACCTTAAGGGACACATGGAGGCAACAAAAGTTAGTGTGCTGGATATTTATTTTTATTCTTTTGAGTTCATATTTTCATCTGAATCCTCTGTTCCTAAGTGTTCTCACTGCACTAAGTTCTACAGGAAGCCCAAAAAATTGATTCTCCAAAACATCCCACTGCCGTCTCATTTGAAGTGTTCAAAACATTTTTTAAAAGTATGTTACTCTGAAAACGTGTATTAATGGCAATTCCATAGCCAGTGTTCAGTATACTCCACCACTTCTAAGCTTCATATTAAACATTGGCGTCTATTTGCCATTTTCCAGCAATCTGAGTAATTCTGTCTTATGACACACGTGGAGTCGCACATGAAAAGTCTGAGCTGTACAAAGGCACTCTGACCATATACTCCTTCCCTCTCAAAAACCCTTCCAAGCTTTGTTCTTATTATCTGCTTTTAAAATGTCCCTTTCCTTGGTCTTTACTATGGGTGAACAGTTTTCCCTCCAGTTACTGGTTATATGGATTTCTCCCAGAACCATGTTGGGCCCGATCTGCTTTCAGAAGTTTCAGGTATAACCAACTGAATACCTATGGGATAGGGGGAGGGTCAAGTACAGGGTATGACAGGGAGCCGGGAGGAAGGGAAGGGAGTCCAGGCTTACTTCCCAACTTGCCCACCTCTGTATTGCCAGGGCCAAATTCCCTTGGTCTTCCTGCCCTTCGTCTTCCAGGATCATCTTTGTCTCGGACCAATCCTTCTCTGGGATAAAACTTTTTTTCTCCAGCACCTTCTTTTTCATCTGACCTGCACAGACTCTGTCCAGAAAGCCAAGGTCAGTCCTAGACCTTGGTCATCTCTCAGGCAGCTGCGGACCAATGGAGTAGACAAGTGCGACCACAGCCCACTTTTAACTGAACACTGCAGTCACAGTGTGATGCCAAGTCGATACTGAAAAGCTAACACTGTCACTTTGTGCTGGTATTGCAACCAACAGTGATAGTAAAGTTGAAAATTAAGTGTCTAGGGTCAGTTAAAATTTAACTCTTAAGCTGCCTCTGGACCACCTGACTGAGAATAAACTATTGCCCAATCCACTCCGAACAGGGACTTAGTAGGCAAAGATGTTAAGTATTGAGGAAAAGGAAGAGATTGTCATCCCCTGACCTTTTGCTTTTTAAATTTTTGTATATTTCACTCTCTAGAATCCACAGGTCTGATCTGGGGAAAATAAGCTGACTCAGTCTTAGATGGGTTTATTTGGGGAGCTAAAAGATCCAGAAAAACATTCATGGCCTACCTCTGAATAAAGAATCCCCTAAAGGCAAAACAGAGTTGTAACACCATCAACTGAACATAAACCACGGCCAGGAGACATGATCCTTTATACACAAACTGCTCAAATATACTGAGCACACAAGAAAGGGATACAAACAAAAGTAAATTCTTCAGCTGAACTTTGAAGCACCATCCACACCTGAGTTTTCAGCTAGAACCCTGGGCCACGTCCTGCTAATAACTCAAAGGAGAAAAGCAGTTCTGCGCACATAATACACTAACCAACTCTTCCAACACTGGTGCCTTTCAGAACTGGTTGTGTAAACAGTACTCACTGCATACAGAAGAGTATTAATATAGAGAAAACATGGTGAATTAGCAGGCCTGTCTTCTATGATACTGGTTGTAGTTATAGAATTTCAAAATAAAAAATGTAAAAATGAAAAAGTCTATCAATGAATTTTGGCCACAAGACTAAAAAGTCACTCTGCGATGAGTGCATAAAGCTTCAATAAATTTATGGCGTCACTTGGGGCAAGGAGAAAAAAGCCCTCCAATCCATCATGCAATCGTAAAACTTCAGACCTCCCACCTGATGCTTCCATCTGGCACTTTAAAATATTTGAACTATTATTACCTTTTTTGCAGAGGCAGATATTAGCTAAGCAGCCTTATGAAAGGAACTGGAAAAGGAAGTAAGCCATTGTCAAAAACTGGCCATGATCACGCAAGATCCAACAGGCTGAGTGAGGTGTTCAAAACCCCTTTCTCCCTCGAGGTGAGGCACTGACCTTGGATTCACTTTCTAGTTTGGTCGCCCTGGAAACCTGATGAAGGCGGATGGTCAGCTGTGGGATGGGCGGGCCTGCTTCCGGCACAATGTCCCAGGAGGTACCCTGCGCCTGGTCTGGGAGGGCCGCGACTGCACATCAACACCTGCTGGGAGTCACAGCTCAGCGTCCCTGAGTGCAGTGGGCCTATCGTTCCTGGGCCCTGACCCTGGCTGTTACAAGACAGAGTGCTCTCTGATGGCTTCTAAGCCAGGGTGGCTCCTGTGGCCACCTGTGGGGATATTAGAATTGTGCCTAAAGCTGCCCCCTGGCATGGTGCCCACGGTGTCTTGCCTGTCCTGTGTCCTTCAGAGTAAAGTGGTGTCAGACATGGCCTATCCGGGTCTTGTGAGTCTAACGTGCAGTCAAACCCAACACCAGCTATGGTGAGTGCTGTACATGCTATCGGCAGAGTCTGCAGAACCAACCAAGACGAACCTTTAAGAAATGGTTCAATACCCTTAAAGGTATCATGAGGTTTAGGGCAGAGAATAGCAAACACACAAAGAAAGGAAGAGTATGCATTCATTAAGGGACTGAACTTAATGAATTATTAGGTATTTCTAAATAAGAGCAAGGCACCATGGTACAGAGGGAAGGGAATTCACCCGGGAACCAGATCTGGGTTTCACTCTGGCTACGCAGCTGTGGCGGTCAGCGTCTATAGGGGCAGCAAGGATGATCAACTGTGCTTCCCATCATCCCCTGCTGTTGCTACTGACCAAACCACTCTCAGTTAACCCCAGAAAATAAAATGCTATAATCTTTGACTCCATAATTCCATTTTTGGTAATCTAATCTCAGGAAAAATCCTAAATAAAAGAAAAATCCTTCTGTAAACATGCAAACTGCTGAGTTATTTCCTACTTAGAGAAAAAAATTTTAAAACAACCAATTGTCTGTGAATCACAGTTTACTAGAGTTTACCTATTAGAATACTATGAAACCAGTAAAATAATGTTAATTTAAAAGCAGTATATAATAAGCAAATTCCATAATAAGTAAAGAAAGTAGGATAAAAATTATACAGACAAAATTATTTCAATTGTGTTTTTAAAAAACCTATGCATAGAAAAAGAAATGGAAGCCACAGAACCATTAAGGGGGACTGCAAGTGGAACTTAAATGCCTTTTTTCCTATTTTCTAAACTTTCTCAAATGAACATGTTTACAATGGAAAACTAGTTAAATTTCAGTTGCCTTTCCAACACATTTGTTACTCAGTATCACTTTTTGTAGTCAATCTTGTGCTCATTATCTTTCCGGGTTTACTATCCTAATATTAAGCTTGAGGACTTCCCTGGTGGTGCAGTGGTTGAGAGTCCGCCTGCCGATGCAGGGGACATGGGTTCGTGCCCTGGTCTAAAAAAAAAAAAAAAAATTAAGCTTGAAAATGCCATGTCAAATCAGGATGGTTATGTTATTCTGAAAATGTAGACTGCTATAAGAGAAGCTTTCTGGCAAAGGCAAGATTTAAATATCTTTTATTTAATTAACAGAGCCTAATACTGTTTCTGACACATACTGGGTGCTTATGTATATTTGTTGAATAATTAACTTAATTTTTGCTCTTTAATTCACACCTCTAAAGAGCTGTTTCCTCATATTGCCTGGAATACCTAAAAATTCGTATTTAGATTTTTACGGACTTAAATTAAGACAAAATTAAGATCTTCTGAGCAAATCATTCCTATCCTAATATTAACAGGGACATTTTATACCAATTTATTTACCATAATAAAGTTTGGGGAAAAGTAGCACTTAAAATACATCAAGACGATTACAAACCTCAAATTCTAAAATATGGAAATTCAAAAGTATGAAAGAAAAATTGACAAGGAACTCTGCTATCTTTCAGATTTAACTTCTCAATTGTTTGCTTATCTATATTCCTTCCAAAGGGATCTTATGTTGTTTCTACAAACATAAGAGGTTCTTGGGACACGGCTAGTTATGGTGTAAGTAAATAAACTTTACGAGTATGTGAAAAGACCCATGTTAATTTTAGAAAGTATAACATAAAAAAAGGTACTGTGCCACAGTTTTAACTTCACTGTTTTAATATCATGAAATACAAGTACAAAACATTGTACAAGTATACTCTTTACTACATGGAGATGGAATAATACATTTGTGTTTTTACCAGAATCTGTATCACCCAGTACTAGCCACTGTACCAATGGCTTTCCATAGGGATCTTCTAACACTCTTACGAAGTTTTATCATGAATAAAAAAGCTCACAACTCCGTTAAACCATCACAGATTTATATTTATCTTAATATTCCTGTTCAGCTGCTTTGGGGAACCGTTAAGAAGTACAAAATCGCCTCAGGCAAGAGTTTTCAGTGCGTAATTTTGTTATTTCATGTTGGCCAAGATCTCCTTTATGTTAGCATTGCAAAGGCTCTAGGCTCTGTACACTTATATCGGGTTAGAAAGCGTTGTCTCAATAGCCCTCTTACTGTTTAGGAATGCAAATTACCACGTCCTGAAAAGTACAGAATATTATAATAGTTATTGGCTAAGCAGTAATTCATGAAACTGCATTTACATAGGACAAATAACAGCAATAGAGGACCATAAAGCCCCATGTGTGCTAAAGAAAAACAATTTTTCAAATATTCAAACTGTTTTTCCTACCTCTAAACTGGTTTTAACCACATCACAAGTGAGAGTAACACCAGCCAATAAAGAAAAAGTAAAGTGTGCTAAACTGTCCAAAAAGTCCGCTTCTATAGCATATCTCACAGTTTTCAGCCATTTCAGCTAAGACTTTTCTTATAACAAACAAACAAACAAACAAACAAAATGATGAAAGCAGCATTTACTTTGTTGGAAATGCAAAAAATAAAAATAAAAATACTGCAAATTTTATAAAATATTTGAAATTAATTCTGTTTTTATAAATAAATAAAGTGGTGTTTATCTTTTTTTAAAGTTTTAATCATCATTCTTGCTGTTAAAAATTATTTAAAGTTATGGCAACTTTTAAGGATAAGCTTTGGGGTATTTAAAATCCATGTTTGGAAAATTGAACCACATTTTTAATTGCCAGCATTATGCTTTGTTCTTGGTAGAATCATCTTTGTTTCTTCTTTTTACATCCCAATTATAAACCCTGGCCATATCTGCAAGAATTGTCAAAGAAAATGCAAATGCAATTCTAAAGAGAACATTCAATGACTAAGTATCCATTCACACACTGAATCAAAGACAGAAATCACACACAAAAAATACTAGTGACTATAGCAAGGTGTAGTATCATCTGGCAAAAAAGGGAACAAAATTACACCAAAATCAAGTCAAGGCCTCAAATCAATAATTGTTTAGCATATCTAGTCAACTATGGTATTATATTTAACAAATATGTGCTTGATACTATCAACAGTTTTACAGAGAGCCCTTCATCCATGATATTTCAAAGGTAGTTCAAAGCATACACTGACATGTAATGTTTAAATTATTACAATTATCAATCACTTTATCTCTTACCCTCTGTTTGGCTAACAGGACACTCACCCAATTTATTAAGCATCTACATCTTTTCCTTTCCACAAACACCACCCTGCGTAGGCCTTCACATATCGATTATTTGTTTCATGGATCATGCCTTTGGTGGTATATCCAAAATGCCACCATTGTACTGAAGGTCATCTAGATTTTCTCCAATGTTATCTTCTGGGAATGTTATAGTTTTGTTTTTTTTGTGTGTGTGAATGAAGTCTCCACATTACCAGTCACGTGCCAACTCCTGCTCTAGGCCTCAAACAGGCCTGCCTTCCCTCACCAACCACTCAACACCTGTCATGTGCTACGTGCTGTGGAGGAGAGAAAGTGGAGCTCCTACACTTGAAGAGCTCCCAGTCTGGAATGAAAAATAAATAAAGCACTACGTGCAAAGTGCACTGGGAGCCACAGAGGAACAACAAAACACCGAGAGGACTGGAAAATGTCCAGAAATGTTCTGCTGCTTGAGCCGACATATGAAAGACAAAACAGAGGAACCCAGGTAAACAGGGGGAAATGAGTCTAGCTACGAGGAACCAAGTGTGGACAAAGGACACAGCACATATAGGGGCTGAGAAAAACCGATCGGGGTTATTTGGAACTTGGGTGCACTGGGAGAGGGCCAAGGCAGGAAGCAGTCAGTGGCATGAGGTAAGACTGGCAGGAAGCACCTCACAGGGCGCCCACGTGCATACCTTACATGTAACAAAGAACACTGAAGCATTATAACCAGAGGAATAAAAAGAAGTGTGACTCAGTGAATTCATGGTGGAGACAGTGTAAAGGACAGATGTGAGGAAACCAGACTAGAAAACTACTGAGTCTAGCTTCTAGAAGGCCAAAATGAGAGTAACAGCAATGGACAGAGAGATTTACAAGGGAAAGCTGACAAGAATCTGGTGATTAGTCGGCTTCTGGTGATGAAAGAGAGAGGAGCGAAGGTCAACTCCCACGTTTCTATGCTGGGTGACCGTGCGGGGCTGACGACTAGGCGACAGGAGCGCGCGAGCAGCTGGGTCAACATGCGAGCCCTCCCCCTCGAGCAGAATACCTGCCGCCGCCTGTTCTCTCTGCCTTAAATACAGTCTCAGTCCTATCTTCTCAAAGCCTGCTCTGAGCTAATTCCAGCCCACACCTATCTTTCCCTAACTTTAAACTGCCTTGGTGTTGGGTACATGAAGTGAACTCACTTATATTTTGCTGTGAGACGATCATTCAGCAGGTTCACATGTGCAGTTGTAACAGAGCAAGACTTCGCCACTCTTCTTGTCATGCACTGATCCTCTCACCAGCCCATGCCCCATACAGCTTAGCACAGTTGCAGGGACACAGGAGACCCTTAATAAATACACTACTTGACTAGCTATGAAGATGTCTCGGGAAAATATTTGAAAGAAAAATACTCATTTGCTAAATCGACTTGCTGTTTCCACACTTCAAATTCAGATTAGTCTATCTATAAAGTTATTAAATATTAGTTCCAAGTATGTCATTTACTACTCTCATAAAATCTGCAACTTAACATCAGTCTAAGAATAAGGACATTCTTTTCATTAAAGCAATGCATGTAAGAACATTGAAAGCATCTTTCTCCTTTCCCCCCTTTGCCTTTTTTCAGGAAAGGATACTGACTTCTGTGGTAGTAAACTGATCTCGAAGAAAGTCGAGGTCTTCCTCAAGAGAATCAAGATTCTTTGTGGCAGTCGATAAATTCTTTTCCAACAATGCCTGAGCTTCATCAATATCATATTCAAGCATTACATTTGCCTGAAGAGAGAAAAGCATGACAATGTCCGCACACTTACCCAGTGCTTTACAGGTTAGAACGGGGGTTGGCAAACTACAGCCCTTGGGCCAAATCCGGCCGGCTGCCTTTTGTCCTAAGTTTTATTGAAACCCAGCCATTCTTTATTCACTTAGACTTGCATGCTACAGTGGCAAAGCTAAGTACTACTTGTGACAGAGACCGTGTGGTCTGCAAAACCAAAAATATTTACCCTCTGGCCCTTAACAGAACATTTACTGACCCCTGGGTTAGAGAATATATTCACACACATTTTATCATTTACTCGTCATAACAACCCTGGAGAGGCAAGTTACCTTCTCTACAGTTAAGAAAACAGAGGCTCTGAGAGGTCAGGTTACCTACGCTTTCGGGGATACTACATAAATGGAAGAATTACCATAAGAACCAGTATCTTTAGTTACCAAATCCTATCTTTCTACTAGCTCTATTGTGACACCAAATAGTATTACATTCAGATCAACTGAAATAGTTGTTTCTGAGCTTAAGATACCAAAAGTTTTCAAAAACATACATATTATCTACATTTGATCCACTGAGAGAAACAGCTGGCTTTTACTGCCCCCTTCCTACCTCCACAGTAAATGCTGACACAGGGGGAACCATATTCCTAGCACCTGACTTAACACCGGGCATTTCCTGAACCACTTTCCTTATCTGGCAAATGGAATTTGAAAATTACCCAAAGGATTGTTGGAAGAATTAAATGAGACAACATGAAAGTGCTTAGCACAAAGTAGGTGCTACATTCTTATTGACTGAATATGCCAATCCATGATAATCAGAAAACTGTATAAAAATTCAGATAGGACTAAAAATATTCAGTGCAGAGTAAATGCCTCTCTAAAACCCAGACCCACAATCTCATTTCTCAATGACTGATGCTTCTTATTACTTTTTCTTTTCCAGAAAATTTCTAGACTTTGCTTACTTTTAACAAGAGAAAATCGAATACATTTAAAAACACTTCATTCATGTCAAAAAACATCAATCATTCATTCAGGAAGTACCCTGTGCCAAGTATATCTCCTTAGTTGATTCACCTCTCAACTACTGCCTGATCAGCCTCTCTATTTGACGGTCTAATAGTCACCTCAAGACTGACATGCCCAAAACACAACTCCAAGTCGCCCTGCAAACCTGTCAGTCCTTTGCCTGTGATATGAGTTACAAATATTTTTCCTGTTGATTGTCTTTTGACTTTGCTCATGGTTTCTGAATTTTGAGGCCTGAAAAACCATCCTTATTTCAGGGCTCTAAATAAGTTATCTGTGACTTGGCCTACAATTTTGATGGTGTCAGTATTTCATCACACATTTCAAATGTGATCCACTTGGAATTCACCATCGTGTAAGGTGGGCTCCAGCCGTAATTCTCTCTCTTGAGAGAGAGAGAGAGAGAGCTCCCTGTTGTCCCAGTCTAGTTTATGAAATCACCTTATCCCCACTTGCTGATTAAATGTGTGCCAAGGGAAAGAGAAACA
>NW_020174132.1:148227-155180 GCF_003031525.2 Neophocaena asiaeorientalis asiaeorientalis | reverse complement strand
AGGATTTGGGCTACTGGGTGGACAGCTGTTCTATTTACAGAACTAAAACTAAACAAGTACGGGAATTATGCTTGTAGAAATAAATGTACAAACTCTGAAAAGATTACAGCTAACAGAAATCAGGAGGAGGAACTAAGGGACAGAGAAGTGAGTTTCCATGTACGAATCTGCCTATCTTTCATGGCACGAGACTGCCTCTCAGGGATGACTCTACAGGATAGCAAGCGGAAATCCTCCCAGCTGGGAGAGCTGAGAGCAGTCGTGACTGGCTGCTTTGTATGGGAACTTGCCTGAGGTAACAAGACCTATGGATAGCTAGCTGGACAGTCAGGAATGGCTTGGCTGGTCGATCATGGGACTGAGAGGAGTAAAATAGGAAAAAATCACAGAGAAGGTCTGTGAAATCATCAAAATTGAAATATATGATTTTTAAAAATGGGTTCTAACCTCAAGGTTTTTGTAATAATCCTTGCCCCCTCAAATTTAGAGAGATCTTTCCAGAACTAACAAAATCTGATGATGAAGAAACATCTATCTAAGGTTCAACAGCACCTTCTGTTACATTTAAGAGCTAAAGCATTAGTTGGAGGGGAAGCAGGGTTTTGGTCCGTTTTGTTTTGATTGGGAGAGACTCGAGCATGTTTCTGCGGCAATCTTCCTCACACTCCCGATCCCCCTGAATGCCACCCCTTCATTCCTTCCACAGCTTCAACAATAATGCTTTACAAATGTCAGCCAAGGAAGTTGTGGCTATTACATTTACTTACCCCCAACCACAAACACACTTTATCGGTAGGAGGAACTGAAGCTTTGCAATACAGGTTATCTGCCAGTAAGAACCTGGTCTCCAGTGAATTGGTGGACTCCTTCAAAAAAAATGACAGTACTGTAAACAGTCCATTTTCACACCAAGGTTATAAGGAAGAGATCACAGAACTGAACCTAAGCCATTTAAAACAGTCCTATCACACAGACTAAGTAGAGTGGTAAAGAAAGGAATGCTGGAGCCAGATGGATGGGCAGGGAGGCTCGTGCATCCTGGCTCAGCTACTTACTATAGCTCTGAAGGCTGTGGCAAGCAGAGTTCTCACACACTCACACCGCCCCCCACACACACACCCCAGTCTCACACCCCTCCCCGCCCCCACACACACCCCAGTGCCTGGCACAGAGTAAGCACTAGACAAGCGCTATTATTACTTCATCAGTGCTTCGTGCTCAACAACCAATTTTCTGAAGCCTCTTGTTAAGTTCATGACATAAAAAACACACTAGAAACGTAGTTATTCTACCAGTCAAGTAATAAATCATATATACTATTTTAAATACAATATACTTATGACATTTAATTTTTACAGCCTGCTTATGTAACAAATATTGGATGAGGACTTGGAAGAGTCTCAAATCCAGTTCTGCCAGGAACTAGCTATGTAACAGTGCTCAAGTGTAGCCTCTTTGCAAATGTTGCCTCAGCTGTGAAATGAGAACCTGAAACGTCATTTCTAAAATTTTTTCCAGCTCTGTAAGTACTGGACTCACTCCTTATTCTTAGAGAGAACAATAACAATAGCGACAGAAACTATTAGATGCTGCTCAAAATGACATTTTCTTTTTGTACTTAAAAGAATTTCAAATTGCATTTAAGTTCTGCAGACACTACATATAAGTAAAATACCCCAAGAAGTGTGGGTCCTAGAATTAAACCTGACTTTTGGCGGAGAGCCACGTCTCACTGTCTGTGATGTCAGTACACGTGCTCAGGACTGGTTCAAATACCAGTGACCAAGGAGTCAAGGAACACATGTCTCTGCTGAAGTACCCTGGTTTGCTCATGTTTACAAAGAAAACTGCACTTACTTTTTTCTTCTGCATGTACTTTAGAATTTCTAAAGTCTGCTTAATTTCAGGAATCTGACCTTTTAGCCTGTGAATAAGAAAAAGGTTAACTTAGTATCTGGCACCAGGACACAGTCTTACTAGCTTTGCATTTTCTACTGATACGTTTCGAGGACAACTTATATATATGAAATATTTAAGATAGTTTATCTGTAAGATATTTAATAAATTTTGTTTATTAAAATATTTAAGATATTTCAGACATAAATATTTATTAAAATATTTAGATATAATCGCAAATATTTACGGAATGACTGCTGTGCACAGAGTCCTATTCTATACGTCAAACCCCCCATCATTAGTTAACATTTCTAGAGAAAATCATATTCCACAGAGGTGATTCAGAGGTTCTACATTTAATCAGAATTGCATTTTAAATACTCATTTTTAAAATAACATGCATTCAAATATTATATTCTAAATTGAAAACCACCAACTCCCTCCGTCATAGGCAGCTCAGCACCAGCAAGTGCAGGGACAGCTTCTCAGGGCCTGCGCTTCCCACACTGTAAAAGCACTTGAATGCCTAACACACCACAGTAAGATATAGTACAACTTTGCGATTCTTTTAAGCTTTGGGTAATTTTTCTTTAACTTTTATGTTGAAAAATACTTTCTTTTCAAGTTAGTTAACAACTGTTCTTAAAATTATAAATGGGGCTTCCCTGGTGGCGCAGTGGTTGGGAGTCTGCCTGTCGATGCGGGGGGCGCGGGTTCGTGCCCTGGTCCGGGAGGATCCCACATGCCGCGGAGCGGCTGGGCCCGTGAGCCATGGCCGCTGAGCCTGCGCGTCCGGAGCCTGTGCTCCGCAGCGGGAGAGGCCACGGCAGTGAGAGGCCCGCGTACCGCAAAAAAAAAAAAAAAAAAAATTATAAATGGATCACTGTTTGAACACACGAAAAAACTTAAGAAAACGATGGACATGATGAGACTGATCAGACTCAGCAGTAAAGTTATATTACAGCTACTAGAAAAGCAACTAGCCTGGAACAACTGGACATCCACACATAAAAAACATGAATCTAGACACAGACACTACACATTTCACAAAACTTAAGTTCACATGAATCACATACCTAAAGGTACAATGCAAAACTATAAAGCTCCTAGAAGATAACACAGGAGAAAACCTAAATGACCTTGGGTATGGTGATGACTTTTTAGATACAACACCAAAGGCACAATCCATGAAAGAAATAATTGACATGCTGGACTTTATTAAAATTAACAACTTCCACTCTGCACAAGACCCTGTCAAGAGAACAAAAAGACAAGCCACAGACTGTGGGAAAATATTTGCAAAAGACACATTTGATAAAGGACTGGTATCCAAAATACCCAAAGAACTCTCAAAACTCAACAATAAGAAAATGAACAACTGGATTAAAAAAATGGAACAGGGGCTTCCCTGGTGGCGCAGTGGTTGAGAGTCCACCTGCCGATGCAGGGGACACGGGTTCGTGCCCCGGTCTGGGAAGATCCCACATGCGGCGGAGCGGCTGGGGCCGTGAGCCATGGCCGCTGAGCCTGCACGTCCGCAGCCTATGCTCCGCAATGGGAGAGGCCACAGCGGTGAGAGGCCAGTGTACCGTAAAAAAAAAAAAAAAAATGGACCAAAGCCTTTAACAGATACCCTACCAAAGATATACACATAGCAAATAAGCATATGAAAAGATGCTCCACATCATATGTCATCAGAGGATTGCAAATTAAAATAACGAGATACCACTACACACCTATTACAATGGCCAAAATCCAGAATACTGACAAGTCCGGATGTTGGTGAGGAGGTGGAGCAACAGCCCCTTTGGAAGACAGTGTGTCAGGTTCTTACAAAATAAAAGTACTCTTACCATATGATACAGCAATCGTGCTCCTTGGTATTTACCCAAAGGAGCTGAAAACTTAGGTCCACACAAAAACTGCACACAAATGCTTATGGAAGCTTTATTCATAATTGCCCAAACTTGGAAGCAACCAAGATGACCTTGGTAGGCAAATGGAGACATAAACTGTGGTCCATCCAGACAATGGAATAGTATTCACTGCTAACAAGAAATGATCTGTCAAGCCACGAAAAGCCATGGGGGAACCTTGAATGCATATGACTAAGTGAAGGACGCCAACCTGAAAAGGCTGCAGACTGTATGATTCCAGCCATAAGACACTCTGGAAAAGACAAAACTATGGAGACAGTAAAAGGATCAGTGGTTGCCAGGGGTTTAGGAGGGGGAGGGAGGGATGAACATGCTGAGCACAGAGCATTCTTAGGGCAGTGAAACTACTCTGTATGATGCTGTAATGGTGGATACATCACATGGTGCATGTGTCCAAACCCATAGAATGTACAACACGAGGGTGAACACTAACGCAAACTACGGACTTTAGCTAATAATAACATATCGATCTTGGCTCATCAATTGTAACAAATGCTCCATCCGGTGAAGGGTGTTGATAATGGAGAGGCTGTGTGTGTGGGGGCAGGGGCTATACAGGAAATCTCTGCATCTTCTGCTCAAGTTTGCTATGAAACTAAAACTGGCCTAAAAAATAAAGCGTATTAAAAATAATTTTTAAAAACTACTAGCAACTAATTCCCAAATGAAATCAATCTCACTGACAAGAAAATAAGAGATAAAAATATGCTGAAAACACTCAAAGTCAAACTTAGAGAAGAAAGAATGAAACATTTTTAGCTCTTTTTTTGGATTAAAGCTGCCCAAGGCTTTAAAGTGTTTTGCATGGAAAAATGTGCAAAACAGTTCTGGGAGTCCTGTCAGATCACAATGTAATCTGTAAGAAAACAGACTAAGGATACAAAAACAAAGCTGTGGTTCTTTCAAAATACATTTAACAAAATATTAGAGATCAGCATGTAAACAAAATTTAAATATGATAATGAAAATGTACTTCGTGAATTATATAAAGGAAGTCACATCATGTGTGAAGAAGGTTAGCACAGCAAACTTTCTTACAGCGTGTGCTACTGACCCGGCAAATATGTCAGATAAGCCTGCTGCTTAAAAAATAGTATCACTGGGGCTTCCCTGGTGGCGCAGTGGTTGAGAGTCCGCCTGCCGATGCAGGGGACACGGGTTCGTGCCCGGTCCAGGAAGATCCCACATGCCGCGGAGCGGCTGGGCCCGTGAGCCATGGCCGCTGAGCCTGCGCGTCCGGATGTGGTGGCTTCTCTTGTTGCGGAGCACGGGCTCTAGGAGTGCGGGCTCTGTAGCTGGGGCTCGTGGGCTGTAGAGCGCAGGCCACTGTGCAAGTCTGAGCAATACACCCTCCCCACCCTGCTCTGTCCCAAAAGATAGCAGCTCTCCTGAACTGTGTGTTTACAGTCCCTTTTTTACTTTTTCAAATAGTTTCATCACATTTATGTGTATCCCTGAACAATATATTCTTTGCTAGTTTCTTAGCTTAATACAAATGGTCTCATGTTGTATGCATTTTTCTGGGGTTTTGCTTTATAACTCAATTAAGTTCCTAAGATTTGTTCATTCATTTTCACTGCTGTGTAATATCCATTTAAAAATATAACACAACTTGTTTATCCACTTCCTATCAACAGACACTTGGATCAGTTCCAGATCTTTGTTATTCCATGAACAATGGAAATCTCTAGGTTCTGGGAGTGGGTAGGGAAGTGAGAGGGAAGACAGCAGCTTAGAAGGGAAGTGGATCAAGTCTTCAAAGGGGGAATTTAAGGCTAAAGGGTAGGTGTTTTTCCTCCCTCTAAATTGCTGTGGGTGAATCACATTACCTACCCCATCACTGCTACAGGGCAGAAAAACAGCAGAATTGGCCAAAGGCAGGGAGAAGGTCAGGCTGAGGAGCTGAGAATAGACGTACTGGCCCCCAGCAGTTCCCCTTGCCCACTCCCCCTCCCAGGGGAGATGCCAAAGACAGAGGAATGGAAAGAATGTCCCAGAGGCCCAGAGGCCAAGGCACCTGGTAGGGGAGAAACAGCATTTTTCCAATGGCTGTGCTGCAGAGTGTAAACCCCACCCACCAGGAGGGACCTGAATTACTCCTGTTCCCACACACATTAATGGCCAAAGGAACTGATAACCCTGAGGGAATATGAGCTGATGGGGAAAAAAATGGTAATCTGATAAACTCAGCTACAAAATAAAAAAGACAATAAATTCGACAACCTGTACCAGATGAAACAAAATCAAATTCTACAAGATTATACAGTAAGTATTTAAAAATACTTCAAAGAGAAAAGACAGGATATTGGTAATATGAAGAAGAAACAAGTAGCTGTAAGAAGGACCAAAAATACTACGTATAAAAAGTGTAATGCTTGAAATAAGGAACTCACAGATATCCATTTAATTGCCAAAAGACAAATTACCAAAATAGCAGAAGACAGGAAATAATAAAGAGACAGGGAAGGCAGAATTAGAAGAGTCAACATCCATATTAACAGGAATCCCAGAAGGAGAGAAGGAAAAAAATTAACAGATGACAGAAAAAAATGAAAAAATGATAATCACAAAATTTCCAGTTAGAGAAAGATAAAGCACATATAATTCATGTGTTAAAGAGTTCACCACAAGACAATGAAATACTAAATAACTTTTTAATATACCTATCAATAATTACTTTATGTATATATTTTTTAAATAGATCTTTATTGGAGTATAATTGCTTCACAATACCGTGTCAGTTTCTGCTGTACAACAAAGTGAATCAGCCATATGCATACACATGTCCCCATATCCCCTCCCTCTTGAGCCTCACTCCCACCCTCCCTATCCCACCCCTCTAGGTCATGGCCAAGCACCAAGCCAATCTCCCTGTGCTACGCTACTGCTTCCTATACAGCTGAAGGAAAAGGTTAAATGACAGGCTGCAACAAAAGATTTACAACACCTGTAAAGAAAAGGTTAGTATCCAAACTACACAGCCGTCTGCTGCAAAACAACTCAGTCAAGCACAGAAACAGTTTTCGTTGCACAGCTGGTATCACAGAGGTGAGGGAACTTTCAGAAAAAATAAAAGGGGATAAAATTGGAAAAGGCTTTGAGTTGAGCAGTGAGGACTAG
>NW_020174132.1:147513-147859 GCF_003031525.2 Neophocaena asiaeorientalis asiaeorientalis | reverse complement strand
AGCCTGGGCCCCCGACGCTCGGCTCAACGGGGGAGCTCACATATTAAGTGCAAGAACTTGGAACAGGGCTCAAGCAGTCCAAGGCTGATGAAGACCCACAGCTCCTGCAAAAGCAAAATCGTCTATAGATAAAAGCAATCCACACAGGTATCCATGGTTACAGGAAGCTGACATATAGTCAGTTAAGGAAGAATTTAAGAAAGATATCCTCACAGGGCTTCCCTGGTGGCGCAGTGGTTGAGAATCCGCCTGCTGATGCAGGGGACGTGGGGTCGTGAGCTATGGCCGCTGAGCCTGCGCGTCTGGAGCCTGTGCTCCGCAACGGGAGAGGCCACAACAGTGAGAG
>NW_020174132.1:142354-147457 GCF_003031525.2 Neophocaena asiaeorientalis asiaeorientalis | reverse complement strand
AAAAAAAAAAAAAGAAAGATATCCTCACAAAGACAAATTATAGTCAGATAAAACAAAAGAGATGACAACCTTGAAAGTATCCAAAAAGAAAAATTAGTTTATCTAAAAAGATTTAAAATAATAACCATATATTGTTTACATGGAACACCCTTAAATATAAATAAGCTGAAAGAAAAGGGATTGGAAAATATACACCAGGAAAATGTTAGCTACCACTCCTGGGTATGTATCTGGAGAAAACTATAATTCGAAAAGATACATGCACCCCACTGTTCATTGTAGCACTATTTACAATAGCCAAGACATGGAAGCAACCTAAATGTCCATCGACAGATGAATCGATAAATAAGACGTGTTACATGTATACAATGGAATATTACTCAGCCATAAAAAAGAACGAAATAATGCCATTTGCAGCAACGTGGATGGACCCAGAGATTGTCATATTGAGTGAAGTAACTCAGACGAAAAAGACAAATATCATATGATATTGCTTATATGTGGAAGCTAAAAAAAATGGTACAAATGAACTTATTTAGAAAACAGAAATCGAGTCACAGATGTAGAAAACAAACTTATGGTTACCAAAGGGGGAAGGGGGGAGGGATAAATTGGGAGCTTGGGATTGACATATACATACTCTACATAAAATAGATAACTAATAAGAACCTACTGTATAGCACAGGGAACTCTACTCAATACACTGTAATGACCTATATGGGAAAATAATCTAAAAAAGAGTGGGTATATGTATGTGTATAACTGATTCACTTTACTGTACACCTGAAACCAACACATTGTAAATCAACTGTACTCTAATAAATTTTTTTTTAAATGTTAGCCAAAAGAAAGCCGGAGTAGCTCTAAGTGTCCAACAAAACTGACTAAAACAATAAGCATTATTTTACATAGGGTTAAATTCACCAAGAAGACTTCGTAATTCTCAAATTGCATGCACCTAATAGAATAGACTAAAAAGCTTTAAAAAAAAAAGGATAGAAAATTGTTTCAGGTTAAGATGGCAGCAGACTAGCACTTGCACCTTTAACTGTTCACGTAGCAGAGAGCTGTTGAGATGATAGGAGCTACAGGGCTATTCCTGCAAGGGAACGAAGTGACAGGTGAGTTGATTTCCTGCAGCCACTTTTTACCAAAGAGTACATGAAGGGACATTTCTCTTTACAGAAATATGCCAGCTTATTAATAAATAAAAAATAAATAACTGAATTAGAACATCATCATTTTGCAACTCATAATTAATGGATCTAGGAATTCAGTATCATTCTAAGAAACAACTAGATACTATCTGCCTCTTAATGGAGAAACAATACACAAACCTATGAAGGAGTGTTGCCAAAAAACAAAAAAAGAAAAAAAAAAAGAGAAGAAAAACCTGACTATGAACAAGACTGCATATACAACTATCAACTTATAATAAACAGAAAGGGCAAAGAAACATGCTTGAAAATCCCACAACTGCTTTGAAATTTAGCAACATACTTCTGAATAACCCATAGATTATGAATCTAAATGTGAAAGATAAAACAATAAAGCTTTGAGAATAAAACATTAAGAGAATATCTTCATGAACTTGGGATATTTCTTAAATAGGACACAAAAAGTACTAACCACTAAGGAAAAATTCTTTAATCAAACTACATTAAAAATAAAGGGTGATGTATATATGTCCATGCCACAGGTGTGATAGGGAGGGTTGGGTGGGAGGGAGGCAGACGCAAGAGGGAAGAGATATGGGAACATATGTATATGTATAACTGATTCACTTTGTTATAAAGCAGAAACTAACACACCATTGTAAAGCAGTTATACTCCAATAAGATGTAAAAAAAAAATAAAGGGTGATGACTCAAACAGTATATCCACAGTGCTTCCAATTAAAAAAAGAAATCGGAAGCCTACCATATACCACACATAAAAATAAACTTCTGATGGATTAAGAAGTTAGATATGAAAATGAAAAAAATTAAGACTTTAAGAAGAACACTTAGGAGTATGTCTTTTTGAACATGGAATACAAAATAGGATTTCTTAAACAATACACAAAAAGCACTAACTATTAAGAGAACTTTTGACTTAAAACATTTAAATTAAGAACTACTCATCAAAAGAAATCATAAGGGGGAAAAAAAGAAAAATTACAAAAGCAAGAAAAATTTCTCACATATAACCTAAAAGGACTAGTATCCAATATATAAAGAATTCCTACAAATAAAAAAAGACAACCAACCCATTATTAAATGAATAAAACTCTTCAAAAAAGTTTTCCACATTTGCTGTCTCCATCATTCTCCTTTGAACCACTGGGCCAACACTGTTCCCATCCAGAATACCAATGACTTCCACTTTGCTAAGTCCAAGTCCATTCTCAGTCCTTATCCCACTTGGGTGAGCCATCTGCAGCATTTGACACAGGTGATCATTCCCTCCTCCATGATACATTTTCTTAGCTAGGCTTCCAGAACCCCATGATCTCCCAGTTTTCCTGACCTCACTTAAAGTTTCTTTTCAGCCTTTTTTGCTGGTGTTCCCTCTTCTCCCTAACTTCTTACTGTCGCAATGTCCAGATCTTTGATCTTCTCTTCACTTGCATGCACTCTCTTGGTGATGGACCTCATTCAGTCCCCTGGCTTTAAATGACTCCCAAATTTTTATCTCCAACCCAGATCGCTCCCAAAATTCACATTCATATATTTAACTGTCTACCTAACACCTCCACCTGGATGTCCAAATGATGTCCAAGGCATCTCAAGTGTGTCCAGAATTGAACTCCTCCTGATCTTCCCCCAAACCTGCTCCACCCACAGTCTTCTCAGATGTTGGTAACTCTCCCTTCCAGTTGCTCAGACCTGGGAGCCATCCCACATGCCGCCACAGTACTAGAGTTACCAAGGTAACTATGACACACGGATTCCCTCCGCTTCCCCAAGGCTTGGTCCTGAGGTCCATTTTCTTCTCTATCTGTAACCTCCGTGCAAATGACCTCAAAGCCAATGGCTTTATGCTTCTTTTTCAAATAAAAATAAACTTTTATTATAAAAGCAATAAATGTACATTGCAGAAAATTAAGAATACAGGTAAGCAAAATAAGAAAAATGCTATTTCCCACCACCCAAAGATTACCACTGTCAATATAACATTAGTGTCAATTCTTCCAGGTATTTCTGTGCACATAGTGTTTTCTATCTTTTTTCCTATTAACACCCCTCATCTGTCCATGTTGATGACTTTTCATATCATCTAACACCTAGCCCTATTCAAATTTCCTCAGCTGTCACCAAAATCAAATGAGAAAATATATCTAAAAACAAACTTTTGGTTTGTTTTTTTCTTTTTTTTTTTGGTCGTGCCGCATGGCTTGTGGGATCTTAGTTCCCTGACCAGGGATTGAACCCACACCCTCGGCAGTGAAAGCGCGGAGTCCTAACCACTGGACCACCAGGGAATTCTCAACTAAAGACAAACTTTTGTATTTTTGCGTAAGTGGTACCCTCACGCCCAGACTACCCTTCCTCACTGGAGCCTGCTTCCAAGCCCATAACCAGGCTTCAAAATTCTACATAGGCATCTGCTGCTCTTGGAAGTTTCCCCTGAATCCCTGCGTCCCCCTTCAGATCACCCGCTCCCTATGCTAACTCATTACTGTGCACCGCAACTCCCTGACTGCTACACTCTGCACTTATTTAAATAGCTATTATGCCCCTAGGCCATAACCCTGCTGAAAGCAGATACTGGACCTTACTTCACCCAAAACAGTATCTGGCACCTATGAGGAATCCCATAAACATTCAACTGACAGAAGAATGCTGTCACATGTGTATAGCAGGTATCCGTAGGTATTTATTACTGTGGATTGATTTTGTAAGCTACTATGAACATACAGGGGAATAAAGGATCGAGAGCAAGAACACTTCTGCCCTATCACTTATGAAGTCCTGGCAAAGTCACAACTTCTGTGGGTTTCTCATCTCATCGGCAAAATGAAAAGAATGAACTAGACATTTAAGATGTTACGATCCTAGAAGCTTTGGAATAAGGACTTCAATATTCATTCTATTACGTTTTCAAAAGCATCTTTAGACTGACAATACCAAAGTGCTGGTGAGTATGAAGAACAACTGGAACTCCCAATACATTGCTGGTGGCAGTGTAATATGCTAAAGCCACCTAGGAGGACTTTTGGCAGTTTCTCATAAAATTAAACATGCACTTACCATACAAGTCAGCAATTCTACCCCTTGGATAATTACCCAGGAGAAATGAAAACATGTCCACCCAAAGACTTAAAACCAAATGGGGAAACAAACCAAATGTCCATTGACAAGCAAATAGATAAAAATAGACAAAAACTGTGGTACATCCACATACAATGGAAAATGACTCAGCACTAAAAAGAAACTAATTTACTGATACACACAACACCAGGGATGACTCTCAAAAAGCATTATACTAAGTGTAATAAGCCTGACGTAAAACAGTAGTTACTATATGCTTCCATTTATATGAAGTTCAAGAACAGACAAAACTAATTTATGGTGAAAATAATCAGAACAGTGGCTGTCTCTGGGAGTGTGCAGGGTTGGGCGTAAAGGGGCAGGAGGAAACTTCCTGAGGTAACAGAAATGTTCCATGTATTGATCTGGGCAATGGTTACAGAAGTGGATACATTTATCAAAACTCATCAAACTGAACATTCAACGCATAGACATTTTATCTGTATGCAAATTATGTCTCGATCTTTTAAAAATCTAAGCTATACAATATTAATTTTAAAAACTTAGAAATTTTGCACTTACCTCCTTTTCTTTTGAGCAAGGTTGAGCTCCATAAACTTATACTTCTGGTACTGTTCATCCAGCTTCTTCAGTACTGTATCTGCAGTCTCATTCCCAGGCTGTTTCATGAAGGAATCTACATCTTCCTTTAATATCAAAAAGAATACATTACAAATTTTAGAATTCATACCTCTGATTTTTGACCGCTTTAGCTTTATTTTTAAACATAAAAAGAGCCTGTGTTTCTTTTTCTCCAAAGGCTTGTTTTTAACTAAAAAAGTATTTATAAAAAGTTAGAGACATTTTCAGA
>NW_020174132.1:138361-142265 GCF_003031525.2 Neophocaena asiaeorientalis asiaeorientalis | reverse complement strand
CAACGGGAGAGGCCACAACAGTGAGAGGCCCGCGTACCGCGCCAAAAAAAAAAAAAGAGTTATGTACCAAAATGTTCATTGCAGACCTTGTCTGCTTTATACATCCGCCATGCAGCACATTGCCTAGTCATGTGCCCTAGCCACAAAACGATTCAACAGGCTGTGTGCCAAAATTATAGATTTTATTACTGAAATTTTTAACTGAACAAGTTCTGCCACAGATATCATGCTAAATATCGCCATTAGGTTCCCAAGACAAGTCACAACTGCTTCCTTGAGTTTCAAGTGGTTGAAATAAAGTAAGCCTAAAAGGCAAACTGAACAATCTTTTGTAACAGGAATAAATAAGCAAAAGAAAAGCAATGAAACTGAACTGCATTTTTTTTTTTTTTGCGTTACGCGGGCCTCTCAATGTTGTGGCCTCTCCCGTTGCGGAGCACAGGCTCCGGACGCGCAGGCTCAGCGGCCATGGCTCACGGGCCTAGCCGCTCCGCGGCATGTGGGATCTTCCCGGACCGGGGCACGAACCCGTGTCCCCTGCATCGGCAGGCGGACTCTCAACCACTGCGCCACCAGGGAAGCCCATGAACTGCATTTTTTTAAATGTATACTGCACATGCTGGTCCTTTAAGAAAAGCTAGTTAATTAGGTAAGGATCAGGAACTAAGTGAAACTATATGGAAACTTTAAGGAGATTCTGTAACAGCCTTCTAGTAGTTTAAAGAACTTTAGTCCTTCCTTGCAACTAAGTTAAATTCAATTATCTCACAGTTTCTGGGATCTCTACATCATTATTCTTATCCATGCTTACTAGCTATAAGGGAGTATTTTAGCAGAAACGAGGCAAGAAGCAAAAAGAAGAGAAACACAGCAAGGGAGTGAACTATGAAGCCATCAAGCTAGAGACTGTAAAAGAAATTGAAAAGGTGAGGCTGAGGCAATGGCTGAGTTCTGCATGGAGATGAAATGCATGTAGTTAAAATGCAGATAAATGCATTCTGGAGATAAAATGGAGATAGCATCTTCCTAGAAGGCTCACTGTAGGAAGAGAAATGTCAAAGTTTTTAGCACATGTTATTAGCAGCTTAGACTCTAGCAAGGAGAATTAACTACAGCAGCATAGGTTTGTGGTTAAGAGACAGGGGCTGCCTGGTTTGAATGCTGGCTTCATCACATACTAGGTGACCTTGGAAGTTAGTTAACCTTTCTCTTTGGCTCAATTTCCTCATCTGTAAAAAGAAAAAAAGTACCTTTTCCTCACAGGGGATTAAATGAGTTAGCACGTGTAAAATACTTAGAAGAGTACACAACAGCTAGTAAGTGTTCAACATTAGATATGTATAAGTGTACAAAACTACAGGGAGGTCATATCTGAACTAGATGTTGAGAGATGGAGAGGTCAACAAATCGACGAGGGGGGAAAGGGACAATTAAAGCAGAGAAAGAAAACAAATTACTGCATCAACGGCAATGGGGAAAAGGCAAGGTGTGACTTTTAACCACTATCAACACAGAAACTAATATACATTAAGCATTTACTTGCAATACTGAAAGCACAGTCTCTGTTTCTCAGGGCAACTCTAACTACTGTTACTCCTATTTCACTTAAAGAAACGGAGGCTCAGATTGTAAAATAATATGCTCAAGATTAAGCAGCAACTGGGAAGTAGAGGCATGATTCAAACCTTGTTCTATTTAGAAACCATTGTTCTTTCTATAATACCATGTTATTCCAATTAGTTTAGGAACATACAAATATTTATGTGAATTTGGATTATTTATTATATCATATTGACAGAAATTTTAAGGTCTAGAAAAAATAACTTGTGACATTTTAGGGAAAATGCATTTTAAGATAACAGTTTATAAAGCCCTTTGATAAAGTTTATCCTCCTGAATTAGATTTCTGAAGCCATCTCTTGCTGAGCACCATGGGTGTGGTATTTTAAGGCACTATGGAAATTCAATCAACACTTAGTTATGAGCTTATACTGTGTGTCAGGTACTGTGCTAGCGTCAGGAGAAATGACAGGGGGCAAGGTAATGACCTAACCTCCCTCCCAGTGGCAGAGCATGGCGCAGAAGTAGAGCTCTGCAGCCCCACAGATTGCCTAAATTCAAAGCCTGGGTAACTCACTTACACCCTGTGTGACTTGGAGCAAGTTACTCAAGGGCTGTGTGTCTCTGTTCCAACATGTACAAAATGAGAATAACAGTATCTGCCTCTTAGAGTTTTGTAAAAGCATTAGGAAAGTGCCCGGTATTCAACAAATTTTCTCTCTTGTTGACAGTTACCTGGGAGATGAGTGGATAGAAATAAATGGCACGGCTCAGGGAGAAAAAAACAAAATAACTGAAGAAAATAGTACAAAACCGAATCATCAAATGCAAATATGCACAGAATGTATATAAAAGTGGTGTGAATAAAAGAATAAATAAAAGAAATGGGTCTTTTGAAGGCTGGAAGATACCAAGAACAAAAAGGTAGAGACAAGGCAATATAGGTACAAACCAAAAGGTTGAGAAACTTCCATTAAGATTTTATAGTAGTTCAGGCAAAACTGAGTGGAGAAAGATGGGCGATACCGGCCTGGAAGGCCACTCAGGTTTTCTCTTATTATTCAAATAATATTCAAATAGTATTTCGAGAACAGCCTTACGGGGCGGGGACAGGATTGAAAGCACAACTTGTTTCCCTCTGTTTGGCCTTGGGTTGGTCTCCCTGTTCTGTGAAGCCTCCAACAATGCATTCCCTGCTTCCTCTCTCACCTGCACACGATTTATTCTCTAAGTTGTTAAGACCATTTAGCTAAAAGCAAATGTGGTTACACAGGGGCTTCACTTAGACACCTTCTGGTGACTGCCCGTGGCCGGCTGGCTAAAGCCTCAGGGGCCCAGCGGGCCACACAAGGCCTTCAAGGTCTCCCCGGTCCGACGTTCCCCTCCGCCTTCTTCCGAGGCAACTGGCCACCGCAGCCCTTCAACACACTAGGTGCCATTTCCTATGTTCACACCTGAGCTCCTCTGCCTGCTCACTGTACCCCGTCACCATCTACGCATCGGTCTCCCCGGCACCTAGGCTGACTCTCAAGCTTCTTTTTTTCCAAGGCCGAGCTGGGGGCCAAGAAGGAAAGGGTAGCCCACCGCAGAGCGTCAAGATACGGAGCACCAGCGTGTCTCTTACCACGAAAACGGCCTCAGGAATCCCCAGATGGAGCCGCCGTCCGTTCCCTCCAGCCACTTCTCCCAAACCACAACCTTCCTTACCGGCCGCCATCTTGGGGAAGCGAGCGCGCGACTAACGGCCTATCGAGCGCCTGTAGCCTGGGGCCTGTGATTGGCTCGCTCACAACGGCAGGCCCGCCCTCCGCTTGTGAGTCTGCACATTCATTGGCTCACAGGAAGTAGCCGCCCCTTACCCGTCGGACGAGTCGCCCAACCTGTGGGTTCTAATTGGTTGCGCGCAGGTGAGTGATAAGCGTGGAAGGACTACCGAGGCGAAGCTGGCTCTGCAGGGAGGACCAATACCTAGTCCTGGGAAAAGGGATTCCGGGGGGTTTGTGGGTGGGCTGGCTGGAAGACCCTGACAATCGGGGACCAAGCCGGAACGGACCCCACTACCACCCCAGAACACGCGGCACTCTCCAGAATAGCCTTCGAAGCGACCCGATCCCTTCTCGGATTCAAGCAAATCCGGGATCTAGACACCACCACAGGGCCTGGGTCTCGGTGTCTTTCTGGGCCCACCATATTCACGAGCTTCCTGGCCCTTGAAGGGGACTTGTTTTGTGCCTACTTCCGGGTGGACCCAGTGGCTTCATCCTAATAAACACTCCGCCCATTTTGTCACAATTTACCGAAAGCCACCTTTGATCAGGCTCTCACCACCCCAGCTCAAACGTTT
>NW_020174132.1:130705-138319 GCF_003031525.2 Neophocaena asiaeorientalis asiaeorientalis | reverse complement strand
TACATAGAAAATCCTAAGAACTCTTCCGATGCTTCTAGGCCCAACGCATTCCCCAAGATCATCCACCACTACAACCCTTTGAAAGCAAGTAATTATTCTTCGATCTGTTTTCTGACATGTAACCACCGTGTTTGTTCCTGCGTTTGCCTGCACTGTAGTGCTTCACAGTACACCGGTGCTTCATCCACTCACACAAAGCCTACCAACAGACAGGTCCTGTCTGTACAAAGGATAAATGTCAGTTTCCTTACTTAGTGCGGACACATATATAATAATAGTGATTAACATTTAATAAAAACGAACTATGTGCAACTCACTGAGTCATGTTCTTTAAACCCCACAGCTCAGTGTCCCTAATATCACCCCTAGTTTGCAGACAAGTAAAGGGACTTAAAATGAATGATTGGTAAGATAATAGAATCAATATTATAACCGTGACATACGGGGTAGGAAAGAAGCACAGGTGAAGACACTACGTAAGTCATATTTTAAAATGAGAATTACAACGCGTATCAACAAGGCTGTTGTAAAGATTAAATGAGATTATGTATGTAGAATACCTAATAAGTACTTGCCACACAGTAGGGCTAAAGCAATGAGGAAACTAGGCGAGGCTGAAGAAGTGCGAAGAGGGAGCGGATGAAACTGCAAAAGTGGGGGGAGAGGGGTGTGGCAAAAGGGCTGGGGAGCCGGAAGGTCTGGAAAACTTGGGAGATGACAGGGCCTGAGGAATGAGGAGGGAGGTGGGGCCAGAGGTTGGGTAATGAGGAGGGGCTGAAGGAATGAGGGAGGTGGGTGGGACAGAGGACTGAGCTAGAGGACGGGTGCCAGGAGAGGGGAGTACTACAGAAAAGGCTGGAACTGGAAGAGTAAAACAGTTGGGCGGACCTGTAGAACTGGAGAGATGTGAGGACCCTGGGGACTAGAGAGAAGGTAGGGGGTTGGAGGACTGGGGAGAGGGGCGGGGCAGAGGAATGTGGGCAGGGCTTTGAATTGGACTGAGTGGTGAAGGACTGGCTCCGACAGAGGGTTTAGAGGACTGGAAAGAGGGCTGGACTAGAGGAAGGGGAGGGGTGGGAGCTGTAGAACTGTAGAAGGGGGCAGGGCTAGAGGACTGGGGAGAGGGGAGGGGTTGGAGCGGTGCGGAGATGGCTGGTGCCTGAGGAATGGAGAAATTGGGCAGGGCAGTAGGACCAGAGGGTGCCAGGGCTGAGGCCTTGGAATACGGGCGGTGGATGACAGTGGGAGCCTCTGTATAGTAGTAACAAAAACTTAGAACATGAAATTAAACAATACCATTACGTTAGAATTAAAAAACATGAAATAGTTGGTAGTTATATAATGAAAAGTGCTAGATACTGTTAAAAATCCCAAGTCGATAGAAATTAAAGAATGCCTGAAGAAATTGAGTGTTATACTGTGTTCATGATTTGGAATTACTGATTTTGTTAGGATGTCTTATGTCTATTTTCTCCAAATTTAACTATAGATTCAATGTAGTCCTAATCAGCATAGAAATTGATCAGTTGACTGTCATATTTTATGTAATTCAAAGAAAATGTGAATACCTGAAACAATCTTGAAAAATATGAATAAACATGGAAGACTAATACTACCTGATTTTGAGACCTACAGAAAACTATGATAATCAAGACTGTGTGTTATTGGACTAAGGATAGACCTTTGGATCAACAGAACAAAAAAGAAAAAATAGACCCATAAATACGCTGTCAGTTGGTTTTTGAGAAAAGTACCAAGACAATCCAAGGGAAAAGGAATTTGTCTATCCCAAATGTTGCAAGAACAACTGGATAACTATATAGAAAAAGTAAACCTCTACCCCTACCTGTCACCAAACACAAAAATGTATGGGGCCACGGGTTCAATCCCTGGTGGGACAACTAAGATCCCACATGCCACGTGGCGTGGCCAAAATATATATATATATCAAAACCAAAGAAAAACATCAAAATGGGCAAAATAGTTGGACGCTTCACACACTAAAAGAGATGTTGGAATGGCCAATAAGTGTATGAAAAGTTGCTTAGTCATCAGGGAGAGGTAAATTAAACCACTATGCCATATTACTTACAAACCCACTAGAATGGCCAAAATTTAAAATACGGATTTTGGGCAAGAATTTGGAGCAGCAGAATTCTCATACACTGCTCATGGAATAAAGTGGTACAGTAATTTTTGGACAACTTTTGGAAGTCTTAATTTTAGATAAACACCTGCTCTGTGACCCAGCCATTCTACTCCTAGGTATCTACCCAAGAGACAGATCCATATTTATCCACAAAAAGATTCAAACAAGAATGTTTATTTGCTGTACAGTAGAAACTAACGCAATATTATAAAGCAATTATACTCCAATAAAAATTTTAAAAAATGAAATCAAAGTTAGATTGTAAATCAACTACATTCCAATAAAAATTTTTTAAAAAATAAAAATTGAATTAAAAAAATAAAATAAAATCAAAGTTAGGAGTAATGTAAATAAAATGAATTTTAAAAGTTAAAAAAGAATGTTTATAGAGTTTGTATGTGTATATAAATTTAAATTTTAGTTTAAAAATAATGAGCATGAAGAAATATATCTTCAGATAAAAACTGAGTTTATCGCCAGCATAACTACATTAAATAAACTTCTAAAAGATGTACCTGAAGAAGAGGGGAATGATTCCAATGCAAGAAGAAATGGTGAACAAAGAATTCGTGAACACATTGCTAAGTGTAAGCAAAATCGTTTCTCTCTAACACTTTTAATTTGGGGGGCTAACAAAATGGGACAGGACTAAAATATTGGGTCACTATAGTCCATAAGTTGGGAGGGAATGCCCTTGTAGTTTAGAAGTGTTCTGAGGTCCTTGTGTTATCTGAGAGAGGAGATTAAGTAGACTTTTTGATGATGGTCATTCTGACCGGTGTGAGGTGATACTTCATTGTAGTTTTGATTTGCATTTCTCTAATGATTAGTGATGTTGATCAGGAGATTAAGATATTAAGTTTAGTTTTTGATAATTTTGCAGGATAAAGTTTCAAGGCTAACTATTAAAACAAGAGAAAGAGTGCATCACCTCAGAAACACTAAATGAAGAATCTCAAGAGTACTGAATGTCAAAATGGATGTTTATTTTACTTGGAAGAAGTGGATGATTCAATCAGCATGTAGAGAGATCGTCATTTGTTTTCACCTCTGATTTGGAATCTTTTCGCTTTAGTACTTCATGGATTCTGTCTGTGTGAAAGAAAGACACATGTGTATATCTTTCATTATTTCCACGTATTTTTCCTTGTGGTTATGAAATAAATTACAAATAGTTTTACACAAAACTTTGGTCAGTCTTCTCATTATCTAATACTCGAAGCTTTGTCAGGCCTCCTAAAACAAACATTCAGGAACCAGGGGGCCCCAAGTGCATGGACTGAAGGCAGAAACCTTGTAAAGACTCTTCTAGAAAACAACACTCTGAGGCAATGAACACCTGGATCATGACACTTCCCCATATGCTTCAGCTACACCTCATCCATGTTACCACTGCTTGCTTCCACTTCTGTGCTCAAGCTGTTTCCTCTGCCTCTAATGTCAAACTTCTATCATCTATACACCCACTAGTTGAAATTCTCCTTATCATTTGATACACAATGCCCTGAAACCTTTTATCCCTGAATTAATTGTTCCCTCCTTTGACCTCCCATAGTGCTTTGGCTTTCCTATCTGTTTATATGCTTGTCTGCAATATCGTTTCCCCTCTCCGTTGACTGGCTATCCATTTTTAAATATTAGCATTCAACTTAGGTATCACTTCCTTAGGAAAGCTGTGCCTGCAACCTCCAGACTGAGCTACCCACCTCTCCAGCACTGATCTCAGTTGCGTTTGCTGAATGAATGAATAAAAGGCTTGCTGACTAGGTATCAGAACCCAGTTGATGTTTAACAACACAAGTTTGTAGAGGATTGGCTTTTTACAGTTCTGTGTCTCTTTACAATGCTGAAAATGTTAGAATTCTTTTTTCTTCTATGAGACACCAACAATGCACAAAAGATTATAAAACTCTGTTCTAACATGTGACTGCACATGCCTACCAAGTACCTAAGTAACAACAGGTCAAACATACGTTATTTCTTGTGGATGGAGCAGCAGGCTTGCTGGTCCTTAAGCCTTGTTGGGTATAAATCATGGGTTGAGGTGCCATTAGGGAAGGAGCTCCAATTGGAGTTGGAACCTATGAATTCAAATGCAAAAGAAAACAAAATAAAAACTTAATTAGTATTTTATTGCTCCCCTAAAACAATAGTACCAAGAGGACAAGTAACCACTCTAGAGCAAATATTACATTTAAAGAATGTCAACTGAAAAGATGCCAGCTGAGTAGTGGCAGACCCTGGAGATAAACGTGAATGACAAACTAGAATTTGAAGTATCAATATTTCACTCAGATGCTGCTGGAATATTCTGCATTCAGAGAAAATGAAATATCACTAGTTTACAAACCAACTGCTTTGCAGTTTATGAAGAAGTAACAGCAACTGGCACTGAAGAAGCTGTTGAAAAACCTCCAAAGAAGAGAACAAAAAAGATGACCCAGAGCCATATGAAGTGGAAGGGATATGGTAATATGGGGGTTACTCGTGACTGAGATAAGAACAACGGTGGGCAGGCAGAATCCTTACTGGAAGAGTTTCAAAAGAGAATGAGAGGAAAAAATACAACAAACTAGTAAATATAACAAAAAAGAAGCAAACTCACAGATATAGAGAACAAACTAGTGGTTACCAGTGGGGAGAGGGAAGGGGGAGGGGCAAGAGAGGGGTAGGGGAATAAGAGATACAAACTACTATGTATAAAATAAATGAGCTACAGGGATGTATTGTACAGCACAGGGAATATGCTGTGTATTCACAGCATATTCACAGAATATCCAATATTTTATAATAACTTTAAATAGAGTATAGCTTTTAAAAATTGTGACTCACTATATTGTACACCTGTAACTTGTATAATATTGTACATCAACTGTTCTTCAATTTAAAAATAAACTTCAAAAATCATTCAAAGACAAATATCATATGATATCACTTATATGTGGAATCTTAAAAAAATGATACAAATGAAGTTACCTACAAAACAGAAATAGACTCACAGACATCAAAAACAAACTTATAGTTACCGAAGGGTAAAGGCCAGGAGGAAGGATAAATTGGGAGATTGGGATTGACATATACACACTACTATATATATAATAGATAACTAATAAGAGCCTACTGTATAGCACAGGGAACTCTACTCGGTACTCCGTAATGGCCTATACAGGAGAAGAATCTAAAAAAGAGCGGTTATATGTATATGTATGACTGATTCACTTTGCTGTACATCTGAAACTAACACAACATTGTAAATCAACTATACTACAGTAAAAAAAATTTTTTTAAACTTCAAAAAAAAAAAAACAGGGAATGAGAGGAAAAGAAGTAGTTACATAGCCTATAGAGAACTATTTTAAGGAATTTTTCAGTAAAGGGATAAAATATACTACTAAATGGTAGTATATTCATATGTGAAATACCACTGAGCCATTATAATTAATGTATTAATTATGTACCAATCTAGACAGATCTCAAAAACATAAATATAAAATAATACCAATTATAATCAATTTTTAAAAATCATTTAGAAGAGTACTACATATTTTTCCTTAGTAAAAGTATGAAAATGTTCTAGAAGGCCAGACATAAAATTCACAGTCATTGTCTCTGGAGTGGCAGAGAGTGACTGGGACTAGGGATGACCCAAGGAGACTTTGGTCTTATTTGTAAAATTTCATTAAAAAATGATCTGGAAAAATTATGAAAAAATGTTAACATTTAGTAATTCAGAATGTTGAAGCAAGGACGTTTGTTATCCTCTATACTTTCCCATATTTTAAATGTTTTTCCAAATTGACACCAACAGCAAAAGCATGAGTGAATTGGTGGTGAGGCTAAAGGACTTCAGAGTTTCCATTACTCATATTACATCACGTGAAATTTATACGACGCACTGAGGCTATAAAAACGAGAACTGGTGATTGCAAACAATTTTTAACTAAGTAAAGAAAATTTATAAATCATGAAAACATTGCCAAATAGGCAGAACAGAAATAACAGACTTAACTAAAATGAGTTAGAAAAAGGTTGGATATAAAGCCAGAAAAGTTCCAGAGAGTATTCTACCTGTATTAAAATTTCCTCCCATTGGAAGCCTTGAACAATGAGAACAAATTCAGCCTTATGAAAGTCCACTTCTTTTTTTACATCCTTAAAGCAGAGTGAAAGTGATCCCAAACAGCAGAATGGCAAACAAAACAAAACAAAATGAAACAGCAAAATCCTTGCAGAAAGGGAAGAAAAACAGAAGCAAACAGTAGCTCATTACTCTTGGAATAAACCAATAATGTAAACTAAACTAAATTATAATTGAATCTCTATTATGTGTATATTGATTATTCCTATTTTGGATCATCTATTAATTCTGGAACAGCTTTCCCTTAACTATTCCACTTTCACAATCCCTTCTCCTCCCCATTTCTAGGGTTCCTTTCCCTATTCCTCACAAAGCCTTCGCTATATTATTTCTCAGAGGACTACTGTTTCTTTTTCCAATGCAAGAAAAGGATGTGGGTGGATTACCTTCCATTTAAAATTATCCCTATCACGTTTTATTCTATTAGTGCAAACCATGGGGAGTTTTACGTATATCGCCCACTCTTGAGATCTTAAAACTGTTTTTTTGTTGCCATTCTATACATAGGCACTTGCTGTGAAGTCACTGGATAGGCCACTGGTGTGGAACCTTGAAGAAAAGTGTCAATTACTATATAGCACATTTTCTACTACTATTTAATAAGAAACGTTATAAGATATAGAATACTTTCTGCTATATATTAAATATTGAGAATTAATATAGTGAACCCTTTACAGCTGGGACAATGATCTTTCCTTGAACATGACAGATACAGGAGGTTTCAGGACTTCCAACCGAAGAGAAATATGAACTTAGCTAAGCAAGAAAGAGTTATGACTTTGTTTTTACGCTACATAAATAAAATAATAACATTAATAGACAAAATGAAAAAAAGAAAAGTTTCAACCACAATCTCACTACCTCCAACAAATAAAACTTTAAGTTTTCAATTTTCATTTCCAGTCTTTGGTTATGATATTTTTCACGTGTGGGATAATGTGAAAAATGAAGATAATTTGGCTTTCATCGCAATAGATGAACAGAAGAGTAATACATTTAGTGCTATAGGTGTAACATCAAATTATGCCTGGCTCTCAACCTTGATTTAGTCTCTTTGCCTATACAAGTCAGAACTTTAATCCTTGTCTTAGTCTCTTTATTTACTACTAGGTAATATAACATGAGAGACAAGTGGCCTTTGACTTTAGACATTTGATGCCAGAGTGTTTAGTGACTGCCCAGAAGGACTTGAAAAAAGAGGCAGAAATACATCTTTAATATCAATGTTTCTGATATTTTCCAAAGTTTTCTTATATCCTAGCTCCCAATTCTGCTATTTAAAAAGTCTTCATTCTTTTTTTTTTTTTTTTTTTTTTTTTTTTTTGGG
>NW_020174132.1:110168-130634 GCF_003031525.2 Neophocaena asiaeorientalis asiaeorientalis | reverse complement strand
GTGGTACGCGGGCCTCTCACTGTTGTGGCCTCTCCCGTTGCAGAGCACAGGCTCCGACGCGCAGGCTCAGCGGCCAAGGCTCACGGGCCCAGCCGCTCCGCGGCATGTGGGCTCTTCCCAGACCGGGGCATGAACCCGTGTCCCCTGCATCGGCAGGCGGACTCTCAACCACTGCGCCACCAGGGAAGCCCCTAAAAATTCTTCATTCTTGTTATATATCATTTGAGCCAAAATTGATAACTATCTCATGAATAATTTCTATTCTTGATGATTGTGCCCTATTACCAGGCACTTACCATTAAGCCTTGATATTCAAAGTCTGATCCTTGGACCGGAATTATCAACATCAGCTGGGAGCTTCCCGGAAATGCAAAATCTCAATCTCCATCCCAGTCCTGTTTCATTTTAACAACACCCCAAGGTGAGACATATGCAGGTTAAAGCTCAAGAATAAGAAAGTGTAGCAAGGGTTTAAAAAGTTCTATCAAGAGAGAAGTATGCCCAGCATGTTCACAATTCCCCCAGCGCATCTTCATTGTTGTTAGGGGGGATGCTTATTCTCCTTGCCTTCCTATTTTCACATCCTTCTCTGAGCACTGAGGGGATTTAATTTAATGGTCTATGTTTCACATACTAGTGGGTGGGAGTACTGTGACACAAAATCACTGGCATCATTATCATCATCACCATCATATTTCTAACTAATATTTATTGACTACTTACTGTGACCTAGGCAATATTCTAAGCAGTTTACCTCATAAATCCATAAGAAAAAGACAAATAACCAAACCAAAAATAGGTGAAAGCTTGAACAGACATTTCACAAATGAAGAAAACTTAGTGGTTAATAAATATATCAAAAGATACTCAACCAGGTTATGAATTAGACAGATACCAAAAGGAAAACATACCATGATACTATTAAACACCAGCAAGAATGGCACATTTTACATTATACTATTTATATTTTAATTTTAGGTAGGTATTCATATTTATATATTAATGGAAAATATACATTACTATTATTTTATATTAATAATAAATAATTTAAATTAATAAAATAATGTCAAGTGTTGATGACATTGATAACACTCTTATTCCACTGGTGGGCATATACACTGTTACAGCCATTTTTGAAAACAGTTTAAAATTACCCAGTAAACCTAAACCCTATGGCCAAGCAGTTACACTCCTAGGCAGATCCCCTGGAGAAGCTCTTGCACATATGTACCAAGAGATAGTCAAAAGAATATACATAGCAACCTTGTTAATAATAGCAAACACCTTGAAACAACATACATGTACATGTCCAACATAAATGTCCATACAATGAAATATTATACAATGGTAAGGATGAATGAATTATACCTGCACACACTAACACAAATGAATCTTACCAACATAATACTGATTGAAATAAGCAGGTCACAAAAGAATATGTACAGTATAATTCCATTTATAAAGTTCAAAATTGGAAAAACCAACAACACAAAAGAGGACTGAGGTGACTATATAAAAGTGAATAGAAATAAGCAAAAAGAGAAATCTCAGTGAATGGAAGAGAACATTAAATATCTAATTATTAGTCTCAGAGTGATATAAAACCATACTATATTTATGAAAATGGACAGAAAGTTACAAAAAAAGCAGATAATGAGAATGTATTCTTAGAAATTAAAAGCATAACTCATTAAATAAAATGTTTAACCGAAGGGTTGAATAATAGGAGTAGTTGCTTGATATGTTCAGTTGGATATGTTCACTTCATGAAAATTCAATAAAATTTACCAAAGCAGAAACAAGCAAACAAACAAAAACACCACACACTCTCAATGGATGGGATATCCCTCTGTTAATGGCAAATTAAACAGAGATGGAGAGAATCTGTAAATTAGAATACAAATTTGGAGAAAGTACCCAGAATGAAGCACATGGAGATAAGGAGATGGGAAACGTGAGAGAGGTGTTAAGAGACAGACCTAGAAACATCAAGGTAAAAGTAGTTAGCAAAAGACAAAATTTTAAATGCAATAAAACAATTCAGATTAATTGTTCTTTTAGTTTTCTACTGAGGTGTCAGCAGGGCTGCATTCCTTCTGGAGGCTCCAGGAGAAAATCAGTTTAATTGCACTTTCCTTGACTTCTGACCCCCTCACTCTATCTTTAAGGCAGCAACATGGCATTGCTCTGACCTTGCTTCCATCATCACATCTTTCCCTGACTCTTTTGCCTCCATTTTCTACTTTTATGAACACCTGTGATTATATTGGGTCCACTTGGATAATTCACACTAATCTCCCACTTTTAAGGTAATCTGATTAACAACATTAATTCCATCTACAAACTTAATTCCCCTTTGCCATGTAACCAAACATAATCACAGGTTCTGTGGATTAGGATATGGAAATCTTTGCGGGGGACATTATTCTGTCTACCATACCTATAAAGGTACAGTAAAATAATTAGACTGAAAGCTGACTTCTCAGTGGTGGTGGTAGAAGCCTGAAGAAAGTAGAGTGATATATTTAGAATACTAAAAGAAAATAACTGTCAAACTAGAAGGGGATACCCAGACAAACAAAACTGAGTTGGCCACCAATTCAGTCTTATTAAAGGAAATGTTAAAGATGTACTTCAGGTGGTCACCTACAGAAGGTCTAACATGTAATAAGAAATTATGAGAAAGAAAGTGGCAAATAATGTAGCTAAATCTAAACAAACACTGACTCTGTAAAACAGTGATACTTCTGATTATTTTGTGGTAATTAAAAAAACAAGATACTGACTCATGAAGAAATAGAAAATCTGAATAATAAATCTATAACTAGTAAGGAGATTGAATCACTAATCAAAAACCTCCCAATAAAGAAAAGCCTCAGACCAGATGCCTTCACTGCTGAATTCTACTGAACATTAAAAGAAGAATTAACACCAATTCTTCTCAAACTCTTCCAAAATTTGAAAAGGAGGGAACATTACCTAACTCATTCTATGAGGCCAGCATTACCCTGATACCAAAGCCAAAGACAATACAAAAAATAAAACTATAGACCAATATCCCTTATGAATACTGAGGCAAAAGTCCTCAACAAAATACTAGCAAAACAAATTCAGCAGCACATGAAAAGGATTATATACCATGAACAAGTGGGATTTATTCCTGGAATGCCAGGATAGTTCAACATATGAAAATCAGTGTATCAATAATATGCACCATAAATAGAATGGAGGGAAAAAATAAGATAATATCAATTGATGCAGAAAAGCATTTAATAAAACTCAACACCGTTCCATGATAAAAGCACTCAATAAACTAGGAATAGAAGGGAACTTCCTCAACATAATAAAGATTATATATGAAAAGACCACAGCTAACATCATGCTCAAGGGTGAAAGCCTGAAAGCTTTCCCCCTAAGATCAGGAACATAACAAGAATGCCCACTTCCACCAATTCTATTCAAAGTATAGCTAGAGCTAAAAAAGAAATCAAAGGCATCAAATTGGAAAGGAATAAATAAAATTATCTATTTTTACAGATGACATGATCTTATATTTAGAAACCCTAAAGATTCCACAAAAAAACTGTTAGCACTCATGAATGAATTCAGCAAAGTTACAGGATACAATATCAACACACAAAAAATCAATCACATTTCTATACACCAGCAATGAACAATCCAAAGAGAAATTAAGAAAACAATTCCACTTACAATAGCAACAAAAGAAGTAAAATACTTGGAATAAATTTAGCCAAGGAGGCAAAAGACTTATACACTGACAACTACAACATATTGCTGAAAATAAATTAAAGAAGAAGACCTAAGCAAGTGGAGAGATAGCCCATGTCCATGGATTGGAAGACTTAGTATTGTTAATTTGACCATACCACCCAAAGTGATCTACAAATTCAATCATATCAAAATCCCAATGAATTTTTTTTTAGAAATAGAAAAACCCAGCCTAAAATTCATACAGAATCTCAAAGGGCCCTAACTAGCCAAAATAATCTTGAAAAATAAGAACAAAGTTGGAAGACTCATACTTCCTGAATTCAAAAGTTATTACAAAGCTACAGTAATCAAAACAGTGTGGTACTGGCATAAGGACAGACATATAGATCAATGAAATAGAAGAGAGAGCCCAGAAAAAAACCCTTCACATATATAGTCAATTGATTTTTTACAAGGGTGCCAAGATCATTCAATGGGGAAAGAATAGTCTTTTCAACAAATGATGCTGGATATTAATGATGCTGGGACAACTGGATATCCACATGCAAAAGTATGAAGTTGAACCCTTACCTCACAATATATACAAAAATTCAGTCAAAATTGATCAAAGACCTAAACTCAAGAGCTAAAACTGTAAAAATGGAAGAAAACATAGGGGAAAATTTTCATGACATTGCATTTGGTAATGAATTCTTGGATATGATACCCAAAGTATGGACAACAAAAGAAAAAATAGATATATTGGACTTCAGCGAAATTTTTTAAATTTTGTGCATCAAAGGACACTGTCAATGGAGTAAAAAGACAACCCAGAGAATGGGAGAAAATATTTGCTAAGCATGTATCTGATAAGGGATTAATATCCAAAACATATAAAGAGCTTGTACAACTCAACAACAAAACAAACAACCCTATTCAAAAATGGCCAAAGGTTTTGAATAGACATTTCTCCAAAGATGATATACAAATGCAAATAAGCACATGAAAAGATGCTCAACATCACTAATCATTAGAATAAGACTCTACTTCATACCCATCAGGATGACTATTGTAAGTAAAAAAGAAATCCAGAAAATAATAAGTGTTGGTGAGGTTGTTGGGAAGTTGGAACCCTCATGCATTTCTGGTGGGAATATAAAATGGTTTAGCCACTGTGGTAAACAGTATTGTGACTCCTCAAAGAAATAAATATAGAATTACCATATGATGCAGCGATTCTACCTCTGGGTATATGCCCAAAGAATTGAAAGCAGAGGAGACTCAAACAGATATTTGTACTCCAATGTTCATAGAAGCATTATTCACAACAGCCAAAAGTTGGAAACAATCCAAATGTCCATCAATGGATGAATGGATAAACAAAACATGGTAAATATGTATGATGGAATATCATTCAGCCTTAAAAAGTAATGAAATTCTGGGGGCTTCCCTGGTGGTGCAGCGGTTGAGAATCTGCCTGCTAATGCAGGGGACACGGGTTCGAGCCCTGGCCTGGGAGGATCCCACATGCCGCGGAGCAACTAGGCCCCTGAGTCACAACTACTGAGCCTGCACAGACGTCTGGAGCCTGTGCTCCGCAACAAGAGAGGCCTGCGCACCGCGACGAAGAGTGGCCCCCGCTTGCCACAACTAGAGAAAGCCCTCGCACAGAAACGAAGACCCAACACAGCAAAAATAAATTAATTAATTAATAAACAACTTTGAAAAAAAAAGTAAAGAAATTCTGATAAATGCTACAACACGGATGAAGACACTATGCTAAGTGAAATAAGCTAGACACAAAAGGACAGATCATGTATGATTCCACTTGTATGAGGTACCTAGAATAGGCAAATTCATAGAGACAGAAAATAGAAGAGTGGTAACCAGGGTGGGATGAATGGAAAGTTATTTTTTAATGGGTAGAGTTTCTGTTTGAGATGATGAAAAAGCTCTGAACCTACAAAATGATGACGGATACACAACATTTTGAATGTATTTAATGTCACTGAATTGTACACTTCAAATAGGATGATAACTTTTCTGTTATGAATATTTTACCACAATAGCATATGAACTCAGCAGGGAGTATGATCAGGGTTAAAGTCTTCTGAAGTCCTTTTGTTGTTTCAGAGGAAAATACTGATTAACTTTAGACCGTGGTAATTTAACTATGTATGTTGTAGTCTCTAGAGTATAACTTCAAAGGGAAAAGGGAAAAAAATGAAAGGAGAAAAAAAAGAATTTAATCATGACAAAAGAAAGCAAAAAATAAGGAGAAAAAAGAAAAATAAGAGAAAAAACAGCTTATATTAGAAACATCCAAATATATCCATAATCACATAAAAACACATTAACTAAACTCAGGTTAAAAGACAAGGATTGGATTCTACTTCCAGTTAAAACTGAGTAAGAACAGAAAATCTTCCTCTCTCACTGAACACCTAACTCTAAAACCTGGATAGGATGCACGGTCGGCTATCCGAAAACTCTGAAAAGTAAGTATCAGCAGGTAGATCAGGAAAGAACACCAGAATTCAAAGTACCAGTGAATCTGTAATTCTTCCCTTCCAGCATCATGCACACTGGACTCAAATCAGCCTGAAACCTGGAAGAGATCACTGTTGCGCAGATGAGAAAAAACTCCAGAAGTTCTCTAGCTCTGGCTTGAGTAGCTATAAAGAGAACTCCTAAAGCTCAGACAAAGTCAGAAAAAGCCCGCAGTGGTTTTTCTTTTTCTCCTTTTCCTGCAGCAGTGGCTATGGTGGCAGCAAGGGAAAACTGCAAGAGCCAAATATATGAGGGAGAGGAACTTTCTTCTCCATTAGGTGGAGCTGTGGCTTCATGAAGGGAGGGACAAAAAATGTGTTTTAATTCTCTCTGTCCTACCACTACTTGGAAGCTTGACTTGTTTCAATCACAGAAATGTATGGCGTTTTGGGCCAGATGAAAGAGAATGGGAGCCCCAAGAAACTGGAAAATACTGGAGAGACAGCAGAGATAGAGAGGCTCGGGGAAGCTGGTTGTGGACCTCTGGGTTCATCCGCCCCCTCCCCCCACCTGTACACGGGTAGATGGGATCTTAATGAGCATATACCAAAGACTTTGATTACTAAGCCCCTGGAGAGACCACAGCCCAGGTCCCATGATGACCACTAAGAGCAGAGCAAAGACTGTAGAAACTGAGCTGATACTGGGACCACGGGCCAGAGAAGCAGGCTTGAAGTTGTAGCTTAAACTTAACCAGGTCAAGTGTCTGCTACAGCACAGATATCAACATGCTCCATAATTTAACAAGACCTGGCGTCTTTTAAATTAATGGTCAAAATGTCCAAATGGCACATGAAGAACCGTGAAAATCTCAACTTCCATGGAAAAAAGCCATCAACAGACACCAATGATGAGATGACACAGATGTTGGAATTATCTGACAAAGACTTTAAAGTGGTTATTAGACAGATGCCTGAATGAGTCATCACGAACACTCTTGAAACAAGAGTTAAAATAGAAAGCTTCAGCCAAGAAATAGAAGATACAGACTCCATGTCAGAAGGGAGATGACAAAGGAAAGATTCAGTGAACCTTAAGATAGACTAATACATCCCTCCAAACCCTTTCTAGGTTCTTAGTCAGCTATGTCCTCAAATCTACTGCAGCAGCATAGCCGCACGTTTCCTCAGTACATTTCAAAATTATTTCTTCCCAAATCCTATCAGAATTCTCATTCCTAAATGCACCTCTGCTGCATATCAGGAAACCAAAGTCACTATGTACTCAAGAGTTAATGTGCAGTTTGTTATATCATTGGACCAATGAAGTTTCAAAGCAAAATCATGCAAAAAATAGCAGAGGTGCACATCGTTTAAGTCCTTGGGGCCAGATGTGCTTTGGAATTCAGAATGATTTGTATTTTAGAAAGCTAATTTAGAATTTACACATAGAAGATACTAGTAACACCCCAGGGGGACTGAAATAGCACCCTGTAATGAAACACACTAATATTTCTGCAGCAAAATGCAAATGCAACATTCGTGTATGAACAGTTACACTTAGTAGGATAAATAATGACTATAGCCTCATTATAGTTCAAGTAAAGTTCTGCAGCCAAAAGAGTTTGTTGCAAACTTAACAAAAAAACTTGCTTTCCAGAGCTTTTTGAATTTTATGTTTGCAGATAATTTATCGGGGACACATATTTCAACTTTCAACCTGTCAGCAACTCTCATCAACTCTATCTGCAGATCTATCTCTCGAAACTCTTGCTTTAGATCTACTGCCAACATTCTAGCATTCTAGACCAGAGCAGTCTAGATCTCTTGCCTGGATGACTTGAAGAGACTTCTAATTGACTTCCCCAATTTGTGTCTTATTTCCTTACTAACCATCTTCCACACTCCTCCTGGACTAATCTTTCAAAAATGTAAAAGTGATCGTGTTACAGGTTTGGCTCCCCGCTGCTTATAAGACAAAGCCAAAACTCCTATACAAGTTCCTACAAGATCTGACCTATCTTTAAGCTCGAGATTTATCTCTTGCTGCACCCATCACACATTACACGATAGCCATGTTAAACTACTTCGAGTTCCCTGAATAACCCACCAAGTTTCCATCTGCCAACCAGTTCTTGTCAATTCACCTCATCTCCTTTTTTACCTCATGTTCAGCTTCTTTATAAAAGTAACCAACACACCCTCTAAAGTATTCATTCCACTTGGAATATTCAGTTCCTCTATTTGATGACATGTCTGTCTACCGTTGATCTGTCAGTCCAGTGCCTAAATACCTAATAGGTGTTCAATAAATGTGGAGCAAAATGGTGGAACTCTATAGTTCTCTCTCCACCACAGGATCGACCCTTCCACAAATAGAGGAACAGTTAGTTAGCTTAACATGTCTACAACAAATGTTAGCACAATATATTAAAAGTGATTAAAAAGAGAACATTTCTTGGTCTACCTACTTCTCTAATACAAATGTATATGTTATATGTATATATCAAAAAGGAAAACACGTAATAATACATCACAAACGTTACCATGTGGGAAACCGGAGGAATAGAAATTGGGCTCCAGGTGGTTGATACGCAGGTACAGCTATTCAACTGCCAGTTCATTCCACCAGTCATTTCCATCTCTGAGGACTGACACCCCTTCACGTCCGATCTAAAATGAGATGTATAAACCAGCCCATTTGGGGAAATGGCAAATCTACCATTTAAACATCTCGTCAGGATATAGCCTTTGAGACAATGTTTATGGCTATCAATAGGTAAAATACAATAGGAAGGAATCACAAGAAAAGCTTTTAAAAAGACCACTGGCTATTTTCTATATTAAGTTATCATTACAAAACTAAATATTTCAGCTTACTTTTTATAGATAATGCCAAATTTAAATTTCCCACTAACAAAGTTTGAGAGTTCATAGAAGGAATTCAATAGTAGCAGTTGCCCATTTAAAAAAGTGACTTGAACAAATACGTTTAATTCTAAACTATTTTAATAGTTTATATAGAAAGGAAGAAAACCTAGTATTCCCCATGGTGGTGGGTCAAAGGGCACTAGAGTAAGAAACAGAAGTATTGCATTCTGAGGTTCACCAGGCTATTAGCTAGCTGTGTAACCTTGACTAAATAACTTAACCTCTTTCCTTATTTGTAAAATTGGGATAAACTATGCTTCATAGAATTAGAGTTATTAAGAGAATAAATAATACAAGATGCATAATATTTTGTATAAATAAGAAAATAACTAGAAACAAAAGGAAACAAACTCTCATTGAGCATTTATTCTTACTAGGCTCTGTGTTAGGTGTTTCCACAATCTTAAATATCATTTAACTTTCATAGCAACTATGTGAAGTAGGTATTATAAATTCTCATTTTATGGATGAGGAAACAGACTGAGAGAAGGGAAATATCTTGCTCAAGGTCTTACAGTTAATTAATGGCAGGACTAGGAGTCTATATTCTATGCCAGTGGTTAAGATTATTATCCCTGTTTTCTACATCTATTTCAACTCCTCTACCAAATTATGTAATAATCTATTCCACATACACTTTAGTTTTAATTCTAAGAAATGGTTCTTGTATCTAAAAGCTCATATTTATTCTGTATTCATCATTTGACTTATTGAAATTTAGTTTTTATCCACGTGATGCAGAGTTTAAAAAGTCAACCAGTGCTAAAAGATCTAAAACCAAAAATACCAGTCACCGCTTCTCCTTCGCAAAAGTAGCCACACTTTTCCTTATGGTATTTAATTCCATAATCCCAAAGAATCTCTGTATCTCAATTTTCACATATGTGAAATGTGGATTCATTGCATTCATTCAACAAACATCCATTCAATATCTACTAGATGCCAGGCACCATCCTTGGTGCTTGGAATATATAAAACAGATGAAACTATTTGCTTTCATGGAGCTTGTGATCTAGTGGAAACAATAACTTTCTCAAGTAGAAAGACTGAGTTATTATGTGTAAAATACTTAGAATGAACAGTATGTCTCAGAGTAAACAATAAATGTTAGCACCAGATAACATGTCATTTTGATTTTTTCCAGGAGACATCTCCCCTGGAGCTCTACATCCTTCGGTTGGTTCCATTCTAAACTGGCTGCTGTACAAGTAAATGTAACTTCCATTGTTTTTATATTGCAAATTCCCTCCACCTCTCACTTAAGTAGAGTACTGTTTCCCTGAATCCCATGTGCTCCTCTTTCTTAGTTTACTTCTCTGTTTTGTTGGAGCACACCTTGTAGGATCTTCCTAAGCAAAGGTGCATGGCAGGTAATTTTTTTTAAGATTTTGGGTGTCTGGAAACTCTATCCCTTGTATTTCCTCGAGAGCTTGTCTCAGTACAGAATTCCATCCATGCAGTAGCTCAGGCCAAAAACCTAAGCACCATCCCTTGGTCCCGCTTTTCTCCTCACCTCTGACAGCAACTGCTATCAACTCTACCCCAGAACATGTGCCAGGTGCATCCACTTTCCATTATCCTTAACCTCTACTACTACCATGCCAGCCAGACAGGGTGTTTCATATGGCACACTCAAAAAGAAAAGGAACACTCTGTACAGGTAGTGGAATTTTTTAATATATTCCTGGATTTTATTTGTGAATATTTTATTTAGAATTCTGACATCTATAATGAATATATGAGCTTAGTCAGCACTTTCTTCTATCTTTACTGGGCTTTCATATTAAGGTCATATCACTTCATACACTGAATTGGAGATCTTCCCTTTTTTCTACATAGCCTGGAATTGAAATTTCCTATTCTTTAAGGATAGATAAAGCTCTACTCTACGTGGCAATTGGTCTATGCATGTTTCTGCTTCTTCTTGGATGAATTTTGTCATTGTATTTTGCTTGGAAATCATCAATTTCCTTTAGATTTTCAAATATGTTGTTACTAAACAGCTGCACAAAGTATTCACTTATAGTTACTTTAATCTCTCCTACGTCTGTGGTTACGTCAGCCTCTCTTATTCCTCATGTTGTATACTTTTACATTCTCTTTTCAGTTGAATCAGAGGACCTCATTTTATTGGACTTTAAAGAAATAAGTTCCAGATTTATTTTTCTTTGCAATTTTATTAATTTAAGCTTTTATCTTTATAAATTTTATCTTCCTAATATATTTTTATTAACTTGTATCTATCTTCTTAAGACAAAACTAAATTCTTGTTAATTTATCTTTTTTAACAATGATGAAATCTTTTTCTGTTCAGCTTTCACAGTGCCCCATTAGCTTTGGTATGAAGTTCTCTTTTTCATTACCTTTAGATAGTTAGCTTTCCTTTTGATTTCCTCTTTGGCAAAAGGATGATATTTTTGAATTTATAAGTAGTTAAGATTTTCATGGTGAACTTTTCATTAAGTAGTTATAATTTTGTTGGGTTATGAGAGAATGTAGCCCATAAAATTGTTTAGGAGTTTTTAAAGGTTTTCTTTGTGATTGCTTTGAAGAAAATGAACATTCTGTGTGTGTGTGTACACTTAGGTTTATTATTTATTTATTATGTATTATTTAAATTCCTCTGTGTCCTTTCTTGTTTTGTCTACTAAATTTGTCCAACGATGAAAGAGGTGGTTTGAAACTGCCCATTTTAACTGTACTTTTCTCAAGTTCTCCATGCATTTCTAATAGTTTTCACTTTATGTACTCACCTTTGTGCATAAACTGTTAAGACTGTTGTATCTCCCCCTAAATAGTGTCTTATTCTGTTCACTGCTTTTAACCTTACATTCTACATTATTTGTTGTTAATATCGCTTCGGCCTTCCTTTGGTTTCCATTTGCCTGGGTTTTTTTGGTTTGTTTGGGGGGTTTTTTTGGCTGAAAATGTAGGGAAGCACTCAATGAAGTAACATTGATTACCTTACGATGCTGAGGCACTCCAACTGGTAGTTTCATTGTCTTTGTTTAATAAAATAAAAAATTATTACTCATTTAATAGTTTATATCATAAAGTAAGAAAAGAACCAAGAATACAAAGAACTATGAGGAATGCCAACATTTAAGATGTGCTTAGAAAAACATCCTTCAGATGAACCATGAAGGGTTAAACCTACGTTAAAAATAACTCTTTTCAGGTATGAGTCTCATCCGTCCCTTCCTCTAACATGTATTTATTGGCTGTCTTTTTTAAATAATAAAAAACTTACCTGTTGACTGGGCTTTCTCCAAAGTTAAGATCTGTTTTGTAAAACAAACACAAATTTTACATTATTTTTGTATAAATACTTTTTCTTAAAATGCATTTAAAAATATGTATCTCAAATATTAAATTAAAAATAGATGCTTACTTCTTACAGGGCTAACCAGTGAGCCATCCAGGTTGTTTGCTATAACACTTCCACTTTGCTGTCTGGCTGCAATACACTTGGGGACTTGTGAAGGCAATGTCAGTTGTAACATATCACATAGAGGAAACAATCTGAAAATAAGAGACAGAATTTAGACACTGTACTAGGTGCTAAAGATACAGTTGTGAATAAAGAAGATAAAAATCTCTGCCTTCATTTAGCTTATGTTCTATTGGAGACAGAAGATAAGCAAGACAAATAAAGTACATAATATGTTAGATCGTGATAAGTGCTAAGGAAAAAATATCAGGGAAAGGATTATGATATGCTGGTGGGAGAGTGGGCACTTAAATGCTAGACAGCAAAGGCTCACTGAGAAGGGAAGTTTTAAGTAAAGAGCTGAAGCATGTAAAAGAGTGAACTGTGTGGATCCAGCAAAAGGAACAGCATGCACAAAGGTCCTGAGGAAAGAGTGTGCTTGGTGTGTTTGAAGAACAGGGAGGAGGCCATGGAGGGGTTTGTAAGGAATTGTAAAGACTTTGGTCCGTCCAACTGTTTTACTCTTCCAGCTCCAGCCTTTTCTCTAGTACTCTCCTCTCCTGGCACCCGTCCTCTAGCTCAGTCCTCTGTCCCACCCACCGTCCTCATTCCTTCACATTGGTCCTAGTCACATTCTTCCTAGAAGAAATGAGTTGCTATTTGCCATTAGCTGAGGTGGGGAAAACCATGGATAAAGCAGGTCTGGGGTCAAGTATCAAAAGCTTAGTTTTGGACACACTGAGTTTTGGAACCCTACTAGACATTCAAGTGCTACCACGGAATAGACACTTGGATATACAACCCTTGAGTTCAGGAGGTATGGCTGGAGCTGGAGATAATAATTTGGCAGTTCTTATCATGTAAATGGTATTTAAGGCCATGAGCTTGGATGAGGTCATCTAGGAAATGCGTGCATATAGATAAAGAAGAGAAATGAGGACGAATCAGTGGAAAACAGTCTAAAAAGTAGCCAAGAGTTAGATAAGAAGAAAACCAAGACGCAAACTGAAGAAAGCATATCAAAGAAGAGGGAGTGATGAACCATGTCCAGTAAGTTGAAGACTGATGAAATTATCATCGGATTTGCAACCTAGAGGTCACTGGTGACTTTAACTAAAGCAAACGGGCAATGTTAGCACACCTTTCTTAGGAACTGTAAGAACAAGCAGAGAAAATAATCAATGAAGATCTAGAGGATTTGAGCAACAGAATTGAAAACCTCAACAGGATACAGTTTTCAATGGCACATGAAAGTTCTACCAAAAAAAAAAAGGTTATATGCTAGGCCATGAAGCAAGTATCAACAAATTCCAAAGGACTGAAATACAGAGAAGGTTCTCTGCCACAGCGCAAGTAAGCACTATGTCAACAACAAAATTCAATAACAAAAGAAAAAGATAATTAGAAGGCCCCCATATACATGAAATTTCAAAATTACACTTCTAAGCAATACATGGGTCAGGTCCTGTTCTAAGCACTCTACATTTCTATTGACTCATTTATCCTGACAGCAACCTTCTGAGGATAAGCAAGCGGAGGCACAGAGAGGTTAAGTGATCTACCCAAAGTCACACAGTCCATGAATGGTAGAGTGAAAATTAACGTCAAGTATTCTGGTTCCATGGCCAGTATTTTTAAATCACAGTGATGGAAGATAAAAAGTGGTTTCAGCTGCCCACAGGATTTTCAACACAACTGGCTCAAGCAATGACTGTTAGGCAACCTAGGCTAAGTCCTCAGGACAGCATGCGCAGACATCACCAGAAGCCAGTTTTGGGCTGTTGGGAACCAGGCCCAGAGGCCTTTATAACACCATAATAGTACTTCCCCTCCTCCCCCTCTACCCTACTTGGGATTCACATTCACATCAGACTGAATCCACAGCATGTCAACCACTACATTTAACCTTATAATGATTCCCAAATCATAGGGCCTCAGAAAAACAGTCCTTCTTTTGGAAATGAAGCAAATGTACAGTTTTTGCTATACATACTGTTTTACTCAAAGGACTTATGTTCATCATAGTTTTGGTCAAACTCACCCGTCGAAAATGCAGAAAGTGTGTCCATTGAGAAAATATGCACAAAAGAAAAAACCTTTTTTTTTTTTTTTTGCGGTACGCGGACCTCTCACTGTTGTGGCCTCTCCTGTTGCGGAGCACAGGCTCCAGACGCGCAGGCTCAGCGGCCATGGCTCACGGGCCCAGCCGCTCCGCGGCATGTGGGATCTTCCTGGACCGGGGCACGAACCCGCGTCCCCTGCATCGGCAGGCAGACTCTCAACCACTGCGCCACCAGGGAAGCCCCAGAAAAAAACATTTAAAATAGATACAGTTTAAGTCTTCAAGTTAAATTAAGAGCAAACAAATTCTAAGACATATAAACCCTATGATAGTATAGCTCATTATTACAGGGATTTTCGTCTAGCATAGAGGGTCAAGTAACATCATCACTGAATCAAAATCAACCATTAAAAAACAGAATATGGCTGATTTTGAGCAGTTGCACGCCAGGAAATGTGTAACAGCCAGCTCCCCAGGAAAAGGCCTGTTTTATACTGTTTGTCCATTTTTGTGGTATACATACTTCCATCATAGCCAATTTCAAGTTGCCAATGTGTCATCAACCAGCTTTCAGATTTCCTGACTAAGAGGCAAACTAACCTTAGGAGCTTACCAAGGACTTCCCTGGTAAGCACGACAAGGTCTGTACACAGACATCACTCCGGATTTATGTATGTCTTATTTCTTTTTTGTAAAATTTATCTTTTAAGTAGTAATTATTTGCATATTTTATTCATTTCTCAGATATCCTTCCAGAAGTATTCTTTAAGAAATGAAATAAACATATATATTCTTTCTTTTTGTTTTGAAAAAGAAAAAGTGGTAGCATACTATGCACTGTTTCCCACCTTGCTCATTTTCTATCTAACAATACACGTTGGAGACCGTTCCATTCTGGTACATTAAAACAAGACTCTTAAAAAAAAAAAAAAAAAAAAAAAAAAAACAAGACTCTTATGAAGAATCATTTTGTTATTACAATGTTGTAATGTTCAATATGTCATTTCACAACTATGAATATATATACGGGATAAATTCCTAGAAATGAAGTTGCTGGGTCAAAGACTGCTTTAGGAAGAGGCAGCAGACATAGTAGGTGGTTAGGAAATGTAAGAATTAAAGGTTCTAATCCTGCCCTCAATTATCACATACAGTAGTGTTATATTAGCTTCAAGCCAAGCTCTGCTTGCTGAAGCTTTCACAACTGGACAATTTGGGATGGAGGGAATCAATGCATGCTGCACACTGAAGAGATCACAAGAAATGAATAGAGTCACATATATCCTACCCAGCTGAGCCTGCATTTCTTTCATTCACTCATCTATCCATCCATCTATCAATCTATCCATCCAACTATATACTAACTACACATCCATCTACGATAGAGAGATAATTAAGAAAAAGTCAACAGGGCTTCCCTGGTGGCACAGTGGTTAAGAATCCGCCTGCCAATGCAGGGGACACAGGCTCAAGCCCTGGTCCGGGAAGACCCCACATGCCGCAGAGCAACTAAGCCCGTGTGCCACAGCTACTGAGCCTGCGCTCTGGAGCCCGTGTGCCACAACTACTGAAGCCCATGTGCCACAACTACTGAGCCTGCGTGCCACAACTACTGAAGCCCACGCGCCTAGAGCCCATACAGCCCAACAAGAGAAGCCACCACAATGAGAAGCCCGTGCACCGCAACAAAGGCCCAATGCAGCCAAAAATAAATAAAATAAATAAATTTATTTTAAAAAAGAGATAGTTAACAGACTTGGCTGGTAGAGATCGATAATATAAATCAATCACAATCAACATAACCGTAAAAAGTGGAGTGAACGAATAATACATGACCCTTATAGAAATTTTCACAATACTGAAAAGTACAAACAGAAAACTGAAATCAACCATAATTTTTCCACTCAGAAATAGCTAATGTGAACATTTTTGAAGTGATATACCTCAAAGTTTATATTATTCAACTTGTGTATGTGTGCACATATAGAGGAGTATGTGTGTGTGGGTGTGTGTATATGTATGCATACACACATTCATCTTGAATGTTACTACACACAACAGTCATTCTCACTAGGGGAGTCCCTCAGGGAAGAAATCAAATTCTTCAAAGAGGGGTTATTCAAGTGCCAACTTCTGACTTTGAGAATCACTCCGTATAACAAAGGATGTTCCTTTGGGAAGCAGACCATGCTGTGAAGTGTATGGAATCCCACAAAAGACTGAAATACTCTATCCCATATTATCATTTAAAATGGCTGTATAGGCTTCCCTGGTGGCGCAGCGGTTGAGAGTCCACCTGCCGATGCAGGGGACACGGGTTCGTGCCCCGGTCCGGGAGGATCCCACATGCCGCGGAGCGGCTGGGCCCGTGAGCCATGGCCGCTGAGCCTGCGCGTCCGGAGCCTGTGCTCCACGGTGGGAGAGGCCATAGCAGTGACAGGCCTGCGTACCGCAAAAAAAAAAAGAAAAAATGGTTGTACAGCACTCCACCATATTCAAAGCCTGTAATTTATTCAGTCACTGTGATGTTGCTAAAATGAGAGAAATTATTTAGATGAAAACAGAATTAACCTATATTAAGACATTTATCAACTTACCTATAAGGGGGTGAAATGTCAATTTTCTCTTCCAAAGAAGCTAAATGCTGTTTTAGTGCTTCAAGTAAACTGCAGGGTACCTAAAAATAAAGTTATTAGGAAAAAAGTTGTTTTTTGATGATAGATAGTTCTTAGCAAATTCATACTCTCCTATATCATAAAAAGATTTTGAAAAATATTAAGACACCTGTATAGCAAATGATTAAAGCTAAATAATTGCTAGAAGTAAATTCATTATTAAAAGTAGCATCTTGGTATCAAATCACATTTTCAAACTATACTTTTACATACATTTTTAAAAAAACAATAAAAGAGCATCTTAAAATGATCAATGGGCTGCTAAAATATGTATTTCCTTTGGAGAAGACATTGGGCTTGAAATCATTCATTACTTATGGTTCCTTCATGAGTCACCAGATTACTGAATAAATTTAAGTAAAACATTAAGTCTACTGGGGAAGAGGGAGTGAGAATCTCACTCACGGTCTCTGGTCTCTCCTGAAATGCCACCTCCTCAACTGGGATTTCCTTGGCTATCCTAGATAAAATAGTACCTACCAACAGTCTCTTTACCCTCACTAAGTTTTCTTTTTCTTCATGGCAATTATCTTCCCTGAGATTATAGGTTTCTTTCCGTGTATGTTTATTATCCGTCTCCTTGCAAGAAAATATAAAACTCCACGAAGACAGAGATTTTGTCTGTATTGTTTACTGTAGACTGGAGCTTCCCAGGTCATGAAGCCTGCAACTAGGTTGGTTGTTTTTGCTTGTGGCTCCAGTCTACAGGTCTGGCAGAGGAGAGGTATCAAATAATCAAACAAATAAATGTAAAATGAAAGTTGTGAAAAGTACTGTGAAAGAGAGGTGCATGATAGGTAGTGTTTAAGTAAGTGAATGTGACCAAGTCAGGGATGTCAGAGAAGCAAGCACTCCTGAACAAAGTAACACCTGAGCTGAGAGCTGAAGGATATCCAGGAGAAAAGTAGGATACTACAAGAGGAATGAGCATGGCAGGAGGGCACATGGCACAGGCCACGAGTAAAGGTGAACCATGCTGCCAAGGGGAGCGTGGAGGAGATGAAGCTGGGAGGGATTTGACGATGCAAGACCTTAAAATCAACGCAATGTTGTGGAGTTTGGACTTTAACTTGAGAATACCGGATGACTCTGAAGTGAGGAGTGATCTGTATTTTGGCAGTTCTCAGATCAGCATTCTGGTTGCATTGCATAAAAGAAACAGCAGGGGGCAGATATATGGGGAAGTGAAAGGATCCGAGTTGAAGCCAGGATGATGGTGTGGTGGCAAAGACAGACACAGATGCTGCTGAACTAGCAGCTGGAGAAGGGTTTAATGAAGGAACTGTTCACAGAGGTGTGGACAGGGCTGAGGGACCATTCTGAGAGGAAAAGGGAGTGCTATGAATGACAATAATGGCACAAGAGGTATACACACTCAGAGGAGCCTGGATACCACTCAGTGAGGACAGGCTGCCGCGCTGAGGCATCCAAGCAGAAATCTGCTCAGAGGGATTTCCTGCTGGACCACATATGAGGACCAGGAGAAGATCTCCCGAGGGACGCCTCTTGACCATGTGGGCACCCTGAACACAGAGGAATTGGAGAATCTGTTCCTTGCCAGAGCTCACAGGCCCCTCAGCAGCAGGGAGACCAGGAAGTCTGGAGTCCAGAGTGAGCTTCAAAGGTTCAAACATACTAGACGGGAAAGAGGGGTGGAGGGACCCCAAGATGACCAGGGGACTCCCAGCATCACCAGGGCAAACACACAGAGCATTTTTCGTTCATTCATTCAGTCACTCAATAAATATATAACAAAATAATAAATAAATAGAAGTTGTCACTACTTGCACAATGTTGGTTGGCAACATTCTTTTTCATCCCATTTGCTTTCAGATAATTCACCGACAGCCATAAATTTGTGGCAATGCTGTCACCCGTGATTAGCAGAACCCCGCTCAGAACGACCGAAAACTTAAAAGGCCCCCAAACGATGCTTCCCAGCGAAAGGGTAGGCGTGAGGCTGTCAGAGCTCTTCCGTGACGCACACAGTGGCCCTCCGCCCACCAAAACCGCAGCTATGCTAAGGCGAAGCTGGTACCCAGCAGGGTGGAACCATCTGGTAGGTCCCCGAGTTTGTGCCCCTGGAGCTCTGATGAGGGGTGTGGCCCAGAGACGTAGGTCTGAACGGCTCTGGTGAAAAATAAAAGTGCATCGAATGGCTGACGGAGCAGACTCTGCTACGCGAGCTTCTGGGAGTCGCACTCAACACGAACGGCAGGCGACGGTGGAAAGAAGAGGCATAGACACAGGCAGACACACCAGACAGCCACTTGCAGAAGGAAGCCCTGTGAGCCCTAGACAGTGTTGAAACCAAGGAGGAAGGACCAGCCAAGGAAAGGAGGGAGACGCCCCTTCAGAAGACACAAGGGTTTGGCAGAGCCTGAAAATGGTGAGCCTGCACCTAACAGTTTAGCAGCTCTTGCTTCACATAACGATTGTTGCAAGCACGAGAGAAACTGGCCAAGCGACAGTCAGATGTCCCCTAGAGCTCCGGCCACAGGTGCTGAGCACTGAAGGAGGCCAAGGCCAAGATGCCAAGCCCAGGTCAACTGATGCTCCTCTGGGCCCCCATGACAGCCAAGCTGTGGTTCTCAGCACAGGAACCCTTCCCAGCTTCACCACCTCAAGGAAGTGAGGTCTCTTTTGCTGGAACTCAGGGGCTAGGAGTGTACCTCATCCATTATAGCTCCTTCTTCCTGGTAGGGGTCAGGCCTGTGTCTGTGAATGAATGTTGATTGAAATCCACCAATGCCAGTGCCTTTGAGCAATGAAATTCCATCTTCTCCCCTATTAATCCAGATAGTCTCATTTTCTCTCGGCCTGGTTATCTGAATTCTCATTCAGGAAGCTGTGCGTTATTTCATCCAATAATGGTTCCTGTTGTGGACCACTCTGTGGGGTTCAATGTCTGTGCACAAAATAGGTCCCTTTCATAACTATCTGTACGTGAAGGAATGCTTGTGAAGACACAGTTCTTTCCTTGAAATATATTTTTTTAACATCTTTATTGGAATATAATTGCTTTACAATGGTGTGTTAGTTTCTGCTGTATAACAAAGTGAATCAGCTATACATATATCTATATATATATATATTTCCATATCCCCTCCCTCTTGTGTCTCCCTCCCACCCTCCCTATCCCACCCCTCTAGGTGGTCACAAAGCACC
>NW_020174132.1:109583-109962 GCF_003031525.2 Neophocaena asiaeorientalis asiaeorientalis | reverse complement strand
TCCTTAAATTCCATATATATGTGTTAGCATACGGTATTTGTCTTTCTCTTTCTGACTTACTTCACTCTGTATGACAGACTCTAGGTCTATCCACCTCATTACAAATAGCTCAATTTCGTTTCTTTTTATGGCTGAGTAATTCCTCCCAAGTTTGATTGGTCTCAGCACTACCACCACTAGCCATCTACAGCCATTAGTAGGTCTGAAATTTACAAGTGGCTCATGCAGCTCAACATTAAAAAAACAAACACCCCAATCCAAAAATGGGCAGAAGACCTAAATAGACATTTCTCCAAAGAAGATACACAGATTGCCAACAGACACATGAAAGGATGCTCAACATCACTAATCATTAGAGAAATGCAAATCAAAACTACAA
>NW_020174132.1:108971-109476 GCF_003031525.2 Neophocaena asiaeorientalis asiaeorientalis | reverse complement strand
AAAAAAAAAGAAGATGTGGCACATATATACAATGGAATATTACTCAGCCATAAAAAGGAACAAAACTGAGTTATTTGTCGTGAGGTGGATGGACCTCGAGACTGTCATACAGAGTGAAGTAAGTCAGAAAGAGAAAAACAAATACCGTATGCTAACACATATATATGGAATCTTTAAAAAAATGGTCACGAAGAACCTAGGGGCAAGATGGGAATAAAGATGTAGTCCTTGAAAGATTTTTGACAAGACATCAGACAGAAACTCTCTCCTTCTCTGCCCCAAACCCAAGATTTATTTGCAGCTGCAACTACCTTCTCCTCCCAACCTCCTCTACCCTCTCATGTGAGGCCACTGCTGGATGCACCGTGTTCTGGATCCCAAATCCTCTCAATTTCCTCCCCCCACAGCATCACCCTCTCTCTCTTTACAGACTTCTCCCCACACCCACCTGACTACTCCCCATTCCTCCAGTCCCAACCAAGGCAGGTCTGCCACACCACAGTCA
>NW_020174132.1:98676-108441 GCF_003031525.2 Neophocaena asiaeorientalis asiaeorientalis | reverse complement strand
GGGAGGTGGCTGTGAATGTCCTGAGTCTCCCCTGTTGGAGATGATATGGAGACCTCTACTCCACCCACCTTCCTACCATCCAGTCAAAACAGTAAAAATAAACAAGATCACCTCCTAAGAAGATGGCAGCAATCAGTGCCAATCTTAAAGATAAAAAGGATGCAGGGGTGATGGTCCCCACCCTATCTCCATATAATTCACCAGTATGGCCCCCAAACCAGTCAGGCCCTGGAGAGTGACATACTACAGCATAATCAATCAAGTAGTAACCCAACTGCAGCCACTATAGTTTCTTTGGTAGAGGTGGGTTAATGTAGTCTCAGGAACATGCTATGTGGCTAACAGTTTGGTGAATGTTCTGCTTTCCATTGCCATCTAAAGTGTGGATCAGTAAGAGTTTGTAGGCACGTGGAATGGGCAATGCTATACATTTATACTCTGACCCAGGCTGTGTTAACTCTCTCAACCCATATGTCAGAATATGGTCAGAAGAAGCCTAGACCATCTGGTCACCCCTCATAAATCGCATTGATCCACTTCTGTTCATGATCTTCATGCTAAATGGATCAGATGGACAGGGAGGTGACAGTACAGTGGAGACCTTGGAAAGTTATATGCACTCCAGAGGATAGGAGGTAAACCCTACAAACATTCAGGAGCCTTCTGTAACAGTAAAATTTTTAGGGTTTCAGTGGCCAGGGATCTACCAGAAAATCCCACTGAAAACAGAAGACAAACGGTTGCACCTTGCACATCTCATCCCAAAAAAGGAAACACGACTATTGGTAGGTCTCTTTGGGTTCTGGATACCAAGGAAGACTGCTTTGGCCCATATTCCAAGTGATCTAAAGTGGCCTGCCATATTAGTTTGGGCCCAGAGCAGGTCCAGGCTGGGCCAGCAACCCCTGCTGCTCAAGCCCTATGATACACCTGGGATGGAGTGCAGGCTGCCAGACCCTCGCTTCATCCTCACCTGCTGCATGGCCACCTCTGCCTCACATCACACCCACTGGGAAAAGAAAAAGCCTAAGTTCATTTGATTCTCACAACTCTGCCTTGAGGTAGGCAATATTATCGCACTCACTCTGCATTTGCATAGACGAGGGATGGAGAATGGAAATGAGTTGCTTGAGATTACACACCTGAAAGGTAGGCAAGGTGGCCTCAAGCCTAAATTCATTATTCCCAATAGTCTGCTGTTTCCACCAATCCGTTCTGTCCATTTAAAAGGCATGCTGGCATATCATCACCTTACCTTTGATAAAGGAGGCAAGAAGATACAATGGAGAAAAGACAGCCTCTTCAATAAGTGGTGCTGGGAAAACTGGACAGCTACATGTAAAAGAATGAAATTAGAGCACTCCCTAACACCATACACAAAAATAAACTCAAAATGGATTAAAGACCTAAATGTAAGGCCAGACACTATCAAATTCTTAGAGGAAAACATAGGCAGAACACTCTGTGACGTAAATCACAGCAAGATCCTTTTTGACCGACCTTCTAGAGAAATGGAAATAAAAACAAAAATAAACAAATGGGACCTAATGAAACTTAAAAGCTTTTGCACAGAAAAGGAAACAATAAACATGATGAAAAGACAACCCTCAGAATGGGAGAAAATATTTGCAAATGAAGCTAAAGAGTCATGTACCACAATGTTCATTGCAGCTGTATTCACAGTAGCCAGGACATGGAAGCAACCTAAGTGTCCATCAACAGATGAATGGATAAAGAAGATGTGGCACATATATACAATGGAATATTACTCAGCCATAAAAAGAAATGAAATTGAGTTATTTGTAGTGAGGTGGATGGATACAGAGTGAAGTAAGTCAGAAAGAGAAAAACAAATACCGTATGCTAACACATATATTTAGAATCTAAAAAAAATAAAAGAAAGGTCATGAAGAACCGAGGGGCAAGACGGGAATATGATACAGACCTACTAGAGAATGGACTTGAGGATATGGGGAGGGGGAAGGGTAAGCTGGGACAAAGTGAGAGAGTGGCATGGACATATATACACTACCAAACGTAAAATAGATACCTAGTGGGAAGCAGTCGCATGGCATAGGGAGATCAGCTCGGTGCTTTGTGACCAGCTAGAAGGGTGGGATAGGGAAGGTGGGAGGGAGGGAGACGCGAGAGGGAAGAGATATGGGGATATATGTATATGTATAACTGATTCACTTTGTTATAAAGCAGAAACTAACACACCATTGTAAAGCAATTATCCTCCAATAAAAATATTTTTTGAAAAATAAAAGATAAAAATATAAAGCATGTTGGAGTTGTTAGACTATGAGTCGCCACTTAGCTCTCGGAGGGGAATGCCCTCTTTTATGAGACCTACAGCTCACAGACCTGTTCAGAAGACACAAGCCTATGTATATTTAAGTATAAATATAAATGTTACTCGGGAAAATGAAAATACACATGTAAGTATATGGAAAATGATTGAGTCTCGGATGATGATTAATATAATAAACACAACATAAAAACAGAAAGTCACTTAGGGACTTCCCTGGTGGCGCAGTGGTTAAGAATCTGCCTGCCAATGCAGCGGACACAGGTTCGAGCTCTGGTCCAGGAAGATCCCACATGCCACGGAGCAACTAAGCCCGTGCACCACAACTACTGAGCCTGTGCTCTAGAGCCCGTGAGCCACAACTATTGAGCCCACGCACCATAACTACTGAAGCCCACGCGTTAGAGCCTGTGCTCCACAACAAGAGAAGCCACCGCGGTGAGAAGCCCACACACCGCAATGTCGAGTAGCCCCTGCTCGCCGCAACTAGAGAAAGCCCGTGTGCAGCGACGGAGACCCAACGCAGCCAAAAATAAATTAATTAATTAAATTAAAAAGTCACTTAAACACAGATGAGAGATATACTGACCTGATTAATATACGGAATGTCATTCTGGTCAATTCCAACTTGCTGAAATCACAAAAAAAGGGGAAAAAAGAAAACATTACAGCCAGGAGCGTTAACACAGAAAAGTAAGTGTGAGACCAATTTGTACACTAAAGAGAAAATACTCCAAGAGCATGAATGCCTTGCTGGGCTGGTACACACCCTGATCAAGAAAAACATCAGGCTAACGTATACCTTGCACACTTAAGCATAAACTTATATTTGTTCTTAGGATAAAATTAAAAAAGAAAGGACTCACCAGATGTTGAACCTTTGCTGTTTTGGGAAGAGCTAATCTGCATTTTGGATATCATACAAATGTGTTCTAATTTTTCAAGTAGTCAGAATCAGCTATTGGGGCAAACATGCAGCTCGCCTCATATATTTCCTTCTCTCACTGATCACAGACCTGCTCTACCTATTATCCGGTGCCTTAGAAGACTCATGTCATATATCTTTTGGCCTGGTTTTAGAGTTGTTTCTGGTGGGAGGGTAAGCTTGGTATCAGTTATCCTCATGGCCACAAAGAGAAATCCTTGTAAGATTGTTTCTGACCACAAGCGCATTGGAAGGTACATCTGAAGTACCTAATTCTAGCTTCTAGCTGTACTGTTTACAAAATAGTTTAAACTACCAATTTCTGTGTGTTTGTGTGGCATGGTGGTGGGTAGATGTATAGTTATACAGGATACTAAACTAATACAGAAAACAGCACAAAAGCCTCGTATACAAATAGATTTCTGTACCTCTGCAACTTTCAGGAACTGTACAAATTTGGTCATTCTTCCAAGGAAGCTGATGTAAATATCCAAACTTTCCTTGCATTGGTTCTTCCTCATGTAAAAATACTTGCCTAAAAATAGAAAAATAAATTACAACAAAGGAGCTAATATCGTAGCAATTCCAAGTTTCACTCCATTCTGATGATTCTGTGTTAGGTTGATTATGGATATGATTGTAACTTGTTGAAAACAATTACAGTTTTAATCCAGTTATTTTCTGCTTTAAGAAGCAACAACACTGCTCATTTAAGTATAATCAACAGATTTTCATAGAGGAACTACTGCATGCTGAACAGTGGTGTTGGTAATATGTATGGCATTTAACAGTGTACACGTGTAATTTAGATAGTTTAATTTCTACAACTTCTAGTCTGGAATCTTTTTGATTAACATCAAGCTCTGATGGTCTCTGACGGAAGGGGCTGTGTTTTCTACCCTTTATAGCTCTACAAATGTATCAGGCACTTCTTCAGTATAAGAAATATCTCAAATTCTCATCAACAAAGTTTGGAGAACCCTTCCTATGAAATGAATCACTCATTAGGGCTAAATGATGACTGAAATTTCCTGAAAAGCCTAAGAAACATACTCTTGTATATGATCAAAGCAATTACTTATATTATAGGCTATATCTTAGGAAAGTCAGAACTGTATTATCTGACCTTGGTGGAGTGGGACTTAGTGTGTAACGTATAAATATGGCAACCCATGTTGATTTCCTGATAAATTTCCCAGAAATATCAGTTAGCACTTATATACAAACTGAAAACTTCTGTGGCTGATTAGCCAATTATTTTTAAGAAAAAAAGGAATACGATGTCTCATTATTTAAAAATATGTATGACCCTGCAAGGATCTTCTATTTTGAATCTAAAACACATATGAGTCTAAATGTAGAGATAAAAGATTTTTACAAATAAATTATTTTTACCAGTTTATTTTTTAAAAGTAATGCCTATTCTTTAGCTTACCTAGCAGATTAAGGATCCCCTCATTATAGGCCACAAAGAGGCGAAGAGCATCCTTAAAGAGGAGCATGAAAGCAGCATATATTATACCATTAGTTATTTCATCAGGATTTGCCTGGAAATTAAATAAAAGAGTAATCAATTACCACCACAATTTTAAAAACTTCCCTCTCCCACCTACAGGTAAACAATGCTGTTTACCAGTATTTTTCAAAGGGATTTATAAAGCTCTTACATTAACATTAAGCAGAGCAGTGAACTGAGTTTGAATAACTAGAAGAGCGTTCAGCAGCTCTCTACTGTTCATAGTTCTCATCACACCATTCGTCCTGTGAAACATAAAAGAATCTCATAGCAGCAGTATAACAATTGAGTTTGAGAAGCACTGTGACATTGGCATCTTGAAATAAAGCTGTGTTTTTGACAAACTACATATCAGAGCACGTATGTATTTCAGTACTTCTTGCTTACAAACCAATGATATTTACCTACCCTCTCTTGGCTTTGCTGATGTCACATGCCATCAGTCTGTATGCGAGTGACTTTTCATTCAAGTACCTGCTATATCGTCTGATGAAGGGTGACATAGTATAGCCTAAAAATGAAATATTTTTATTATTTCCAGTTTCACCAATGTTAACCATTTACCATATATGTGAATAAATGCAAAGAGTTACCATTTTACATTCACCCATATAACTCAACAATATCTTTGAAGCACAAAGACTAGAATGGCTTATTAATCATCTGGTACAACATTCCTCAAACTTTCTGTTAAAGATTATTTTTTATTTCCTCAAAGTCTTGATATCACCTCATGATGTAGTATTGATGGGGACATTATTGAACAGGGGAAATAACTGAACTTTATTAGTTCCTTTCACATTTCCAAGGAAACTACTGTAAATTCTTAGCATTTTCCTGACACTCCCTATCCCATTGGTACCATCCCTCCCCCACCCTCCTTCCACTCAACAAATGACCTTGACCCTACTTAATAGACAAAATGGAGAGAGACAGGCCATGATAGAAACTCAGCTCCTCACTAGTCAACCTCCAAACATGCCTTGATTCATTTATTCAATTTATTTTTTCATTCAACAATTGTTCAGTGCTTCCTATGATCTGGGCACTGTCCTAGATGCTGGAGGTTCAGTAGTGAACAAAACAGACAAAAATCCATGCCTTCCTAGATCTTACACTCTCAATGGTGATTGATAGACAAACAAAAGGAAAGAAAAACACAGAGATGATTAGGTGCTGAGAAGTGGAAAGAATAAAACTCAGGCAGAGAAAGGAGACTGACCCAGGAAAGCCTCACTAAGTAAAGGCTTGCATATTGTGTTATTCTCAGTAACTACTCAAATATGTGTTGTATGAATGAATTTAGAAATTATTTGCCATCATAAAATGTACACCACATCACATCATTCATAATTCAGAACAATTTTTCTTTAACCACGGATGGTTTTCAGAACATTTCCCTCCTTGCCACAGAGAAATATTTCCATCAAAGAATCATCTTACCTTCTGTGACACTTTTATCCAGGAAGTTGTATAAAATGAACAAAGAGCTTCTAGATGCAAGATGTTGGATAAATCGCTACGAAACAAATGTGCCAAATTCTAAAATTAGTTTCTGTCCACAAAGAGAGTTCACTCATGATTTTGTCATTGTGAATGCATACTTAACGTAATTCTATCATACAGCTTCCATCTATTTCAGGAGCATTGATTAAGGCGAGCACCATCACAGCCTGGGCTAGCCAACTTAAGGATAGGCAATGCTGCCTAGTCTGTTTATATACCCGCTAAATAAATGAGGGGTTAAACATGAAAGCTAATGTGAATACACACTTTTCACCCATGACTTTCTATCTAGTCATTTCTCCCTTTTTGAATTTTGAGGAGTTTGAAATACAGTTGATCCTTGAACAACTCGGGGGTTAGGGGCGCCAACCCACCATGCAGTCGAAAATCCACATATAATTTATAGTCAGCTCTCTGTAGATGCTGTACCTCTGTAACCATGATTCCACGTCCATGATTCAACCAACCACAGATACTGTAGTGCTATAGTATTTACTATGGAAAAAAGCCACATACAAGTGACCCGTGCAGTTCAAACCCATGATGTTCAAGGGTCAACTGTAATTATAGAATTATTTTAATAATTGATGTTAAATTATTTAATAATTAATAGAAAAATAAAAACAACAATCTGGTACATCTGTGTACCCCACTACCCATAAATGACAACTGCTAACTTTTGGACGTATCTACTTCAAGTCTATTTTTAAAATAAGAGGAATAAAGTCTTACAGGTAAAGTTAAAAGTGCCCTTTGCCCCATCCCCAAGTTCAATTTCCTTCTCCTACCTGGAATTAACCATTATCATAATTTTAATGTATTACCTTTACAGCCTATTTTCTTTATAGCTTCATATATATTTGTTCTGTGGACAAATATTAACTGTGAATTTTAAAAATCTATGTAAATGATATTGGACTCTACTAGCATTGTTTTTGAGATCTAGCCTTGTTGGTATACATCCTATTAGTATTTCATTGTATAAACACACTTCATTTTAGTTATCTGTTGCCCACTGATGGAAATTCAGGCGATTTCCAACTTTTAATTATTATAAACATGCTATGAGAAGTGTATTTGCTGGGTCACTGGGCATTTTCAATTTTATTAAACATGTCTCAAGGCACTCCTCTCCAACCCTTCACTCAGCGTCAGATACAGAAGTCCACAGAGTTGTTCATAGTATTCCTTTATCATCCTCTTAATACCTGTGGAATCTGTTGTGATGTTACTTCTCTCATTCCTGATATGGAAATGTATGGATGGCATCCACAGGGTATGTGAGTTCCCATTTCCTCAGGGTCCCAGCTCTTGATACTGTCACGCATTTTATTTATTTTATAAACTTATTTATTTTATTTTATTTTGGCTGTGTTGGGTCTCCATTGCTATGCGCAGGCTTTCTCTAGTTGTGGCGAGCGGGGGGTACTCTTTGTTGCAGCGCGCGGGCTTCTCATTGCAGTGGCTTCTCTTGTTGTGGAGCACGGGCTCTAGGCACGCGAGCTTCAGCAGTTGTGGTGCATGGGCTCAGTAGTTGTGGCGCACAGACTCTGGAGTGTGTGGCGCACGGGCATAGTTGCTCCGCGGCATGTGGGATCTTCCCAGACCAGGGCTCGAGCCCGTGTCCCCTGCATCAGCAGGCGGATTCTTAACCACTGTGCCACCAGGGAAGCCCTATCACACATTTTAAATTGTGCTTATCTGAGTATGTTTTCAGATGGTTATCAGCCACTCTGGTTTCCTTTTCTATGTACTGTCTGTTCATTTCTTTTGCTCATTATTCCAGTGTACTGCTTTTTTCTTACTGATAATGTAGTCCGAATATCAATCTTTTGTCTGTAGTATATGTGCTGCAAACATCTTATTGCAACTTTATGGTGTCTTCCCTACTCAAATGTCATAAGCAGGGCTTCCCTGGTGGCGCAGTGGTTGAGAATCTGCCTGCTAATGCAGGGGACACGGGTTCGAGCCCTGGTCTGGGAGGATCCCACATGCTGCAGAGCAACTAGACCCATGAGCCACAACTACTGAGCCTGCGCGTCTGGAGCCCGTGCTCCGCAACGAGAGGCCGCGATAGTGAGAGGCCCGCGCACTGCGATGAAGAGTGGTCCCTGCTTGCCACAACTAGAGAAAGCCCTCGCAGAGAAACGAAGACCCAACACAGCAAAAATAAATAATAAAATTAATTAATAAACTCCTACTCCCAACATCTTCTTTAAAAAATAAAATGTCATAAGCATATTCTTCTACATTTTCTTCAATTTTAAAATTTAGATTTTTGCATTTATAGATATTTCATTCATGTGGAATTTATTTTTTATATGGAGTAATATAAAGATCTCATTCTATTTTTTCCATAGGGATGTTATTTGTACCAAAAGGTTTTATTTTAAATTGCATACTTTCCCCCACGTTTTTAGTGCCAGCAAGCTCCCATATAAGTACAGTTCTACTTCTGATCTATTACATTCCCTTTATATATATATGTTTATTTTTACCAATACCGTACTGTGTAATTACTGTTGCTTCTTAATAAGTTTCAAACCGCAATCAATTTCTAAATCTTATTTTTTTAATGCAAAGGTTACTGAGACAAAAGTTAATTTAAAGTAGAAAATAATAAGTAATTTAATGTTGTAGAACATTTCAGTTGTTCTGTAAAACACAAAAAGTGTGTGTGGGGAGAGCTCTTGAGGTGATGCTGTAATAACTCTGCTTTACTTTACCTGGTAAAGTAAAGCAGTTATGCAGCAATACATTTTTGAGGGTTTTCTCTTTTTTTGGTCTAAATCACCTAAAGAATTGAGAGAAATAGCCACTCTATTATCCACTTTATTATCCAGTGGTTAAAATAATATACTTTAAATACTGATTGCAAAGATATATTCATACGTAAAAATGGAAAAATTTGTTTTTTAATATCTACCGCTACGTACTTCCCCCACTTGTCACTAATGAAAGCAAAAGAGGTAGGATAAAAACCGATAACAATCTTTAAAATAAAAGAGAGCATCAGTTTTCTCCATTTAAAACAAATGTAGTAAGCCCTTGACAAACTAATCATATTCAGCAACTGTGTACTTAAAGTCCTTTGTCATAAAAGTAAGGAAATGACTAGCCTTTGAATAGATGCCATGCTCACCTCATTTCCATGCACCATAAGGTGATGCACAGTAATCAGGGCTTTGAACACCACCACCCAGCTGCTGCTCCCAGTTTTCTCATAAAGAATATCAGCCAGACGTTCCACACTCCTATTTGTTCCATTTATGTACTGGATTAGAGCTAAATTAGAGACAGTGACGAGCATTAAAATACAGACTGAGAAATAACTTTCAAAACCAAAATTGGTAACTTTAACGTAAATACAGATGCAATCAAATCTCAGAGAAGTGACAAAGGGAATAATCCAAAACATTTTCTTCATTACGAGTACTACAATTTGTACTGACATGTTACATGATATTTAATGCCGTCCTAAGGTACATGAGGAACTGGTAGAGAAAG
>NW_020174132.1:93036-98430 GCF_003031525.2 Neophocaena asiaeorientalis asiaeorientalis | reverse complement strand
CGGGGCCTACTCACCTGCTAGGTGTTTCGGCCCGGGCTCGGATGGCTCGTCGGTGGTCGCGCTGAGGGCAGCCTTGGATGCGGACGACCCCATGCGTGCGTCGCCAGCCGCCGGCTACGAGGGTAATGGCCACGAAGGCTGGCCCCTCCTCTTCTGGACCGCGGACTGATCCGGGACCAGCACCGCGGATGATGAAATGGGCGCGTGAGGTAACGGAAGAAAGGCCTGGCCCCGCAGCTGGTGTTAGCCAGGCAACTCTGTCCTCGTGCCGCCTGACGCACGCCTGCATAATTATGAGGTGAGACGTGACGTCACGAGGCGCCAGGGCGGGAGAAGCGGGTTCAGGGGGCAGGATCTCACGTGGGACGGAGCATCTGCGGGGCGGGGCGCTAACGCAGACCCTTGGCATGGTAGACGCTCAGTAAGAAAATAACCACTATTGAATGAATATCATGAGAAAGAGGGACATGTTGGGGACTCCAGGTGAAAGATCTCGAGATCTTCAGGTCTTGGGAAGTCAAGCGGTCCTGTGATAGTGCTTTGGAAATCCTTGACGTGGCCTCGTTAGGGAGGCTTCCGTCACGTGTGATGGGAACTGTATCCTGCCCGAGTCCATGTCCTGCAACCCTTCACCCAGCATCACATACCGAAGTCCATAGACTTGTTCATACTATTCCTTTTATCCCTGGAATCTGCAGTGACGTTATTTCTCTCTTTCCTGGTACTGTTAATGTATGTCTTCTCTCTCTCTCTCTTTTTTTCTTGGTGTATCTGGCTAGACAGTTATCGATTTTATTGATCCTCTCAAAGAACCACCTTTTGCTTTCACTGATTTTCTCTATATTCTCTTTTCTATGTCACTGATTTCTGCTCGTATCTATCTATATTATTCCATTGCTTCTACTTGCTTGCAGTTTATTTTGCTCTTCACTTTCTGGTTTCTTAAGGACATTGGCTTAACTTATTTAAGATTCTTCTTTTATAATATAGGACTTTAGGGTTAAGTACTGCTTTTGTTGTTATCAAAGAACATGTTTCTTATTATTTAAATCTTTTAAATTTTGTTGAGATTTATTTTATAGAACAGAATATATGCTCTAAAAGGTAAATCTTCTGTGTACCCTTGAAAACCACGTATTTTTCTACTGTTCGATGCAGTGTTCCATTACATGTGTATTACTGTTATTGATATTGTATCACCAGTGACTGAGACTCTGTTCATTTGCATTTTTTTTCTTTTTCTTTTTATTTTTTTGCAGTACACGGGCCTCTCACTGTTGTGGCCTCTTCCGTTGAGGAGCACAGGCTCCGGACGTGCCGGCTCAGCGGCCATGGCTCACGGGCCCAGCCGCTCCACGGCATGTGGGATCTTCCTGGACTGGGGCACGAACCTGTGTCCCCTGCATTGGCAGGCGGACTCTCAACCACTGCGCCACCAGGGAAGCCCCATTTGCATTTTTAACAGCCTTTCCCCCCCCTGCACTTTACGTTGCAGACTTTCTTTTGCTGTCATCAAGTTCACTGATCTTTTCTTTTGCAGAGTATCTTCTCTTAATCCCATTTAGGACAGTTTGCATTTTCAGTAAGGTATTTTTCATCTCTAGAATTTCTATTTGACTCTTTTTATCTTTCAATGCTCTCCTCATTATGTTCACATTTTCCTTTAAACCCTTGAGGATATCATAATAACTATCAAGAATATATGCTTATCAACCAATTCCTTCTGGCTCTGTTTCTATTGACTTATTTTTCTCTTTGGTATCAGTAACATTTTTCTGCTTCTTCCTGTGTAATTTTGTATAGATGTCAAATATTCTTAATTCACTGAGTGCTGTATGTTTATGTATTACTTTAAAGAACGTTGAAGTTGGTTTAGAAAGGCACATACATTACTTTGATATCACTTCTGTCCTTTCAGAGCATGTTTTCTCAAGTAGCTTTGTTGGTATTTAATTCACATATCATTCCATTCACCCATTTAGTCTACAAGTTGGTAGTTTTTAGCATATTCAGAGTTGTATGACCAGCACCAAGATCAATTTACAACATTTTCACTACCTTAAAAAGAAACCCCACACTCATTAGCCATCACTCTTCATTTCCACCTAAACCTCCCATCCCTAGTCAATCACTATTCTACTTTATGTCTCTGAAGATTTTCCTATTCTGAACATTTCATATAAAAGGACTCAGTCAATATGTGGACTTTGGGGACTGGGCTCCTTCACTTAGCATAATATATGACAGCTTCATTCATGTTGTAGCATGAATCAGTACTTCATTTCTTTTTATGGCCAAATAATATTCCATTGTGTGGATATACTACAGTTCATTTGTTCATTCATGAACACGTGGGCTGTTTCCCTTTTTGAACTATTGTGAATACTGCTTCACATGCAAGTATTTCTTTCAATACCTGTTTTCACTTCTTTTAGGTACATACCTAAGCGTGGAATTGCATGTTCATATGGAAATTCTGTGTTGAACTTTGTAAGGAACTACTAAACTATTTTCCATAGTGGCTGAACCATTTTACAACCCCACCAGCAGTGTATGAGGGTACCAATTTCTACACATCCTTGCCAATATTTGTTTTCCATTTGTTTGATTATAGCCATCTGAGTGGGTTGGAAGTGGTATCTCTTTGTGGTTTTCATTTACATTTCCCTGATGACTAATGACTTAGAAGAATTTTTTCATGTGCTTATTGGCAGTTTGTGTATCTCCTTTGGAGAAATGTCTATTCTGATCCTTTGCTATTTTAATTGAGTTTATCTTTTTCTTCAGCTTTACTGAGATATGATTAACAAATAAAAATTGTATATATTTAGGTTGTACAACATGATGTTTTTTTTAAAGACACGGTTTTATTTATTATTATTATTTTAAAATTTTATTTATTTTTGGCTGCGTTGGGTCTTCATTGCTGCACGTGGGCTTTCTCTAGTTGTGGCGAGTGGGGGCTACTCTTCATTGCGGTGTGCTGGCTTCTCATTGCAGTGGTTTCTCTTGTTGCGGAGCACAGGCTCTAGGCACGTGGGCTTCAGTAGTTGCAGTATGCGGACTCAGTAGTTGCAGCAAGTGGGCTCTAGGGCACTCAGGCTTCAGTAGTTGTGGCACACGGGCTTAGTTGCTCCATGGCATGTGGGATCTTCCCGGACCAGGGCTCAAGCCCGTGTCCCCTGCATTAGCAGGTGCGTTCTTAACCACTGTGCCACCAGAGAAGTCCCAACATGATGTTTTCTTTTAAGGTGTACAAGATGAGGATTTAATATATGTATACATTGTGAAATGATCACCACAGTCAACACATCCATCACCTCCATACTTAAGATATTTTCTGTGGTTAGAATACTTGAGATCTATTATTTTAGCAAATTTCAAGTATACAGTATTATTAATTGTGGTCACCATGCTGTATATTAGATCACTAGAAATCATTCATCTTTTTTAATATTTCATTTAGCATAATACCCTCAAGGTCTATCCATGTTGTCACAAATGGCAGAATTTCCTTCTTTTTAATGGCTGCATTTTATGTATATATAAAATATATATTATATATATATATACACACATTTTCTTTATTCATCTGTCAATGGAATTTAGATTGTTTCCATATCTTGACTGTTGTGAATATTGCTGCAATAAACATGGGAATGCATATATCTTTGAGATCCTGACTTCATTTATATGGGTATATACCCAAAAGTTGGATTGCTGGATCATATGTTAGTTCTATTTTTAATTTTTTGAAGAAACTTCATACTTTTTTACATAATGGCTGTACCAGTTTATATTCCCATCAACACTGCACGAGGGTGCCCTTTTGTCCACATCCTTGCTGACACTTGTTATTTGTTGTCTTTTTGATAATAGCCATCCTGACAGGTGTGAGGTGATAATCTTATTGTGGTTTTGATTTGCATTTCCTTGATGATTTGCAATGTTGAGCATCTCTTTATGTGCCTGTAGGTCATATGTATATCTTCTTTGGAAAAATGTTTATTCAGGTCTCAGACCTATTTTTAAATTAGGTTGTTTGTGGGTTTTTTTGCTATTGTTGTATAAGTTCCTTATATATTTGGGGTACTAAACTCTTAGCAGATATATGGTATACAAATACCTTCTCACATTCTGTGGGTTGACTTTTCATTTTGGTGATGATTTCCATTGCAGTATAGCTTTTTCGTTTGACGTAGTCCCACTTGTTTATTTTTGCTATTGTTGCTTTTGCTTTTGGTGTCAAATCTAAAAAGTCATTGCCAAGATGGATGTCAAGGAGCATCCACCTAGGTTTAATTCTAGGAGTTTTATGCTTTCAGGTTTTACATTTAAGTATTTAATTCATTTGAGTTAATTTTTGTGTATGGTGTAAGACAGTGGTCCAGTATCATTCATTTGCATGTAGATATCTAGTTTTCTTAACACCACCTGTGGAAAAGACTATCCTTTCCCCATTGTGCATTCTTGGCTCCCTTGTCAAATATTAGTTGACTGTATATGTGTGGGTTTATTCCTGTACTCTATTCTACTCCATTGGTCTGTGTGTCTGTTTTCATGCCAGCGCCATAGTGTTTTGATTACTGTGGAATTGTAATATCATTTGAAATCAGGAAGCCCCCAGCTTTGTTCTTGCTCAGGATTACTTTGGCCATTTGGGGTCTTTTGTGGTTCCACATGATTTTTAGGATTGTTTTCTTCTATTTCTGTGGAAAATGCCACTGGAATTTTGATGGGGATTGAATTAAATCTGTACATCACTTTAGGTATTATGATCATTTTAACAACATTCATTCTTCCAATCCATGAACACAGGGTATGATATAATTCTTTTTTTTTTGGCTGCACAACTTGGCTTGCAGGATCTTAGTTCCGCCATCAGGGATTGAACCCGGGCCCTTGGCAGTGAAAGTGCAGAGTCCTGTCCACAGGACCACCAGGGAATTCCTCATGAATACAGGATATGTTTCAAATTATTTGTGTCTTCTTAAAATTCTTTCATCAATATCTTATAGTTTTCAGTGTACAAGATCTTTCATCTCCTTGGCTAAATTTACTCCTCAGTATTTTTTTGATGCTATAGTATATGTGAATGTTTTCTTGATTTCTTTTTCAGATAGTCCATTAGTATATAGAAATACAGCTGAGAGAGGTTCAAGATGGCAGAGTAGAAGGACATGTTCTAACTCCCTCTTTTTTTTTTAGGGTGATTTATATGTTTGTTTGTTGTTTTTTAACATCTTTATTGGAATATAATTGCGTTACAATGGTGTGTTAGTTTCTGCTTTATAACAAAATGAATCAGTTATACATATACATATGTTCCCATATCTCTTCCCTCTTGCATCTCCCTCCCTCCCACCCTCCCTATCCCACCCCTCTAGGTGGTCA
>NW_020174132.1:92219-92993 GCF_003031525.2 Neophocaena asiaeorientalis asiaeorientalis | reverse complement strand
GTGTATCACGTTGATTGATTTGCATATATTGAAGAATCCTTGCGTTCCTGGAATAAACCCCACTTGATCATGGTGTATGATCCTTTTAATGTGCTGTTGGATTCTGTTTGCTAGTATTTTGTTGAGGTTTTTTGCATCTATGTTCACCAGTAATACTGGCCTGTAGTTTTCTTTCTTTGTCTCAGTCCCTCTTTTGAGAACACCAGAATCACAACTAACTGCTGAACTGTCATCAACAGGAAGACACCAAGCTCACCCAGAAAGATACTCCACATGCAAAGATAAAGGAGAAGCCACAATGAGACGGTAGGAGGGGCGCTATCATAATAAAATCAAATCACATAACTGCTGAGTGGGTGACTCACAAACTGGAGAACACTTACACCACAGATGTCCACCCACTGGAGTGAAGGTTCTGAGCCTCACGTCAGGCATCCTAACCTGGGGGTCTGGCAATGGGAGGAGGAATTCCTAGATAATCAGACATTGAAGGCTAGCGGGATTTGATTGCAGGACTTTGGCAGTACTGGAGGAAACAGAGATCCACTCCTGGAGGGCACACACAAAGTAGTGTGTGCATTGGGACCCAGGGGAAGGAGCAGGGATCCCATAGGAGACTGACCAGACCTACCTGCTAGTGTTGGAGGGTCTCCTGCAGAGGCGGGGGGCAGCTGTGGCTCACCAAGGGATAAGGACACTGGCAGCAGAAGTTCTGGGAAGTACTCCTTGGTGTGAGCCCTCCTAAAGTCTGCCATTAGCCCCACCAAAGAGCCC
>NW_020174132.1:48465-91969 GCF_003031525.2 Neophocaena asiaeorientalis asiaeorientalis | reverse complement strand
ACTGGCAGCAGAAGTTCTGGGAAGTACTCCTTGGTGTGAGCCCTCCCAGCGTCCGCCATTAGCCCCACCAAAGAGCCCAGGTAGGCTCCAGTCTTGGGTCACCTCAGGCCAAACAACCAACAGGGAGGGAACACAGCCCCACCCATCAGCAGAGAAGCAGATGAAAGTTTTATTGAGCTCTGCCCACCAGAGCAACAGCCGACCCTACCCACCACAAGTCCCTCCCATCAGGAAACTTCCACAAGCCTCTTAGATAGCCCCATCCTCCAGATAGATTTGATTGATATTTATAGGACATTCCATCCCAAAACAGCAGATTACACTTTCTTCTCAAGTGCACATGGACCATTCTCCAGGATAGATCACATCTTGGGTCACAAATCAAGCCTCAGTAAATTTAAGAAAGTTGAAATCATATCAAGCATCTTTTCTGACCAGAACGCTATGAGATTAGAAATCAATTAAAGGGGAAAAATGTAAAAAACCCAAGCACATGGAGGCTAAACAATACGTTACTAAACACCCAAGAGACTACTGAAGAAATCAAAGAAGAAATCAAAAAATACCTAGAGACAAATGACAATGAAAACACAATGATCCAAAACCTATGGGATGCAGCAAAAGCAGTTCTAAGAGGGAAGTTTATAGCTCTACAAGCCTACCTCAAGAAACAAGAAAAATCTCCAATAAACAATCTAATGTTACACCTAAAAGAACTAAAGAAAGAAGAACAAACAAAACCCAAAGTTAGCAGAAGGAAAGAAATCATGAAGATCAGAGCAGAAATAAATGAAATAGAAACAAAGAAAACAGTAGCAAAGATCAATAAAACTAAAAGCTGGTTCTTTGAGGAGATAAGCAAAATTGATAAACCATTAGCCAGACTCATCAAGAAAAAGAGGGAGAGGACTCAAATCAATAAAATTAGAAATGAAAAAAGGACAAGTTACAACGGACACAGCAGAAATACAGAGCATCCTAAGAGACTACTACAAGCAATTCTATGCCAATAAAATGGACAACCTGGAAGAAATGGACAAATTCTTAGAAGGGTAAAACCTTCCAAGACTGAACCAGGAAGAAATAGAAAATATGAACAGACCAATCACAAGTAATGAAATTGAAACTGTGATTAAAAATCTTCCAACAAACAAAAGTCCAGGACCAGATGGCTTCACAGGTGAATTCTATCAAACATTTAGAGAAAAGCTAATACCCATCCTTCTCTAACTCTTCCAAAAATTGCAGAGGAAGGAAAACTCCCAAACTCATTCTATGAGGCCACCATCACCCTGATACCAAAACCAGACAAAGATACTACAAAAAAAAGAAAATTACGGTCCAATAAAACTGGTGAATGTAGATGCAAAAATCCTCAACAAATACAAGCAAACAGAATCCAACAACACATCAAAAGGATCATACACCATGATCAAGTGGGATTTTTCCCAGGGATACAAGGATTCTTCAATATAGGCAAATGAATCAATGTGATACACCATATTAACAAATTTTAGAATAAAAACCATATGATCATCTCAATAGATGCAGAAAAATCTTTTGACAAAATTCAACACCCATTTATGATAAAAACTCTCCAGAAAGTGGGCACAGAAGGAACCTACTTCAACATAATAAAGGCCATATACGACAAACCCACAGCAAACATCATTCTCAATGGTGAAAAACTGAAAGCATTTCCTCTAAGATCAGGAACAAGACAAGGATGTCCACTCTCACCACTATTATTGAACATAGTTTTGGAAGTCCTAGCCGTGGCAATCAGGGAAGGAAAAGAAAGGAATACAAATCGGAAAAGAAGAAGTAAAAGTATCAGTGTTTGAAGCTGACATGATACTATACGTAGCGAATCCTAAAGATGCCACCAGAAAACTACTAGAGCTAATCAATGAATTTGGTAAAGTAGCAGGATACAAAATCAATGCAAAGAAATCTCTTGCATTCCTATATACTAATGATGAAAAATCTGAAAGAGAAATTAAGGATAACTATAAGACACTGATGAAAGAAATTAAAGATGATACCAACAGATGGAGAGATATACCATGTTCTTGGATTGGAAGAATCAGTATTGTGAAAGTGACTGTACTACTCAAAGCAATCTACAGATTCATGCAATCCCTATCAAATTACCAATGTCATTTTTTACAGAGCTAGAACAAAAAATCTTAAAATATGTATGGAAGCACAAAAGACCCCGAATTTCCAAAGCAGTCTTATACGCACCTATGGTCAACTAATCTATGATAAAGGAGGCAAGGATATATAATGGAGAAAAGACAGTCTTTTCAATAAGTGGTGCTGGGAAAACTGGACTGCTACATGCAAAGAAATGAAATTAGAACACTCCCTAACACCATAGACAAAAATAAACTCAAAATGGATTAGAGACCTAAATGTAAGACCAGGCACTATAAATCAATAAATGGATTCGAGACCTAAATGTAAGACCGGACACTATAAAACTCTTAGAGGAAAACAGAGGAAGAGCACTCTTTGACAGAAATCCCAGCAAGATATTTTTTGATCCACCTTCTAGAGTAACGGAAATAAAAACAAAAACAAACAAATTGGACCTAATGAAATTTAAAAGCTTTGCAGTAGATGAACTGGTTTGCAGGGCAGAAATCCAGACATAGATGTAGAGAACAAACGTATGGACACCAAGGGGGTAAAGCTGCGGGGGGCTGGGGATGGTGGTGTGATGAATTAGGCGATTGGGATTGACATGTATACACTGATGTGTATAAAATTGATGACTAATAAGAACCTGCTGTATAAAAAAATAAAATTCAAAAAAAAATTTCTTAAACTTCAAAAGGTAGCTTCCCTGGTGGCGCAGTGGTTGAGTCCACCTGCTGATGCAGGGGACACGGGTTCATGTCCCGGTCCAGGAAGATCCCACATGCCACGGAGCGGCTGGGCCCATGAGCCATGGCCACTGAGCCTGCGCGTCCGGAGACTGTGCTCTGCAATGGGAGAGGCCACAACAGTGAGAGGCCCATGTACCACCAAAAAAGAAAATAAAAATAAAAAATAAATAAAAATTCAAAAAGTAATAGAAAGAAAAAAAAGAAGACAGCAACCAAACCAAAAAATAAATTACCAATGATAACAAGCACTAAACACTATACTTAAAAAACAAAACAAAACAAAACAAATGGACAGGCAGAAACCTAGGACAAATGGTAAAAGCTAAGCTAAAAGCAAAGCTATACAGACAAAATCACACACAGAAGCATACACATACACACTCACAAAAAGTGAAAAAGGGGAAAAAATTGTATCATTGTTCCCAAAGTCCACCACCTCAATTTTGGGATGATTCATTGTCTATTCAGGTATTCCACAGATGCAGGGTACGTCAAGTTGATTGTGGGGATTTAATCTGCTGCTCCTGAGGCCGCTGGGAGAGATTTCCCTTTCTCTTCTTTGTTCTCACAGCTCTGGGGATTTAGCTTTGGATTTGGCCCCGCCTCTGCATGTAGGTCGCATGAGGGCATCTGTTCTTTGCTCAGACAGGACGGGGTTAAAGGAGCAGCTGCTTCGGGGGCTCTGGCTCACTCAGGCCAGGGGGAGGGGGAGTACAGATGCGGGGCGGACCTGCGGTGGCAGAGGCCGGCGTGATGTTGCACCAGGCTGAGGCGCACCGTGCGTTCTCTCGGGGAAGTTGTCCCTGGATCCCGGGACCCTGGCAGTGGCGGGCTGCACATGCTTCCAGGACGGGAGGTGTGGAGAGCGACCTGTGCTCATACACAGGCTTCTTGGTGGCGGCAGCAGCAGCCTTAGTGTCTCGTGCTCGTCTCTGGGGTCTGTGCTGATCGCCGTGGCTCACGCCCATCTTGGGCTCATTTAGGCGGTGTTCTGAATTCCCTCTCCTCCCGCACCCCGAAACAATGGCCTCTTTGGCAGTTCCAGACTTTTTCCCGGACTGCCTCCCGGCCGGCTGTGGCACACGATCCCCTTCAGGTTGTGTTCATGCAGCCAACCCCAGTCCTCTCCCTGGGATCCGACCTCCAAAGCCCGAGCCTCAGCTCCCAGCCCCGCCCCCACCCCGGCAGGTGAGCAGACAAGCCTCTCAGGCTGGTGAGTGCTGGTCGGCCCTGATCCTCTGTGCGGGAATCTCTCCACTTTGCCCTCCGCACCCCTGTTGCTGTGCTCTCCTCCGTGGCTCCGAAGTTCCTCCCCCTCCGCCACCCACAGTCTCTGCCCACGAAGGCGCTTCCTAGTGTGTGGAAACCTATCCTCCTTCATGGCTCCCTCCCACTGGTGCAGGTCCCGTCCCTATTCTTTTGTCTCTGTTTTTCCTTTTCTCTTTTGCCCTACCCAGGTACGTGGGGAGATGCTTGCCTTTTGGGAGGTCTGAGTTCTTCTGCCAGCATTTAGTAGATGTTCTGTAGGGGTTGTTCCACATTTAGCTGTATTTCTTATGTATTTGTGGGGAGGAAGGTGATCTCCACGTCTTACTCTTCTGCCATCTTGAAGCTCCTCCCCTTTTCATGTTTATAGGTAATTTCTCTGACACTGACAAACCTAGCTTCCACTTTCCTCAATACATTTACTTATTTGCTCCATCAGTTGACTTACTTGTTTAATGTACCTGATTGCTGGCTGCACAACAGTTTCCACTAGATATCCCCCACCAAGGCACTCATGCAGTAATCCCAGCCCTGCTTCCTCAGCCACCAGGTACTTTGACACTTCCATGTACCTGCCTCCTCTCCCCACATCCTATTTTACAGATTACAACTCGAATTATCAGGTTAGAAAAAGAATTTCAAATTGCCATAACTCTGTCAATGTAAATAGCTTAGAAGGGACATGTGCAGAAGGTTTGTCTGTAAAAATATTCAAATCATTTTATTCCCCCTCAGATTTTATCACTCTTTTCTTATTTCACAAAATACGTACCATACCTCCTAGTTCCTTATTTAATACTTACAACTTTTTATTTTGCAATAATTATAGATTAACAGGAAGTTGCAAAAATAGTACAGGGAGTCCCATGTGCCCTTCACCCAGTTTCCTCCAGTGGTAAGATCTTACACATAACTATTGTACATCTTCAAAACCAACATATTGACAATGGTAGAATACAGCTAACTAGACTATAGACCTTATTTGGTTTCACCAAATTTTACATGCATTCATTTGTGGGTGTGTGTAGGCCCATGTAGTTTTAGCACAGATATCGATTCATGTAATAAACACCACAATCAAGATACAGAACTGTTCCATCAGCACAAAGGAATTCATTGTGTTACCCCTTTATAGTCACCCATATCCCATACCCCCTCCAGTCCCTATCCCTGTCAACCATTAATCTGTTCTTCACTCCTATAATTTTGTCATTTCAAGAATTCATACAAACGCAGTCATACAGTATGTGAGCTTTTAAGACTGGCTGTTTTTCATTCATCATTATACTCTTGAGGTCCATCCAAGTCGTGTGTATCAACAGTCTGTTCCTTTTCATTGCAGCGTAGTATTGCATGGTGTGGTTTAACCACACACTCAACTGCAGGTCATCTGGGTTGTTTCCAGTTTGGGGCTATTACAAATGAAAATGCTAAGAATGTCTGTATAGAAGTTTCTGTGCCAAAATAGGTTTCATTTCTTTGGGATAAATGTCCAGGACAACAATTGCTGGGTAATAAAGTACATGTATGTTTAACTTTATTAGAAATTTTTCAACTCTTTTTTTCAGAGTGGCTTACCATTTTACATTCTGTTCAGCAGTGTATGAGAGATCCAGTTTGTATGCTCAACAGCATCTGGTATTTTCGCTGTTTTTTCTTTAGCCATTCTGATAAGTATGTAGTTATAATTCACTGTGGTTTTAATTTGCATTCCCTGCTGACTAATGAAGTTCAACATCTTTTCCTGCGCTTGCTTGCCTTCGGTACACCCTCTTTAGTGCTATGTCTATTCATGTCTTCTGCTCATTTTCTAATTGGATTGTTTGTTTTTTACTCTTGACTTTATTCTAGATAAATGGTTTGCAAGTAATTTCTCTCAATAATTTCCTCCTCTTAAATTTTTGACAGAGCAAAAGGTTTTCATTTTGATGAAGTCCAATATACAGTATCAACTTTTTCCTTTCATGATTGTGCTTCTGGGATGAAGGCCAAGAAGAACCTGTTGCCTAGCCCACGATCCTAAAGATCTTTCTATGATTTTTTTTCCTGAAAGTTTTACATCTTACATCTAAGTTCATGATACATTTTCGATTAATTTTTGTATAATGTATGCAGTTTAGGTCAAAGTTCATTTTCTTTGCCACTGCACCAGCATCATTTGTTGAAAAGACTATCCTTCCTCCACTGAATTGCTTTTGTACCTTTGTCAAAATCAGTTGCGCATATACCACACTGTCTTCATTACTGTAGGTTTATAGTAAGTCTTGAAGTCAGGTAATGTGAGTCTTCCAAATTGATTTGGCTTAATTAATTTTACACCTGGATATTTTCATCCTTCCTACAGGGAAAGAAAAGAATAGAGAAGAACTGTGGCTGTGGGAAATTAGGGAAAATACAACATTTACACTACATATGCCCTAGGGGAGTTCATGAACATTTCTGGGTTCCACTCCCAGAGTTGAAGTTTGGCCTCCAAATGATTATGGTGCATGTAGTTCTGGACTGCACTTTGAAATTTGAAAAACAATAATTTAGGGAGAAACAAGAAGAAAAAACAAAAACAAAACCAACCCTTTGTCACTGTTGTTGGGATTGGGGCTTTCTTTGTTTTCTTTCTTTCTAACTCCTCCAATTCCCACTTTAATTTCTGGTCTGCAGTAGGCTTAGCTCTTTTCTAAAGACACACTTAGAATTTGTGGTTACACATGGTAAGAAACTTGCAACAGAGCTTTTTAAAGCATGATTTTTGTTACATCCTAAGTCCTGAATGTTTCTGGAAAAACACATTTATATTATACTGGAAATTCTTAGGGAAATAGGATCTGCTCAGTAGGAATTATATGCTAGAACTCATGTTTTTGGTTACAAAGAGCACCCACATAGATTCAACCTTTGCTAGGTATCTCAGAATACCTATTTTAGAGATCAAGGAGAAGACATAAGACATATGCCTCTCAATGGGGGTAAAGAATAGAGGTGGGGTGCTGATGAGTCACCTTCACTTCATCCCACTAACCCTTGTGTACTCATTTATTTGTCCAACATCAGCATCATAACTACAAAACTGAACATGAAATACTCTTATTCCTTTAGCTTATTCTAGAGAAAAAATAAACACTTGAAATATGCTCCCCAGACATTTTATTACAGGATATCCTTGCCAATGTAACTTGCATAGCCTTTAAAAAAAACCTTTCATATTCTACTTAAATCACCCTGCATATCCTCTTTGTAGGTCGGTTCCAGGTAGGAGGGTTCATTAGGCCCTAATGAAACTTTTAGGAAGACATCTTATGTTTGTTTATCGTATGCATAAAACGCACCCATGGGGATATAAAAAGATCTGCTCCATCGTCTGCCTACACATCTCCTGTATATGAATTTTCAGACCATGTTTAACACACAAATTGGAAAACAAAAGTTTTTTACCCCATTTTGTCTCCTGCTTTATTCTAAAGAAGAAAGTTCTTGCATAAGCTCTTCCTTTTCTTGTTGCAACTCCTGCAAATGCTGTTGGTTTTGCTCCAGTCTGTCCTCCAGCCACTGCAGTAGAGGCCCGCTGACTGCCGACATCTGACTGCACAGGTTCTTGGTAAACACTTCAATAGGAAAAACACAGAGATAACAATCCACCACCAGTAGCGCCCAACAATGAGTACAGAAAGAGGGGGAAGGAGGAGAACACAGAAAAAGTGCAGAAGTAGAACTGGCAGACAACTTTGTATGGGCAGCCAGGGGAAAGGCAGGAGAGCTGAGCAAAGAGGATACCTATTCGGAGGCCATCCTGAACATCCCTGGATCCGTAAGCCAGACGGAAGCCTTGCTATGCAGAGAGCAGAAAGATATCCAGCTTTTTACTTCCATAGCAAAAGGGTAAGAGCTACAGAAGAGTCTCTTTCCCCAGCTCGCAGACCTTCTCACTGTGAATGAACATAGCTTCCCAGTGAGCTAGAACTCTGTCTTCTGCAACTTAATTTTTCACGAGTTCAGAAAGAAAATTGCTTACCAAGTGTTACATACATTGAAGAATACATTAATGCAACTCACCTGAAAGCTTCTCTTTTAAAATGAGGAAAAAGCAGAGAGATGAAAGGAGTGATCACCTTTCACGTCTTCCTAGGAATGTTCAGCTTCACGGTAAGACAGAGATTCTGTGGCCCTCTTTTTAAAACAAATTCTGCCTAATGGAAATATCTTTTTCTCTCTTATGATACATGACTTATTAAAATGACCACTGTAAAATTGTGGAGTATACCTTCCAAGATACATGTATATGTGTGTGAACCTGTGTGCATATGTATATATACTTTTGTGGTCGAACCCGTGTCCGCTACACTGGCAGGCAGATTCTCAACCACTGCGCCACCAGGGAAGCCCAATTTTTTTAAAATAAAGTTAAAAAAACTGTATGATTTTGGACGTTACTTTTACCTCACATAACAATAAGCCATAGACACCTTCCTGTGTTGATAAAGATCTATCTTTCCTTCTTAACGGCTGTACAGTATTCATCAGAATGGATGTACCAATTTAATAAGTCTTCTATTGATGGACCTTTCAGTGGCATCCAATTTTTTGCTATTATAAAGACTGCGATTAATATCCCTTTATTTTTGCACACTTTTCCTACAAATTTTTGAAGGATACATTTTTCGAAGTGGAATTGCTAGATTCAAGTTCACATATATTTAAAAATTATACCTCCAGGAACAGTATATGGGAGTGTTCACTTCCCTCACATCCTCATCTAATTCTCTGTCAATTTAATATTTGTTGAAAGAAAAGGAGAAAACCTGATGACTTTATCTTAATCCATACTTCTTTTATGTATTATTATGAACAATTTGATTTTTCTGGAGGGCTCTATAAAAGTCTTTAATTCTTATTTAGTCAGTCTTTTGTGACTTCCTTATATTTTCCTCCTGTATTTTTTTTAACTTTTAATGAGCTTTATTGGGGTATAATTTACAGACAATAAATGACCCCACTTTAAGGGTACAGTTCAGTGAGTTTTGACAAATGCATACCCCTTTTAACCACCCTCCAGTCAAGATACAGGCCATTTCCATCAGCCCAGAGGCCCCTCTGGGTTCCCTCTGCAGCCGGTGCCCCTTCACCTTGGGCCACAGCAGCTACTGACCCATTTGCTGTCACCATAGGTTAGTTTAGCCTATTCTTAAATTTCATATAAATGGAACTATAGAGTATGTAGCACTTTTGTGTGATGCTTCTTTCAGTTGGCATAATGAGATTCAGCCAGGTTGTTCATGTTTCAGTAGTGTGTTCTTTCCATTGCTGAGCAATACCTTGTTATATGGATGGATCACACTTTGTTTATCCATTCACCCACTGACAGACAATTGGGTGTTCCCACTTTTTGGCTATTGTGAATAATGCTGCTACAAACATTCCTATACAAGTTTTTGTTTGAACACCTGTTTTCAACTCTTTGGGGTATATGCCTAGGAGAGGAACTGGTGGGACATTTGGTAGTTGTAATTGCCAATCTCTTTCCAAAGTGGTTGTACTATATTTAATAGTAGAAGTTTAAATATATCTGGAATTTATTTTTTGTGTAGGGCATTAAGTAGGAATTTATCTTCTTCCCATATGGAAATAGAAGTATAAACTAAGAAACAAATGAACTGTCCCAACACTATTTCGTGAACAATCCATCCTTTTCAAAATTGATTTGAAGTAACATCTTTCTTAGATATAAATTCTTAAATATGTATACATGGGCTGTATTCAGTTCTACTGATTTATCTGTCCATGTTTGAATTATCAATATATATTTTTTAATTGCTGTGGCTTTAGAGTATGGCTACATATCATATATTACCTTATATTATTAACTCTTTGCCATGTTTTACCTCCAGATAAAAATGATGGGACAGATAAACCAAGCCATCTCTGTCTTTTTCTCTCAAAGTACTTGCCTATAATACTTGGAAGCCTCCTTTTCTTCCTTCCTAGTGACTTTGCCAGAATGGCCTGGGAGTCAGGGTTAGTCAGAAGGTGTGGGTGGGTAGGTGTATATGTTGGGAAAAGTGATTTAGTGTGTATATTGTATTGAGCAGAAATCCTTGGCCTTTTATAGGAATTCCTTATATATTTATTTACATGAAAAGATCTCCCTCATGCGCTCCCTTTTATGTCTGTCTGTCTGTCTAGCCATCTCTTTCAACTCCCACTACAATAGGCTGGTACTGATATGCTGGAAACCGGCTCACAAGAGCCAACTGTTGAAATTTCAGGAAGTTTGCAAACTGGTTACGGCCATGTTAGTTGTTTGAAATCAGCCACAGTAGGCGTGTTACACTATGGAAACTTGCAAACAAATCGGGGCCCTCCCTGTCTCCCTGAGAACTGGTGTGAAACGTGTCCAGTCATGTATAGTATTCAGTGGTCCACAGGATTCAATAGAAAAGCTGGGAGCAGGATTAGTGAATGGCAAAGCTCTTGGGAAAGAAAACTCATGGGTAATTTGTACTCATCACTTCAGTCACTCCAACTAAATCTGCTTCTGTCATGTGAGTATTTCACTGCCTGTACTCGAGAAAAAAAATCTTACCTGAGCCATTATGGATCTTGGTTACTGAGTCCAGATGTGTAAGGCTAAAGGGATAAAATAGTTTAGGTTAGTAGCAAAGCAGCAGTTCATCTAATCCGTTTGGCAGTGGTCTGCTACAGACCTCTGCCAACCAGATTAGATAAATATGTATCATTGAACTTCCCATTATTGTTCCATTTTTCATGATTTGGGGGGATATAATTTTATTCAGAATGTTGAGATAATTCAAAGAAATAATTTTGAAATTATTATCTCTCGCTGAAGCCTTCCTATAGTACACAGTACTTGGCAACAGGGCTACTAAGATGTTATTTTTAACAACTAAAAAAAGTGTCTTTGCCCCAGAAGGATCCAAAGTGCACCAGGAGAGAAACAAGTGTTAAAGAGATTGTTATCATACAGGGTGAGACATGTGATGACTTTCTCACAGAGAGCGGAAAGGAAAGGGGGCTCACAGCTTGAGCTACTAAAGATGAAAGGACAGGAGAGGAGAACAGGGACCAGGCCCGAGAATTGGGAAGAGGAGCAGTGAGGCTCTCTACCTGTGGATCCTCCTATATGCATCCTGCTCCTCTTGGCACAGGATCTTGGGCAGCTCAACTGCTGACTCAAGGCACACTTTCCCAATGGTTACATGAGGTACAATATGAATTGGAATTTCAATTCTCTCATACCTGTAAGACAGTTCAGGTCAGTTTTTGTTTGTTTGTTTCCAGCTTTACTGAGGTATATATTTAAGGTGCACAAATTGATATTACGATATATATACACATTCAGAAATGATCACCACACTCAAGCTAATTAACATATCCATCACCTCACATAATTACCATTGTTTGTGGCGATTTAACATTTAAGATCTACCTTTTTAACAAATTTCAAGTACAAAATCACCAAGTTGTACATCAAATCGCCAGAACTCATTTATCCTAAAACTTTGTACCCTTAGACCAGGGGTCCCCAACCCCCGGGCCGTGGACCAGTACCGATCTGTGGAGGAGGAGGTGAGTGGTGGACGAGTGAAGGAAGCTTCATCTGCCACTCCCCGTTGCTCCCCAATGCTCACATTCCCGCCTGAACCATCCCCCCTCCGTCCACACCTGTGGAAAAATTGTCTTCCATGAAACCGGTTCCTGGTGCCAAAAAGCTTGGGGAGCATTGCCTTAGACCAATACTTCCTCATTCTCCCCTCTACCCCCTGTGCCACAGCACCACCATTCTACTCTCTGGGTCTATTAGTTTGACTCTTAGATTCCACATATAAGTGAGAGCACACATTGCATTATTTGTCTTTCTTGGGCTTATTTCACTCAGCATAATGTCCAGGTTGATCCATGTTTTTGCAAATGGTATGTATATATACATACGTATACACATACCACATTTTCTTTATCCATTCATCCACGGACAGACATTTAGGTTTTCATTCCTTGTGAATAACAAGGAATGTGATGAACATGGGAGCACAGATATCATTTTGAGACACTGATTTCATTTCCTTTGGATATATACCAAGAAGTTGGTAAGTTTTGAATACTGACTTGTCATAATCAGAAGTTTTCTATAGTTTTAATAGAAATTTTGGGACACAGTATGCTTCAAAGATTAAATATTCCTGTTACTTATTTAGTAACTCAACTCCAAAGGGGGCAGAGTTCAAACTGAGCTCATGTGGGGAGCAAATTGGAAGTACATACATTTGCAGAGCCAATATTCTCATAGAAAATCTAAGGCCACTTTGTAAACTTAACAGAAGCCTTGGGGGTGCAAGGTCCTTATGCTCATTCCCCAGACAAGGGAAATAGCTAATTAATACTGTTTTCAGTCAAAAAGTTGCCAGTGAGGTTGAACACATTAATCACAAAGCCTGGGGAAGAGGAAATGTAGACTCTTCAGTGACTCCATCAGATTCATTATGTGGAAGGGATTACTCATATAAATACTCACTTGTTCTAACTCAGTGTTCACCAGTGGCCCTCACTTCCCATTTTCTCCCCTGGAGGGAAATAGGTAAGTAATTTACAAATACTTCCATTTTCATGCTAGAGTGAGGTCAACCAATCTACCTCTAAATACTTCTCACCCCAAATCCACCTAACAGTGGGTTCAGTGGAGCAACCAGGTTGAGGGTCCCTGGCACTGTGTGACCTCATTGGCACATGGTGGTATATCAGCATAAGATCTAGCTCCCTCCTCTCTCTTTCCCACCCAGCAGAATGTGTCTGGCCCCCTCACCACTTCTATTCAAAATAATATTAGAAGTCCTAGCCAAAGAAATTAGGCAAGTAAAACAAAGGTATCTAAATTGGAAAGGATGAAGTAAAATTATCTGTTTGCAGATGACTTAATCTTATAGATAGAAAACCCAAAATACTCCTCCAACCCCCCCAAAACCGATTAGAACTAATAAATTCAGCAAGGTTGCAGGTGTCATCAGGGCCCCACATCTGAAAGCTCTACAGGGGAAATCGTGCCTTGCCACTTGCAGATTCTCGTGGCTTGTGGAGATTCTTTGCTTGTGGCAGCATAACTCCTATCTCTGTCTCCATCTGTGCATTTGCGAGGTGATCAGGTAATGAGGTTGGAGCCCTCATGAATGGGATCTTTATAAAAGTGTCTTTATAAAAGAGGGTATATTTCTGTAATCTCTCTTCTGTTCTATTGAACTCTGATCCTTTCACCAGTACCACCTGTCTTGATCATTATAGCTTAATAGCAACTCAGTATCTGGTAATGTGATTCCTCCCAATTTATTCTTGTTTCCCCAGATCTTTTTTTTTTTTTTTTTTTTTTGCGGTACGCGGGCCTCTCACTGTTGTGGCCTCTCCCATTGTGGAGCACAGGCTCCGGACGCGCAGGCTCAGCGGCCACGGCTCACGGGCCCAGCCGCTCCACGGCATGTGGGATCCTCCCGGACCGGGGCACGAACCCATGTCCCCTGCATCAGCAGGCGGACTCTCAACCACTGCACCACCAGGGAAGCCCTCCCCAGATCTTTTTGGCTATTAAGGTTCTTTTGCCATTTCATAAAATTTTAGAATCTAGTCCCTCAAAAAATTCTGCTGGGAATTTGATTGCTATTAAATCTATAGATTTGGGGAGAGTTGACATATTTGCTACTCTGACCTAATCCATGAACATGACATGTCTCTCCATTTATTTACTTATTTTTTATTTCTTATTTATTTTATTTTACATTTTTGGGTGCACCGGCCCTTCATTGCTGCACATGGCCTTTCTCTAGTTGCGACAAGCAGGGGCTATGCTTTGCTGCCGTGCGCGGGCTTCTCGTTGCAGTGGCTTCTCTTGTTGCGGAGCACGGGCTCTAGGCGTGCGGGCTTCAGTAGTTGTGGCTCACGGGCTCTAGAGTGCAGGCTCAGTAGTTGTGGCGCACGGGTTTAGTTGCTCTGTGGCATGAGGGATCTTCCTGGACCAGGGCTCAAACCCGTGTCCCCTGCATTGGCAGGCGGATTCTTAACCACTGCGCCACCAGGGAAGCCCCTCTCCATTTATTTAGATCTTTGATTTTATTCATGAGTTCTGAATTATTCAACATGCAAATCCTGTATGTGTTCCTTCTATTTGCACACAACATGATTGTCTATATGAGGTTAGCAAGGTCATAAAGTACAAGATTAACACAGACACACAAATCAGTTCTGTTTCTATATTCCAGCAATGAACACTTGTAAATGAAAGCTTTTTAAAAATGCCACTCAAAATAGCTCCCCCCAAAATGAAGTACATTTAGGTTGTTTCCACATCTTGGCTATTGTGAATAATGCTGTAATAAACATGGGTGTGCAAATCTCTTTGAGATCCTGTTCTCAATTCTGTTGGATATACATAGAGATTGCTGGATCATATGGTAATTTTAGTTTTAATTTTCTGAGGAACCTCCGTATTGTTTTCCATACAGACTACACCATTTTACATTCCCAGGGCACAAGGGTTCCAACTTCTTCACATGCTTACCAAACATTTGTTCTTTTCTGTGTTTTTGATAATGGCCATCCTAGTGGGTGTGAATTGATATCTCACTGTGGTTTTGATTTGCATATTTTTAATGATTAGTGATGTTGAGCATCTTCTCATGTTTGCTGGCCATTTGTGTATCTTCTTTGGAGAAATGTCTGCTAAAGTCCTTTGCCCATTTTTAAATTGGGTTATTTTGTTGTTGAGTTGTAGGAATTCTCTTTATATTCTGGCTATTAACTCCTTATCAGATGTATAATGGGCAAATATTTTCTCCCATGATGTAGGCTGCCTTTTCACTCTGTTAATTATTTCCTTTGATGATCAAAAAGTTTTTAAGTTTAATGTAGTGCATTTGTCTATTTTTGCTTTTGTTGCCTGTGCTTTTGGTGTAATATCCGAGAAGTCATTGCCAAATTCGATCTCATGAGCTTTTCCATTTTCTTCTGTGACTTTTATAGTTTTAGGTCTTACATTTAGGTTTTTATTCCACTTTGAGTTAGTTTTTGCATATTGTGTAAGGTAAGGGCCCAACTTTATTCTTTTGCATGTGACCATCCAGTTTTCCTAGCATCATTTATTGAAGAGAATGTCCTTTTCCCATCAATTGTTTTGGAACCTTGGTCAAAGATCATTTGACTACATATGTCAGAGTTTAATTTGGGACTCATTCTGCTCCACCGGTTTTAATGTCCGTTTTTATGCTAGTACCACACTGTTTTGATTACTGTGGCTTTTTAGTAAGCTTTGAAATGAGGAAGTGTGAGACTTCCAATTTTGTTCTTCTTTTTCAAAATTGTTTTGGCTATTCAGGGTCCCGAGATTCCACATGAATTTTAGGATAGATTTTTCTATTTCTGTAGACAAACAAAACACAACGCTGTTGGGATTTTGATATGGACTGCATTAATTATGTAAATCGCTTTGAGTAGTATTGACATCTTAACAATATTAAGTTATTCAGTCCATGTACATGGGATGTCTATTTATTTGTGTCTTCTTTTATTTCTTTCAGCAGCACTTTGCAGTTTTCACTGTACAAGTCTTTCACTTTTTGGCTAGGTTTATTCCTAAGTATTTTATTCATTTTGATGCTATTGTAAATGGATTGTCCTCTTAATTTCCTTTTTGGATTGTTCATTGTTAGTGTGTACAAACACAACTGATTTTTTGGCACTGATTTAGTATCCTGGAACTTTGCTGAATTCATTCGTTCCAGTAGTTTTTTTTAGTGGAGTCTTTGGGGCTTTCTATGTATAAGATTATGTCATCTGTAAACAGAGATAATTTTACTTCCTCCTTTCCAATTTGGATGCTTTTTATTTCTTTTTCTTGCCTAATTGCTTCCAGTTCCATGTTGAATGCCCATTTTTAAATTGAGTTGCTTGTCTTTTTATTGTTTAGCGTAAGAGTTCTTTACATAGTCTGGATGCTATACCATAATCAATTGGGAGAAGCCACAATGGGGGCTTCTGGAAGGATAGTAAGTTTCATTTCTTGATATGTGCTGCAGTTTCATAGACACATTTCACTTTGTGAAAATTCATGGAGGTGGTGATCTGTGTTGAGGTTGTGTGGGTATGTTTATGAAAGCTGATTGAGCTGGACACATAATTAGTGTGCTCTTCTGTATGTGTGTTATACTTCAACTGAAAAGCTAAAATCAACAAACCAAACTAAGGTAATGAAGAAGCTCTAGAGTTTGCTAGAACTCACAGGTCAGAATACTAGTTTTGAAGTCTATAGCTGAAGGAATATTCAACAATTATTTATTGAGCACCAGGGATACAGTGATAAAAGGGAAGCATTTGTTTCAAGAATCTTACAATGTTAATAGAGAGACAAAATATTAAAATATACTGTTACAAGTATTATGACAAAGGAAATATAGGATTCTATTTAGTTCTCAGAAGGAGTACTAACTGGGTTGGTATTGGAGGTTGAGGGGTATCAGAGAAGAATTCCTAAAGTTGAGCTTAGTCTTCAAAAACGAGTATTAGCCAGGCAATGGCTGGAGAAACAGGCCAACTATGAAGGGCTTCAGGTTTGTTTTCTGTTTCTTTTCTGAGGATGTTATGGAGCAGGACCATTTCGGAAAAGCTACAGCATAGATACCAGATAGAAGGGAAGGAAGACAGGAACACAATGGATGGGTGAAATGGAAACCAAAATTAAACGACTTTTTAAAAAATAATGAAAGTGAAAAGACTGCTACTATCCTAGCATCTATGAAATATAAAGCAGAGATCAGCAGAAATTCATAGCCTTAAGCACTTATATCAATAAAAATAAAAGACAAAAAATATATTAAATAAATTCCAAACTCCAAATGCTAAGATAAAGCACAAGAAAATAACCAAAATAAAACATAAGGAAGGAAATAATGAAAGATAAAATAAAAATTAATGAGGGTGGGAGTAGGAAAAAACAATCAAATTAATAAAAATAATTGTCTTTGGGGAAATTAACAAAATACACTACTAGCTAACATAATCAAGGCGGGAAAGGGACAAAGCACAAATATACAAAATACGAAATGACTAGGGGGAGATAACTGTGGAAATAGAAGAGATTTAAAATACCATAAGAGACTCTCTGGCAGATAGATCTCTATGCAAATAAATTTGAAAATGAGACAAAATGGATAATTTCTTAAGAAAATGCAGTTTACCAAAATTGACCTCATTAGGAAAAAAAAGCATAAATAGATCAATTACCATAAAAGAAACAGAAGAATACATCAAGGAACTATCCCCTGCCCCCCAAATAAAAGGCCCTATTGCTTTCATAGAGGAATTGTCAAAGAATACATTGTCCCCAATGTTACATACATTGTACCAGAGCCTAGAAAATGAAAGAAAACTTCAAACAACTCTTATGAATCAAGTATAATATGGAAACCTAAACCTGATAAAAACAATACAAAAAAATTCCAAAAAGTTATCACTTATGACTGTTGATGCCAAAGTACTAAATATTAGCAAAAATAGCCCAATATCATATTAAGAAAACCCAGTAGGATGTTTTTCCAGGAAGGCAAGCTTGGTTCAATAGTTGGAAATCTATTAATATAATACATCATATTAATACATCTAAAGAAAAAATTATGTTCATAGGTCCTGAAAAATTAACAAAATTCAACAGTCATTCCTGATTAAACACAGAACAAAAGAGGTAATTATGGATTTATGGATATTTTCTTAATAGGAAAAAGTATGTATACCTTAGTCCTGAATACAACCTTACTTAATAGTGAAATGCTACAGGAATTTCACAAGGATCAGAAACAAAGTTAAGACTGCCTACTATTTTCCACTGTTATTTAAATATAAAGGAGATACTAGGCAATGCACTTACACATAAGAAATCAATTAGAGGCACAGGAACTGGAGAAGTAAAACTATTTCTATTTATGGATAAGACATAATATTTATCTGGAAAGCGCTAGAGAATCAAAGGTAAAATTAATGCAAGGAATAAAATCATTCTGGAAGGTAAAAACGTTAATACAGGTATAATAGCCTTCAAATATACAAACAATAAAAAGAGTCACAATGGAAAAAAAAAAACATTCAAAATGCAAACAAAGAATCCCATGTGCAGCAAAGTTTGAGAACCACTGTGTTAGAACACACAACCTCCTCCCCTGTCAGGCCTTCCAACATGCTGTTTCCTCTGCCTGGGGTTTCTCCCTATTTTTACTTGACTAATTTCTACTCACCCCTCAGAAGCCAGCTGAAGAATGCTTTCTTCAGCAAAGACTTCCCTGATTACCTTACAGCACTTATCACAGCTGCAACGAATTAGTTGTGTAACTAACTTTTAAATTTATTTTCCCCTATTCTTTTTTCCAGCTTTTTTGAGATATAATTGACATATAAATTGTGTAAGTTTAAGGTGTACAACGTGTTGATTTGATACTTACATATAGCAAAATGATTGCTACCATAGTAATAGCTAAGCCTCCATCAGGTCACATAATTTCCACTTCTTTTTTTGTGGTGAGAACATTAAAGATCTCTCTTTTGTAAGTCCTGACACTCAGGCCTCAACCTTTACCCCATTATAAAAATCACCATCTCTGGAGGAGGGACCCACACAGAATAATTTCACTGCCCTAAAAATTCTCTAAGCTCTGCCTATTCATCCCTCCCTCCTGTCAAACCCCTGGGAACCACTGATCCTTTTACTGTCTTTCCTTTTACAGCATGTCATTTTGTTGGAATCATACACTAGATAGCCTTTTCAGATTGGCTAGGTATAGTTTTTAAACTGCTTAAGTGATTCCAATATTCAGCCAAGTTTGAGAATGAATGGTCTAACTCACGTTTCTTCCTCCACATCTTCCAATATACTCAGGTCAAACCTTCCCTAACTTTTGGTGACAAAATATTCCCTAGAGTTGCAGAAGTAAAGCTTATTAGCCATTCTTTGGAAAGAAAAAATAAGGTCAGGTACATGAGTTTTCTAACAGTAAATGAAAGCTTCTGATTAGCAAAGTGCTTTCTGGCTACATGTGAAACATCAAAGAGACTTGTAGTTCCATTACTCCCTAAGTCACAGACTTTCAGGGGGAGAAGGTGAGAACTCTGCTAGCTCTAACAAGCTAGTTTGTTTACTTTCCTGTGACACTCATTTATATGGCTTATTCTTTCAAAATTGTGAGATAGGTTTTAGAGAAATTATGTCATAAAAAGATGGCTATTGTAAACATTCAGTTGATTTAAACATTGTATTAGTTATATAAATGATTTGATAATGAGCTTGCTCTGCTTTCTGCAAGATAATTTTTATTCAAATTTATACAATTCTCTCATTGTGAATATGATGGTAAAGGACCAATCACATTATTCTCTTCCCATTTGTACAGAATTTTAAGAAATGAAGTGATTTTGAATTTTAAAAAAGGAAGGTAAAATAGGAATAAACCTAAACAAAACATGCACAAAATCTATATGAGAAAAACTTAACACTTTCTTGAAAGACACAAAAGTAGACTACAGCAAATGGAAAGACATCCAGTGTTCTTAAAAGGGATGATGCAAACATCATAAAGATTCATTATAAATTAATTTATAAATTTAACACAATCACAATAACAATACCAAAATTTTTTGCTGGAGCTAGCCAAGTTGACAGTAAAGTTCACATGGAAAACTAAACATGTAAGAATAGGGAAACACAGAGAAAGAAAACTTAATGAGGACTGGCTGTAGCAGACAGTAAAACATACAATAATTATGTGCCGATACACAAATAGACAGCCAGACAGAACAGAAAGTCTAGAAATTGATCTAAACAAATAGGGAATTATTGAATGTGATAAAAGGAAGCATCTAAAATAACTGGGGTAAAGAATAGCTTTTTAGTAAGCGGTTTTGGGACAAGTGGATAGCCATTTAGAAAGACATAAAATCAGATCCACATCTCATGATACACAAAATAAACTCTAAACTATATAGTTCTGACTTTTGACTTTTAGAACCATGTTGATATTTCACATACCCCAAAGGGAAAAAAATGTATGGGTTTAAAAAATTCTAAAATGGAAAATAACCAGGAAAAAGCCCTCTCTTTCAAAAGAATAATAATAACCACAGGGAAGCGGTGGAGGGCAAAAAGACAAAACTCAAGTAACTTTTGAACACATCTGAGTATGTACTCTCAGGAAGAAGACATAAAGAACTTCAAACAAATTTCAATCTTCAGTTAGTAGGTTAGTACTCGGTTCAGGTTGCTACAACAAAAATACCAGAGACTGGGTGGCTTCAACAACAGGATCTTATTTCTCATAGTCCTGGAGGCTAGGAAGTGCAAGATCAAGGTGCCAGCTGATTTGGTTTTTGGTAAAGGCACTCTTTCTGGTTTGTAGATACCTTCTTGCTGTGTCCACACATGGTGGAGAGAGTGATCATCTCTTGTGTCTCTTCTTAAAAGGGCAGTAATCCCATTCATGAGGGCTCCACCCTCATGACCTAATTATCTTCCAAATGCTCCACCTCCAAATACCATCACATTAGGGATTAGGGCTTCTATACAACATATGAATTTGGGGGTAGGTGGGGGGCCACAGACATTGAGTCCACAGCAGTTTGTATAGGTTAGCAATTCTGAAACTACTTTCCGTATATTCTAGGATTGAGCAATAAGTTAACATATTATGGATAGCAGGAACAAAGTTTCTCTAGGTCAGAGAAGAGAGTTGTAAGTATAGAAAGGGAGAATACTAGAATGAACCCTAAGATGTGGGAAAGGATTGGAGTTATTGGTTTGAACTCATGGGGTGTGTGTGTGTGTGTGTACATGAATATGCACACATACATACTTCTTCCTAGCTCTATCTACTGAGAGATTCTAGAAGCAATGACACTAAGAGTAATGAGTATACCTAGCACCCAGACCTTGGTTTCTAAATAGCATTGTTAACTTAAAAGAACCACAGTACAGGCTAAGATGGAGGGATGGGGACCAGACTTACCCCCTTCTTGAAACAACTAAAAAAGTGTAAAAAGAAGAATAAAAAAGTGAAACAATGACTCACAAGACCTTGGAAAACAGGCAGTGAAGGACAGTGAAACCTGGGAGATGAGAAGCAAGATGAGTCTCAGCTTACTACATGAAGAAAGTTTCCAGGCTGCAGCAAAGGAAAGGGAACCCCATCTAGAGCTTGAAGGTCTCCTTGAGTTGAGAAGAGAGAGCTGAGGCTCTGGGAGAGCCAAGGAGGCTTGATTTTGCAGGGCAAAGGACTGTGGAGGAGAAAGCAGCAAAGAGAATTCCAGAGATCTTTAGAGGGTCACCTTCAAGTGTTCAGTTGAGTAGTGATCAGGGCACATATGTGAGGAAACTACATAAGGCCAGGGGAACAATAACCCAGAAGGATTAAAGGGAACTATCCTCAAAGTATATCCAGGGCCAGAAATACTGCCTGTCCCCAAAAGCCTTAATGGGAAATCTCATAATTCAGAAGACAACAGAGTACTAAAAAGGGTCTAGCCTCAGGACTAGAGAAAATGAACCTTACATTAAAGACTGCATTGTTTTTGCCTAATAAAGCTTAAAAGCAAGACCCAAAAGGATCAAACTATTTCTATTAACAGTATCTCAAAGCAAAGCTCAAGAATATTTTTAGGAATATAAATATATCTAACACCCAATAAGGTAAAATTCAAAATGTCTGCATTCAATCAAAAGTTGCCAGGCACGCAAAGCAGCAGAAAAATCCAACCCATAATGAGGAGAGAAAATCAAATGAAATTGACCCAGAAATGATGCATATCTAGCAACAGTAATTAGCAGACACATACATTAAAACAGATATTATAACTATTCTATATTTTCAAGAAGCTAGAGCAAAGATTAACATGTTAAGTAGAGACAGAAAGAAATAAAGACCCAAGTCAGACTTCTGGAAATGAAAATTACAACACATGAGATAAAAAGTACACTGGATAGGGTTAACAGAAAATTAAACATTACAGAAAAAAGATCAGTGAACTTGAAGACACAGCAGTTGAGACTCTACAAAATAAATCACAGATTTATTTTCTATCAAAAAAATGATTAAAAGCAACGAATCATGAGACAATATCAAGTAGCCAAATGTATGTGTAATTGGACTATCCAAAGAAGAGAAGTAGAACAGAAAACATTTTGTAGAAATAATGGCTTAGATTTTTCTAAATTTCTGATGAAATTTTCCTAAATTTGATGAAAAATGTAAATCCACAGGTCTAAGAAGCTCAATGAAACCCAAGCACAGGACACATGAAAACAATTACACCATGGTACACTATAATCAAATAGTTTTAAACCAGTGATAAAGAGAATCTTAAAAGAAATCAGGAATTATTAAAGAAATGCAAATCAAAACTACAATGAGGTATCACCTCACACCAGTTAGAATGGGCATCATCAAAAAATCTACAAACAATAAATGCTGGAGAGGGTGTGGAGAAAAGGGAACCCTCTTGCAAAGTTGGTGGGAATGTAAATTGATACAGCCACTATGGAGAACAGTATGCAGGTTCCTTAAAAAACTAAAAATAGAACTACCCTACAACCCAGCAATCCCACTACGGGGTATATACCCAGAGAAAACCATAATTCAAAAAGACACATGCACCCCAGTGTTCATTGCAGCACTGTTTACAATAGCCAGGTCATGGAAGCAACCTAAATGTCCATCCACAGACGAATGGATAAAGAAGATGTGGTGGTACATATATACAATGGAATATTACTCAGCCATAAAAAGGAAAGAAATTGGGTCACTTGTAGGGACGTGGATGGACCTGGAGACTGTCATACAGAGTGAAATCAGAGAGAACAAATGTTGTATATTAATGAATATTTGTGGAATCTAGAAAAATAGTACTGATGAACCGGTTTCCAAGGCAGAAACAGAGACACAGATATAGAGAACAAAAGTATGGACACCAAAGGGGGAAAGGGGGGTCTGGGATGAATTGGGAGATTGGGATTAACATATATACACTAATATGTATAAAATAGATGAGCATCTGCTGTATAGCACAGGGAACTCCATTGTACAGTAGAAACTAACACAACATTGTAAAACAACTATACCCCAATTAAAAAAAAGAAATCAGGAAAAGAAGACAAATTAAGTAGACAGGAAAAAGGTAAAGATGATAGTCACTTTCTTGTTGGACAGTGGAGAAATATCTTTATAGTTCTGAAAGAAAAAAAAGTCAACCTACAGTTCTTTACCCATCAAAAACATGTTTTAAAACTGGAGTTGAAGTAAAGACGTTTTTCAGACATATAAAAGTTGAAAGAATATATTGCCAGAAGACTTGCATTATCAGAAATATTAAATGACATTCTTCAAGAAGAAAGAAAATGATGCCAGATGGAAACAAAGAAATGAAGAGCACTGGAAACTGGGTAAATACAGACATTTTTTTCTTAATTTAAGTTGCTTGGAAAGATAATCAACTATTTAAAGTAAAACTAATAACAACATACTATGGGTTTATAGCATACACACAAGTAAAATGTATGACAGTATTAGCACAAAAACCAGGAGGAGAGAAATGGAAGTACCGTGGTGCAAGGTTCTTAATACTGCATGTGAACTAGTATAATATTACTTCAAGGCAAACTGTGATAAGTAAAAAAACACATACATACATATATATATATACACACACACACACCAGTGCTTTTCAACCAGGTGTGATTACACCCTTCAGGGAACATTTGGCACTGTCTGGAGACATTTTTGACTGTCACAACTAAGGAAGCGCTACTGGCATCTAGTGGGTGGAGGCCACAGATGCTGCTTAATATCCTACAATGCACAGGACTTCTCCTTGCTACTACAGTTGTCTGGCCTATGATGTCAATAGTGACAATGTTGAGAAAGCCTACTAAAGTAATATAACAAAAGATTATCGCTAATAAACCTACAAAGGAGGTAAAATTAAATCATAAAAATCACTCAATCCAAAAGAAGGCATAAGAAAGAGAAAAAAGTGAACAGAAATTAGATGAGACAAATATAGAAAACGAAGACAATAGAAGCAAGATGGTAGATTTTAAACCTAACCTCATTAATAATCACATTAAATGTAAAGGATCCAAATATGTCAATTAAATGGCAGAGATTGTCAGATTGGATAATTCCTAGACCCAACTATATGCTAACTACAAAAATCACACTTTAAATTTAAAGACACAAATAAGTTAAAAGATACAACATGCTAACAAAACTCAAAAGAGAGTAAGTGTGGTTATACTAATATCAAAGTTAATTTCAGAGAGAAGAATATTAACAGAGATGAAGATAATTTCCTAATGATAAAAAGGTTAATTCATAAAAAATACATAGGGCTTCCCTGGTGGCACAGTGGTTGAGAGTCTGCCTGCCGATGCAGGGGACACCAGGGTTCGTGCCCCAGTCTGGGAAGATCTCACATGTCATGGAGCGGCTGGGCCCGTGAGCCATGGCCGCTGAGCCTGCGCGTCCGGAGCCTGTGCTCCGCAACGGGAGAGGCCACAACAGTGAGAGGCCCGCGTACCTCAAAAAACAAAAAAAACAAAAAAAACCCATAAAAAATACATAACAGGGGCTTCCCTGGTGGCGCAGTGGTTGAGAGTCTGCCTGCCGATGCAGGGGACACCAGGGTTCGTGCCCCAGTCTGGGAAGATCTCACATGTCATGGAGCGGCTGGGCCCGTGAGCCATGGCCGCTGAGCCTGCGCGTCCGGAGCCTGTGCTCCGCAACGGGAGAGGCCACAACAGGGAGCGGCCCGCGTACCGCAAAAAAAAAAAAAAATACATAACAGTCCTAAACATGTAGACACACAATAACAGAGCTTCAGAAACTATAAATAAAAAACTGATAGAATCATGAGAAAAATAGACAAATCTACAATTATAGAGATGTCAATACCCTTCCTTCAAAAATTGATAGAACAGTGCACACAAATGCCAGTAAAAGTAAAGACTTGAACTACATTATAAAACATCTTGATTTATATGAGTCTCCTTATTCCTAGTCATTGATTTTTTTCAAGGTTCAGGCCAGTCATCTTGTAGAATGTGCCACATTTTGGATTTGAATATTTTATTATTACACCCAGGTTTGGCAAGAATACTACATAGGTATTGTTGTACCTAGGTTTGTTGTATACATGAAGTTTTAAAAACTCATTCTTATAGAAAAATTATTAGTAAAAACAAAAATATAAAGCATGAGATTAAAAAAAGAAACATTCTAGCTTGGTTTAAAATAAAATTTCCACTCTTTTCTTTTTCCTTGTGCCTAAGAAATGAGCACAATGTTCACATTTGCACCTGTATATTTGCTGGCATTCTGTCACCTGTGTATGTGTTGTATTTTAACAACAACAACAAAAAATGTCTTAAGGGCAAAGCTTTTCTCTTCCTTTATTTTTCACAAAATGTGTATTCCAGTCTGCTAAGTCTTCTTATTACCACAGAGTAAACTATATTTAAGGAATGAGCTGGGGAGGGAAAAATCTGTACTGGAAATATTTAAGGGATGAATTGGAAGGGAAAAAAATCAGTATTGAAGAGAAAAGGGCAATTACTATCTTAGGCAGCCTTCTGAGTAATTAGTGCTATACAATCTCAGACTGCATACCAGCTGTTAAGTTGAGTAAATGTCTTTATTTTTATTGGTTTTGCCCTTTATATCTCTAAATGAGAAACAATAAAGAGATTTTGATTAACTTAAAAAAAACTTAACCTAATTGATATTTCTAAGCATACTCTACCCAACAGCAAAATACATATCCTTTTCAGGTGTACACAGAAAAGTTACCTATATAGACCACATTCTGGGTCATAAAACATTCTCAATGTATGGCATGGGGAACACAATCAATAATATTATAATAACTTTGTATAGTGACAGATGGTAACTTGACTTATCGTGGTGATTGTTTTGTAAGGTATAGAATTATTGAATCACTGTGTTGTGCACCTGGAACTAACATAGTATTGTAGGTCAATTATACTTCAATTTTAAAAATTAGGACTTCCCTGGTGGCACAATGGTTAAGAACCCACCTGCCAATGCAGGGGACATGGGTTCGAGCCCTGGTCCGGGAAGACCCCACATGCTGCAGAGCAACTAAGCCCAGGTGCCACAACTACTGAGCCTGTGCTCTAGAGCCCATGAGCTGCAACTACTGAGCCCACGTGCCACAACTACTGAAGCCCGCATGCCTAGAGCCCATGCTCTGCAACAACAGAGGCCACCACAATGAGAAGCCCACGCACCGCAACAAAGAGTAGCCCCCACTCACTGCAACTAGAGAAAGCCTGTGTGCAGCAAGGAAGACCCAGTGTGGCCAAAAATAAGTAAAGAAATTTATATAAAAATTAAATAAACAAAATATAATTAAACAAAACGTTTTAAATAATTTTAATAGGATTCAAGCCACAAAAAGTATTTTTTCTGACCACAATGGAATTAAATTAAACATCAATAACAGAAAGATATCATGAAAACCCCAAGTATTTAGAAACTAAATAACATACTTTTAAATACTTGTGGATCAATGAGGAAGTCAAAAGAAAAATTAGAAAGTATTTTGAACTTAATAAAAATGAAAGCATACCAAAATTTGTGGGATACAACTAAAACAGTACGTAGAGAAGGAAATTTATAGTGCTCAACATTTATATGAAAAGATAGGCCTCAAATAATGGATCTCAGCTTCCATCCACCTTTTAAAAAACTAGAAAAAGAAGACTGAAGGAAGTTCAAAGTAAGCAAAAGGAAGGAAATAACACAGATCAGAGTTGACATAAATGGAAAAAGAGAGAAAATGAGTGAAACCAAAGATGATTCTTTGAGATATTCAGTAAAACTGTTACACCTCTAGCCAGACTTATCAGAAGAGACACAAATTACCAATATAGAAATGAGAAAGAAGATGCAAATTACCAACATAGGAGTCAGAGATGACATTACTATAGATTTTACATATAATAAAGGATAAAATATTATGAACAACTTTATGCCAGTATATTCAACTACTTAGATAAAATGAGTAAGTACCTTAAAAGACACAAATTACCAAAGCTCACTCAAGAAGAAATAGATAACATGAATAGCCCTATATCTATTAAATAAATAAAAAGGTTCCCACAAAGAAGCCTCCAGGCCCAGAAAGCTTGAATGGTGAATTCTACCAAATACTTAAGGAAGAAAGAATATCAATTCTACCCAAACTCTCCCATTAAATTGAAAAGAAGGCTATACTATCTAACTCATTTTCTGAAGCCTGCATTTCTCTGACACCAAAGCCATAGAAAGACTTTCCAAAATTGAAAACCACAAACTAATATCCCTTGTGTATACAGATGCAAAAATTCTTAATAAATTTTTAGCAAATCAAATCCAGCAATACATAAAATGGATAATTCATCATTATTCATGGGGTTTATTCCAGGAATGCAAGGTTGGTTTAGCAATCAAAAAATCAGTGTAATTCATCAATATTAACAGACTGAAAAAGAAAAAAAACTATATGATCATCTAAATAGATTTTTATAGAATAAGCATTTGATAAAATACAACATCTATGATTGATGAAATAGAAAACTCTCAGCAAACTAGGAATAGAAGGAAACTTCCTCAAACTGATGAGAGAATCTATGAAAAACCTTCAGGTAACATCATACTTAATGGTGAAAAATTGAATGATATCTCCAAAGGTCAAGAACAAGCCTACCGTGACTGCTCTCACTGTCATTAAACTGTATTCAACAGCTTATTAGAGGTTTCAATGAATGTGGTAAGGTGACAAAAATAAACATAAGCATCCAGATTGGAAAGAAAGAAGTAAAACTGCCTCTATTTACAGATGATGACCTATGTAGGTAATCCAATGGACTCTTCAAAAAAACTACTAAAATTAACAAGTGAATCTATCAAAGTTGTAGGATACAAACTCAATATATAAAAATCAAATGTATTTTTATATAGCAGCAATGAACAGTAGGAAAATGAAATTAAAACAATAGAACAGTAGGCTAAACATATGAAATGTGTAGGGATAAGTCTGACAAAAGATATGCAAGACCCGTATACTGAAAACTACAAAAACTTGTTGAGAGAATTAAAGACCTAAATAAATGGAGAGATATACCATGTTCATGGACTGGAAGACTCAATATTTTTAAGATGTCAATTCTCCCCAAAATGATCAATAGAGTCAATATAATCCCAATAAAAAATCCCAGCAGGCTGTTTTGGAAAACAGCCCCTGGTAATTTCTTAAAAAGTTAAATATACACCTACCATATGATTCAGCCAGTCTGCTCCTAGGTATTTCTCCAAGGGAAGAGAGAGCATATATCCAATACAAAGACTTGTACACAAATGTTCAAAGCAGCTTTATTTGTAGTAGACAAAAACTGCAAGTAACTCAAATGTCTATCAACAGGTGAATGGATAAAAAAATTGTGGTAATAATTATATCATTTAATACTACTCTGTAATAAAAATAATGATACATGCTATAACTTGGATGAATCTCAAAATAATTCTGTTGTTTGAAAGGTAACAAAGAGTACATATTCTATATATATATATATATATATATGTATATATATACATATATATTTCTAGAAAATGCAGAGTAATCTATATTGACAGCAGGTCAGGGTTTCCTGGGGTTAAGGAAGGGATATGAAGTGGCAAGGGGGAGGAATTACAAAGGGGCACAAAGAAAACTTGAGGGGTGAAGGATATGTTCATTATCTTGATTGTGGTGATGGTGTATATAGGTGTGTATTTGTCAAAACTTATCAAATTGTATACTTTAAACATGTAGTTTATTGTATGTCAATTATACCTCAATAGAACTGTTAAAAAAAGTAAGGGAACCAGGGATCCTTGAAGAAATGCTGAACCCAGGGCTGAATGCAGGAAAGGAGGAGATGAAACTGAAACATCTTCCTGTGCCAGAAAATCAGGTAGTACTCAAAAAATGATGGGAACATGTCAATAGAACATGGGAGGGGCTTCCACTGTGTGTGCCTACTATGTGTCTCAAAGTAGCTAATGACAATAATGGGTTAGAACATATGGGCAAAATAAGAATCCAGGTGTCCACACTAATATAAATAAATGAATGAAAAAATAAACAAATGGGAAGAAGGAAAAGCCCTTCCCTGGAGTACAATGCTAACTAGTAAATGTAGACGGAATGATGGAATTAGACCATTGCCTTTGATAACCATCTTAATAATAAATAATTAGGAAAGGATCATTGATGAATGCTAAAACTCCCCACAAGATACTTACTAATTTCAAAGGGAAAAATTTATAGTGGAAAACCTCACAGACACTTCCTTAAGGGCATGGTCAAAGTTGCAATCACATATGAAGGGACAAATTGATATCATGTGCCTCCTAAAACAAATCACTGAGAAGAACACAACATCACTTTTGAGGTGTTATTGCCAAAGTATATAATCTCCATATAATTATGATAAAACATAAACAAATCCAAAACGAGGGACATTTTTCCAAAATAACTGGCCTGCAGTCTTCAAAAATACTAAGGTCACAAAAGACACAGGAACTGTTTCCAATCAAAGGAGACTAAAACGTCATGACAATTATGTGCAATGTGTGAACCTGGTCTGCATCCTGGACCAGGATAAAGGGTTTTTTGTTTTGTTTTTCGTACGGTAAGGGATGTTATTAGGAAAACTGATGAAATTAGAATACCATCTATGGATCAGATACAGTATTATATGAATTTTAATTTCCTGATATTATTTTATTATTGTCATGTAAGAGAATGTCCTTGTTCTTTAGGAAATATCCACTGAAGGGACATCATTTGTGTAACTTATCCTCAAATGGTTCAGGAAAAATTATCCAGAAATATGATAAAATTCTGACATTTGGGGGATCTGGGTGAAGGGTACACAGGAATCCTTTGTACTCTTCTTGCAACTTTTCTGTAAATCTGAAATTATTTCAAAACAATGTTGTGAAACATTAAGAGTATTATCTAAAAGAATCAAGACAGTAAGGACAATGTCTAAAATTGAAAAAACAGGTAATGGAAAACTCAATCAGAGTAACAAATGGAAGGAGAGGTAAAAAGAATTAAACAGAAAGTATGACACAAAGAAAGCAGAAAAAAAATAATGGCAGGAATACTGCCACATATACCAGCAATGATAATAAAATGAATGCATTACACTCACCTATTAATAGACAGATGTTCTGATTGTTTAAAACCAAGTAACTCAAGATCTTGCTATATTCTATTTAAAAGAGACATACCTGAAACAAAATAACTGAGGAAGGTTGAGAATAAAGGGATGGAGAAAGTTATAACAGGAAAATGATATTAACAAGAACTACAACATGCAACAAACAGGGAGTGGCAGAAGTTGCTAGCTGTCCTAATCCAAATGTCCTTGGTAACAATGCCAATTTTTAGCAGACAGAGCTATCTGATAGGCCTCCCTGGAAGCTTAGGTGTGGCCACTTGACTAAATTCTGCCAATGAGATAAAAATTGAATTGTTTTCTGGGGCTTTCTGGGAAGGTCACTTATTAGAAATTGGCAGAGCTGGGACCAGCCCATTTTTGTCCTCCTACCTTTCCTCTTCCTTCTGGCCCTCAATGGAGATGTGCTGGCTGGAGCTCCAGAAGTCTCGTGGACCATGAGGGGACCTTAGGATGGAAACCATACACCGAGATGGTGAAGCAGAAGATAGGAGCCTGGGTCCCTGATAGTATCGCAGAGCCCTTGAATACCTATCTCCAGACTTCTTCTACCCAAGAAAAAATCTTTCTTCTTTAAACTAATTTTATTTATTATTTTTTCCTAATATATGTAGTTGAACCTAATCCAAACAGGAATAGTAACATGCTTTACAAAGAAAGAATTCAAGGCATGTATAAATATATGCATAAATAAATGGGACAAAGAGGGCTACTTCATATTTTATGAAGGAAAAATATACCAGGACAATATAAAAGTTATGGACCTTTATACATTCTTTATGCACTAACAATACAGCTTCAAAATATATAAGGCTAACCCTGACTAAAATATAGGAAATAGACAAATTTAGTTATGACGGGAGGTTTATACATATCTCTCTCAATGAGGAAGGATATAAGGATCAGTATAACACAACTTAACAAGCTTATTCTAACAAGGCTATAAGGGACTTTTACTCAAGAGACAATATACGTATTTTTCAATTCATATGAAAAAGTTACAAAAATTGACCATGTTTGAAGTCAGGGGTCAGCAACCTTTTTAATGGAAAGGCCAAACAGTATATGTTTTAAGCTGTATGGGCCACAGAGTCTCTATTACAGCCACTCAGCTTTGCAGTTGTAGCTGGAAAGCAGTCATAGGTAGTATGTAAACAAATGGGTGTGGCTGTGTTCCAATAAAACTTGATTTCCAAAATAGGCACCAGGCCCATGTAGCCTACAAGCTGTAGTTTGTGGATCCCCGTTCTAGGTAACAGAGGAAGTATCAAAAAATTTCCATAAAGCTGATATCACACAGGCCACAATTACCATAATGTAGTGTTAAAAATGAACATAATAGCAAAAAATATCCCCCCCAACCTGGCCCAGATCTACACACATGGACGTTTTAAATGCATTTCTAAATAACTCTTGAGTTGAAGAGAAAATAAAAACAGAAAACACAAATGAGTTAGAACTTAAAAAAAAAACACTGGAACTACTACACAACAAAACCTATGTAATGGAGCCAAAGTGAAGAAGAAAATATATGGCCTCAAATGTATTTGTTAGAAAGCAAGGAAGACAGAAAGTAAATTAGTTTTCATCTCAAGAATTTAGAATAAGGATAACAATAAGAAGAACAATGCAGCAATAATAAAACATACAGAAAATACAATGAAGAAATTAATAAAGGGAAAAGCAGACTATTTTTAAAAAAGAAAGCAAAGAAATTGAGTTGATCAAGAGAACCTAAAGTGGGTCCTTTGAAAAGACCAACAAAATAGATAAGCCTCTGGAAAGAGAATCAAGAAAAAAGAGAAAAAACAAGTAAACAGCATTAGCAATGGAAAAGGGGACATACTTAAAGAGAGATCACACAATCATCCACTCAAGAAATATTTACTGAATGGCTACTATGTGGCAGGCCATGACACAGTCCCCACAGTCATAGAGACAACAATATAGTGGAGAGACCATAAATAATTAATGAAAAATTAAATTACATTAGTGATAAATGCTACAAAGAAAATAAAACATTTAAAAAATAAAACTACATATTTCCTCAAGTCAAAAAAAAATGGAAAACTTAGATGAAACCGACAATTTTCTAGGAAATATAAATTACCATAATTGACTCAAGGAGAAGTAGAAAACCTGAAAAAAAACAGAAACCAAAGAAGAGATTTAAATAGTGAGGAAAGATCTGCACCCTCAGAAGGCATGAGGCCAAGATGGTTAAGGAAGAGAAATTCCAGTCTGATATAGCCTGTCCCAGAGCATACAACTAGTACAATAATAAAATAAAACATAGCTAAAATATAGCTAAGAGAGGAATTTTCTTAAACAGATAAAGAATATCTGTCAAAAATCTACAATAAACATCACTTATTGGTGAATTATTAAAAACTGTCTCTCTGAACTTGGGAATAAAAAAGGATGCCTAATATCATCCCTGAAAGTCCTAGCAAATTTAGTAAGGCAATAAAAGAAAAGGCATGCAGATTAAAAAGGAAGAAATAAAATTGTGATTATTCAAAAATGACCTGACTGTGTTTGTAGAAGATTATAAAAACCCACACACTATTAGAATTAATAAGTAAATTAGCAAGGTCACTGGGCATAAGACCAACATAAACAAATCCATTTAATTCATATATACTAGCAAAAAATAGGAAATGAACTTTAAAAAATTAGTCCATTTATAATAGCTTTACAGTATTTTTAAAATAAAGATGAAATAGCTAGGAAAAAATCCAACAAGAGGTACAAGGCCTCTATACTGAAAATTATAACATATCACTGAGAGAAATTAAAGACCCACACAAAAGGAGGGATATAACATGCTCATGGAGTGGAAGACCTCACTTAAAAAAATGTCATTTTTCCCTGAATTGAGCTATAGACTTAAAGCAATCCAAATCAAAACCCCAGCAGGTCTTTTTCCTGTGGATACTGAGAAGACAAATTCTGCAATTTATGTAGAAATGCAAAGGGCTAAGAATAGCTAAGGCAACATTTGAGAATTACACAGCTGGAGGACTCATGTATTGGGTTGGCCAAAAAGTTCCTTCCATTTTTAAAGTTAAAAATAAAAGACACATTTTTCATTTTCACCAAGAACTTTATTGAACAACATAGTCACCGTTTTGTTCCACTACCTTCTGCCATTTTTCAGGCAACTTCATAACTCCATCTTCCCAAAACTTTTTATCTTTTTGAGCGAAGAACTGTTCCAGGTGCCTTTTACAGTCTTCCAGGGAACTGAAATTTTTTCCATTAAGAGAATTTTTGTAAAGACTGAAACAAATGGAAATCCAAAGGTGCAATGTCTGGTGAATACGGCAGATGAATCAGAACTTCCCAGCCAAGCTGTAATAGTTTTTGCCTGGTCATCAAAGAAACACGTGGTCTTGCATTACCCTGATGGAAGATTATGCATTTTCTGTTTAATAATTCTGGACACTTTTCCTCGAGTGCTGCTTTCAGTGGTCTAATTGGGAGCAGTACTTGTTGGAATTAATTGTTTGGTTTTCCAGAAGGAGCTCATAATAGAGGACTCCCTTCCAATCCCACCATATACACAACATCACCTTCTTTGGATGAAGACCGGCCTTTGGTGTGGTTGATGGTGGTTCATTTCACTTGCCCCACGATCTTTTCCATTCCACATTATTGTACAGTATCCACTTTTCATCACCCATCACAATTTGTTTTAAAAACGGAACGTTTTCATTACGTTTCAGTAGAGAATCGCATGTGGAAATATGGTCAAGGTTTTTTCTGCTTAACTTATGTGGAACCCAAACATCAAAGCGATTCACATAACCAAACTGGTGCAAATGATTTTCAACACTTGATTTGGACATTTTGAGTATGTTGGCTATCTACGGCATGGGTGTAACGTTGACTGTTCTCAATTAATGTCTCGATTTGATGGCTATCAACTTCAACTGGTCTACCTGACCGTGGAGCATCATCCAGTGAGAAACCTCCAGCACGAAACTTCGCAAACCACTTTTGACACGTTTGATCAGTCACAGCACCTTCTCCATACACTGCACAAATCTTTTTTTGCATTTCCATTGCATTTTTACCTTTCTTGAAATAGTAAAGCATAATATGCTGAAAATATTGCTTCTTTCTTCCATCTTCAATATTAAAGTGGCTACACAAAAATTCACCAATTTTGATAAAATTTTTTTAATGCATGCTGATATGACAGCTGTCACAATGCAATCTAACAAAATTGTATCAAATGAAGTTAAAGACAACTAAACGCTACTAGAGCCATCTTATGGAAAAAAAACCGAATGAACATTTTGGCCAACCCAATATTACCACATGTCAAGACCTGTTGTAAAGCTACAATATCAAGACAGTGTAGTACTGGTACAAGGATAGACAACAAACCAAGGATAGACCAAGTAAAGAATCCAGAAACATCAACACATAAACAAATGCCTGATTGATGACAAAAAAATGGTCTTTTCTATTAACGATTCTGACTCAATGGACATCCATGTGAAAAAGAAAATGAATCTTGACCCCCTGCTTCAGACCATACACAAAAAGCAAATCCAGGTGTATTATAGATATAAATGTGAAAGGTAAAATAATGAAACTTTTAGGTAAAAAGTAGAACATCTGAATGAGCTTCGGGTAGGAAACATTTTCTTAAACAGAACACAAAGAGCTCCAAAATGGGAAAAAATTATACATATTAAAATTAAGAACTGGTATCAAATATTTGCAAACCATATATCTAATAGAGTTAATATCCAAAATACATAAGGAACTCCTAAACAGAAATAGAGTCACAGATGTAGGAAACAAACTTATGGTTACCAGGGGGGAAAGGGGGGAGGGATAAATTGGGAGATTGGGATTGACATATACACATGATGCTTACTTATATGATGAAACTAAAATAGTCAAACTCAAAGAAGCAGACCATATGATAGTGGTTGCCAGTGGATGTGGGTAGGGGAAAGAGGAGTAGTTATTCAATGGGCATACAGTATTGTGCATTTCAAAATTTGCTGAGGGTAGATCTCACATTGTCTTCTTACCACAAAAACAAAATTATATGAAACAAAACAAAGACAACACAAGGAAACTTTGGAGGTGTTGGATATGTCTATTACCTTGATTGTGGTGATGTCAGCCCTATGCCTGATTTATATGTAGGTTCTAGATCCTATGTAACCCAATAAAGGCAGAAACAAAAAATTAAAAGCAGAGTGCAGATAAAGCAAGGATAAGGCTCAGGAATTCAAACAGTGCTTCTAGTGAGGACTTTGGTAATCTTGTCCATGACTTCTTAAGTTAAATAGATTCGGGATTTGACATTCTTAAAAGGGGACACAGAATGAGCACTGGCCTTGCTCTTGCCCAGCCACGTGGTCTTGGATGAGCCCCTTTATTTCTACAGACTCAAGTTTCTAAAGGACACTCAATGACCTTTTAAAGTACTTCAGGCTGTAATGACTGAGAATTCAATTATTCTCTTTTCTTGCATTCTGATAGCATTTTTCTTTTACAAGATCAGCACCATTTATTGAGAATGCAATGAGAAACACAGTCTAAAACTTGTAGAACACGGAGAATAAGTTTCCAGCTAAAAATAGATTTTTTCAGGTCTCTAATCTTCACCATGTTACAAAAATAAATTTGTTCTTCATACTTAAAATGTTTCCCTTACAGCATTCTGGAGTTCAGAGAAAAGCAGTGCTCTGTACTTCCATTAACAGTAATCACCAATCATCCATAAAGAATAATATCATCAACAAGAACAGATAGTTACCTAGAGGAATTAATAAGCAGTTGTAGACACTTTCAAAAACGAGAACACGAGATGCAGTATCCCACTTTTGCAGTTCCCGTATTTGCTTTTCATCTAGTGAAACAGCTACTGTTTTTTTCTCTTCCTGGAAGAATGGAGACTGAAAAAACAAAGAGGCTTTCACATCCTAATTCTGCTTCTGTTACCTTTTATTTATGTTTGAGCTCTCATCTTGCGTGTAATTTTTTTTCAGATTTACTGAGGTATAATTGACAAATGAAAATTGTATATAATTAAGGTATACTACTTAATGTTTTGATATATATTGTGAAATAATCACCACAATCAAACTAATATATCCATCCCCTCACATAGTTACCATTTTTGGTGGGGAGGGGCACGGTGGTGAGAACACTTAAGATTTACCCTCTTAGCAAATTTCAAGTACACAATACAGTATTGTTAACTACAGTCACACTGCTGTATATTAGATGTCTAGAACTTACTCATCCTGAATAACTGAAACTTTTACCATCATCTCCCCATTTCTCCCTCCCCTCAGCCCCTGGCAACCACCATTCTACTTTCTGGTTCTATGTGTTTGACTATTTTAGATTCCTCATATACGTGGAATCATGCAGTATTTATCCTTCTGTGACTGGCTTATTTCACTCCAGGTTAACCCATGTTGTCACAAATGGTAGGATTTCCTTCTTTTGGGGGCTGAATATTCCACTGTGTGTTTGTTTGTGTGTGTTTGCACACATCCCTGATGACTGATGATGTTGAGTACCTTTTCATATACCTGTTGGCCATTTGTATGGCTGGGTTTTTTTTTTGAGAAACGTCTATTCAGGTCCTTTGCCCACTTCTTAATAGAGTTATTTGGGTTTTTTGTTACTGAGTTCCTTGTATATTTTAGATATTCACTCCTCATCAGATACACGGTTTGCAAATATTTTCTCCCATTCCATAGGCTGCCTGTTTACTCTGTTGATGTTTCCTTCGCTGTGCAGAAGCTTTTTATTTATTTTTGGCTGTGTTGGGTCTTCCTTGCTGTGCACGGGCTTTCTCTAGTTGCAGTGAGCAGGGGCTACTCTTCGTTGCGGTGCATGGGCTTCTCATTGCGGTGGCTTCTCTTGTTGCAGAGCACAGGCTCTAGGTGCGTGGGATTCAGTAGTTGTGGCACACGGGCTCCAGAGCACAGGCTCAGTAGTTGTGGTGCATGGGCCTAGTTGCTCCGCGGCATGTGGGATCTTCCCAGACCAGGGCTTGAACCCGTGTCCCCTGCATTGGCAGGCGGATTCTTAACCACTGTGCCATGAGGGAAGTCCCAGAGCTTTTTAGTTTGATGCAATCCTACTTGTCTATGTTTGCTTTTGTTGCCATATCAAATAAAAATTCATTGCCAAAACCAGTGCCAAAAAGCTTTTTCCCTATGTTGTCTTCTAGGAGTTTTATGGGTTTAGATCTTACATTTAAGTCTTTAATCCATTTTGAGTTGACTTTTTGTATATGGTGTGAGTAAAAGGTCCAATTTCATTTTTCTTGAAGTGGATACAAAGTCCCCCCAAAATCATTTCTTGGTTTTATTGTGTATTCTTGGCACTCTTGTCAAAGATCAGTTGACCATGGGTGTATGGGTTCATTTCTGGGTTCTCTATTCTGTTCCATTGATCTATGTGTCTGTTTCTTGTGCCAATACCACGATGTTTTGAATACTGTAGCTTTGTAATATCATTTGAAATCAGGAAATGTGATGCCTCCATCTTCATTCTTCTTCCTCAGGATTGCTTTGGCTATTCGGGATCTTTTGTGATCCCATATGAATTTTAGGAGTTTTTCTTATTTCTGTAAAAAAATAATGCCATTGACATTTTGATAGGGAATGCATTGACTCTTCAGATCACTTTAGGTAGAATGGGCATTTTAACAGTATTATTTCTTTTAATCCATGAACACAAGATGTCTTTCCATTTATCTGTGTCCTCTTTAATTTCATTCATGAATGTTTTTATAATTTTCAGTGGGTATATATGTCTTTGACTTTACTCATAAGCATTTTATTATTTTTGTTGCTATTGTGAACAGGATTGCTTTCTTAATTTCCTTTTTGGATAGTTCATTGTGTATAGAAACAAGACTAATTTTTGTACGTTGATTTTGTATTCTTCAACTTTACCAAATTTATTAGTTCTAACAGCTTTTTTGTTGAGTCTTTAGGGTTATCTGCACATATTATCATGTCATCTGCAAGCAGAGATAAATTTTACTTCTGATTTGGATGCCTTTTATTTATTTTCCTTGACTAACTGCTCTGGCTAAGATTTCCAGTATTATGTTGAATAGAAGTGGAAAGAGTGGGTATCTTTGCCTTGTACTGGATCTTGGAGGGAAAGCTTTCATTTTTCCCCCCACTGATTATGATGTTAGCTGTGGACTTTTCATATATGGTCTTTATTGCATTGAGGTAAGTTCCTCCTATACCTGTTTTGTTGAGAGTTTTTACAGTGCTTTCTCTGCATCAATTGAGATGATCATGTGGTTTTTATCTTTCATTCTATTAATGTGGTGTATCATATTGATTGATTTGCATATGTTGAAACATCCTTATATCCCAGGGATAAATCCCAGTTGTTCATGGTGTATAATCCTTTCAATGTGCTGTTGAATTCAGTTTGCTAGTATTTTATTAAAGATTTTTGCATTTCTGTTCATTAGGGATATTGGCCTGTAGTACTCTTTTCTTGTGGTATCCTTGTCAGGCTTTCATATCAGAGTGATGCTGGCCTCATAAAATGAGTTTGGAAGTGCTCCCTCTTCTGTGTTTTGGAAGCGCCTAAGAAAGATTGGTATTAATTTTTCTCTGAGTGGTAGAATTCATCCATGCAGCCATCTGGTCCTGGACTTTTCCTCCTCGTCCATCTTGCATATGTCGCCCTTCATATAATTTATAGTTTATGCCAGTAGTTACTTCCCTCCTGGATATATCACAAAGATGAATAGGTGTTGTTTTTAAAGTCATTTTTCATTATTATCTTTCTGCATGGTGGGAGGTTGGCCTTATCTGTAAATACACAATACCTATAAGCTTTGGAAATGTTGTTGCACTTAGGGAAGGGGGGATTTTGCGCAATTGGAATATTTTTTAATTATCTAATGCCTCGCAACATCCGTAAGATACTGGAAACATTCTACTTTTATCCCTTTTGAAAAAGACAGGAGTACAAACTTCAAAAAGAATGTTTATTAATACAAGGTGTAAAATTGATTATATATATGTTATTGCACTAATCCCCCAAAGTATAACCCGTCATTATAAGCAATTAAATGTTAAAGTATCTCCCTCACAGTACTGTGTGATTTTCAGTTGTTCTCAACTGAAAAAAAAATTAGCCAAATGCTCATTTACTCTTTCAATTACCTATTCATTCATTCAATTAATGTCTATTCTGTGCCTATGTTATATTTTCTGTTTCTGTCCAGGTTGCCCCTTTCATGAGTTCCTAGGTCCCTTAAATTTCCTATCACAATGTTTATTCTTTGTACTTTCTGGCTGAATCTTACATTAGAGTCTTTACTACTCAATACATTTGAAATTCTCTTATGAATAGGGACTGCGGCTTTTACTTCTTTGAGTTCTCTCTACCACTTCCTGTATGAAAGATGCTGCTCTCAATATCCTTTAAGTATCTTTCTTAGTAAACAGAAGCTAACTTTTAGCTGGTAGGTTGCCTGTAAGCTAAAATATTTCTTAGTAGCTCTTGCAGCTAGTTGTTACCATATAATTGCTAGCCAATAAGACATTTATGAAAAGGTTATATGTACAACCAGGGAGATTCCTTAAAAGGAAGGTTTTGGGTTTTTTTAACTTCCTTCCATTTGCTGTTTAGAATATCATTGTATGCCTGAAATTTTAACATCCATCTTGGACTATTTGGAGACCCTGTAAATGGAGCAATAAGATATAAGATACCTATTTCCCTAATAACAGCCATTTACTGTCTACCCATTTACTATTTTTCCATGATGGAGAATCAAACTTTAACTTTGCTGAAGGCATTATTTTTAGAGTTTTTGCTTGGCTCTCAACCAAGTGTAATTTTAACTAATACAACCTAATAAATTGTTATGCACATGTTATGGACCTAAATAAAAACATCCTGATTATTTGACTTTAATTTTGGGGCTATGAACATAGGGTTTAATCCACGGACTATATCCATGTATAATACGGATGCTATTCATATAATAATAACATGCTAGAACTAAAAAAAAATATGAAAAGGTTTTCAACTTTATTAGTGGTCAACAAAATGGAAATTAAAGTCACAATGCAATACTACTACACACTTACCAGAATGGCAAAAATGAACAAGGCAGACATTATTAAGTATTGGCAAGGATGTGGAGTGAGAGGCAGTAAAGACACTTTAGGAAAATTGTTGGCATTATCTATTAAAGCTGAACATATATACATATGTATTCCACCCCCAGGTATGTATCCAACAAATGTACATATGTTCACAACAACAAGAATATTCATAGCAGCACAATTTGTAAAAGCCTTTTAAAAACTGAAATTATCTCTTAATAGTAGAATGAATAAACAAACTGTGGTATATTCAGACAATGGAATACTATACAGCAATGAGAATTTCTAAACTATTGCTTCATGTAACCACACGGATGAACCTCACAAACATAATACTGATTGAAAGAAACTAGACCCAAAAGAGTACATACTATATGGCTCCATTTATATATGGTTCAAAAATAGGTGAAAGTAACCGATAGTGCTAGACATCAGGATAGTGGCAAATCAGGATTCCAACCAAAGCATCTGGCTACAGAGCCATGTTCTTAATTATTATGCTATATTGTCTTTCCAAAAAAAGAGAAAAAAATCCAACTCATTTTATAACTTAATAAAATAATCCTGATACCAAAATTAGACAAGAGGAGCCCAAGACAAGAAGAACACTTTCGACTAATCTCACTTATGAACATAGATGTAACAATCTTAGGCCAAATTTTAGCAACTAGAATCTACTTTGTATTAAAAGAACAATAATACATCATGGCAAAGTAGGGTTTATCTGAGGAATGAAACATCAGTTCACTGTTTTAAAAGCTTTCAATGTTGGAAACTTTTAAAACAATGAAACAACCACATTATCATCTCAGAAAATGACAAACAGGCATTTGATAAAACATGAGACACTCATGATTAAAAACTCTCAGTAAACTAGAATTAGAAAGAAACTTCCTTAACTTAATAAAGGAATAGAGGGTATCTACCACAAAATCATAACAAACTCATACTTAATGATGGACAGAAGTATTCCCATTAGAGTCAGAAAGAATGGTATTTGCCACCCAACTCTGCTATTCAACTTTTATAAGTCCATACCAATGAAATAAGAATGCTCCTGAAAAAAAGGATACACACACACACACACACACACACACACACACACACACAAATATTGGAAAGAGTCAAACCTGTCATTTGCAGATGATATGATCTACCTAGAAAAAACCAACATAACCCACTGACTCTACTATTACTATTTAGAATGTTCAGCACTATGAACAGAAGAACAAAAACTATGAATCTAATGAGAAATACTATAGTAAATATCTGTTGGTTTTGCTGCCATGTATTCTGTCCTCCTTCTGGAAATAGTACCTCTGAAAGTAGGATTACCAAAACCCTTTCTCCCTCGAGGTGAGGCACTGACCTTGGATTCACTTTCTAGTTTGGTCGCCCTGGAAACCTGATGAAGGCGGATGGTCAGCTGTGGGATGGGCGGGCCTGCTTCCGGCACAATGTCCCAGGAGGTACCCTGAGCCTGGTCTGGGAGGGCTGGGACTGCACATCAACACCTGCTGGGAGTCACAGCTCAGGGTCCCTGAGTGCAGTGGGCCTATCGTTCCTGGGCCCTGACCCTGGCTGGGACCGAGGCTACACACAGGGAACAAAGACAGAGTGGTCCCTAATTTGGGACATGGGGCTTCTAAGCCATAGTGGCTCCTGTTCTCCCCCATCCCCCACCATATGCTCTCATTTCTTCACACCTGAGCTGTTAATGGGGGCAGAGAGAAGCCCTAGACAGCTGAGAATGCTTGCTGATGCCAGTCTTCTGGCAGGCTGGGTTTCTTGTTCTGCGGTCTGCAAAGTTGAATACTTATGGGTGCCAGGATGGCCTATTTGGGTTTTGTGAGTGTGAACCATCTAGCTGAACCTGCTGATTGAGCAGAGTGGATGTGGCAATATGCCAGTTTTTACTGTGAAGAAAATGTCAATATATTTCTGAAAAAGATAAAATGACATGAATGTAAGGAGGGACATACACCAAGTTCATGGATGGAAAGACCCAATGCTGTACAGGTGTATGTTCCTCCCTAAATTAGTCTATAAATTCAAAGCAATCCTAATATATAATTGCTGACTACGAGATACTTTTGAGGAAGTAGAATGGCCTGTGTGGGGAGTAAGTGCCCTACCAAGTCCAAATTCCGGAATAGGTTGCATTTACTGAGTCTTCCCCTTTGCCATACATTATCCTAAGTGCTTTATTTCCATTAATTCATCTTATCCTCACAGTAACTCTAAGAGATGAGCAGTGAATTAATATCTCCATTTTACATATAAGGAAACTAACGTAAAGAGAGCTTGAGTTATTTGCCCAAAGTCACATACCTAGTTAAAGGTAGTCTCAGGACTCAAACCAGGCTACCTGGCTCAAAGCCCCATGCTCTCAGGCTCTGTATACACTGCCTTTCTGTTTCTATGCTAAAACCCCCTAGTAACTAAAGTACGGTATTAGCAAAGGAACAAACAGATCAAGGGAATGAAGGAGAAAACAGAAATGGGCTCATGTATATATAAAGAAACTTAATATATGATCAAAGTGGCCTTTCAAACCAATGGGTGTGCAGGCAACTGCTCAAAAAGTGGTGCAGGGACAACTAGTGATCCAGTTGGGATAAAATGAAGTTAAACTCCAACTGCAAGGAGTTAACACCATAAGTTCCAGATGACCTAAGTTTCTAAATGCAAAAACCAAAATTATAAAAGAAGAAAGTACATAAAACTATTATTTATGGTCTTGAGGAAATGAAAGGTCTTTGAAAGAAGAAAGGCAAAGGCATAAAATGAAAGATAACATTGATATATTGTTTTAAAGCTTTTGTCTGGCATGACACAATAAACTAAGTCAGCCTGGGACTAAATATTTGCAAAATACCAGAGAAAAGATGAAATTTCCA
>NW_020174132.1:45057-48397 GCF_003031525.2 Neophocaena asiaeorientalis asiaeorientalis | reverse complement strand
TACAAAGAAATTATGCAAATCAGCAGGAAAAAAAGACAAATAACTCTATAGAAAATAAAGCAAAGAATATGAATGGGCAATTCAGGACTGACAGACATGAGGAGATGGGCACCCTCACTAAAACCACTTTACTGGCTGGCATACTGTTGTTCATCTGTCAGATTGATAAAAATTAATGTTTGACATTGAAAATGGCCCTCTACACCAACTCTGTGACTTTGAGCAAGCCTCTTAACCTCTGAGCTCCAGTTTCCACATTAGTAAAAGGGTTGTTAGGAAAATTAAATGAGAGGATGCACATCAAGTACCTGACAGTTTCCACTAGCATGACTTTTATCAGATGTCTTCCCAGGTTCTTCTCCTTCAACTGGTTGATGTAAAGAATTATATTACATTCTGAATTACATTTAACCTTCCTGAAGCTGAATGAACTTTATATTTCTGGATTAAACTGAATTTGTTCCTTGTATATTATCCCCTAATACAGTTATATTTGATTTGTTGATATTTCAAATTTTTGTATCTATAGCTGAGATTGGTCAATAGTTTTCTTATTCTTTGCTATCTCTATGCAGGTTTTGGTGTTAAAATTATTTTAGCTATTTAAAAAATTGAGGAGCTTTTAACCTTTTTGTATAGTCTGGAAAAATGTATAAATTGAATTAGAGCCACCCATCCTTCAAAGGTTAGAATTCAGCTGCAAAACCACGTAAACTCGCTATCTTTTAAAATCATAGATCCTTAATCACCATTTTCAGTCTCTGCTTTGATAACCGCACTGAATAAGTTTTCTATTCTTAATTTTGACATATCTTCCTAAGAAATCAACCATTTCCTTTAGATTCTCAAATTATTTGTTACAGAGGTCATGTACTAATGACTTATAACTTAATTTTTTTTACTTTTGTCATACAAACTGACTTATGGAGTACAGTTCAATGAATTTTACATGTACAGATTCCTGTAACTACTTTAATGAGGATACATATTTTCCATCACCCACCCTAAAAAACTCCCTCATGCTGTCCCTTTATACTCACACCCTTCCCCTAATCCATAAGCCCTAGCAACCACTGACCTGATCTCTATTCCTATAATTTTGTCTTTCTGAGACTATCATATAAAAGCAGTCATACAGCATATAGCCTTTTGAGACTGACTTCTTTCACTCAGACTCTGAAATCAAAAGTTCATTCCTTTTTATTGCTGAGTAGTTCTCCAATGTATGGCTGTCTTAGAGTTTGATAATCAATTCACTTATTGAAGGAATCTGGGTTGTTTCCACTTTGTGGCAATTCTGTGTGTGTATGTGTGTGTGTGTGTGTGTGTGTGTGTATAAACATATACAAACAGGGTTAGTGTGAAATTAGTGTTCAATTCTCTTTGGAGTAAGACTGCTGGATCACATATTAAGTGTATGTTTAACTTTATACAAAACTGTCAAATAGTTTTCTAAAGTGACTGTACCATTGTGCATTTCCACCAGCATCATGAGAGTTCCAGTCTTCATCCCTGCCAGCATTTGGTACTGTTAGTATGCTTTATTTTAGTGACTCTAATAGGTATGTAGGGGTATCTCACTGCAGTTTCAATTTTCACTATTAGCTAGTGATATTCAGCATCTTTTTATGTGCTTATTTTCCATTCTTTTTTTTAAATAAGTAAATAAATATTTATTTTTAAAAAATAGGTGCAAGGAAGTAGTCTGATAAAGAAGAGCTAGAGACCTTAAATCCTACAGACGTAAATTTTGCCAAGCAGATAATACTTACAGAAAATGCAGAAAATCAATGATAATAGTAATTGCTGTCTATTAGTTCCAGCCTTCTGTTTAATTCCACTCACCATTTCGCCCTTACTCCATAAAGGTAAAAAATATGTAGTACCAATGACATAATACAGGTTCTTAACTAACTTGGAATTACAATCTTTGCCTTAATGCATATTTCATTTTAAAAATTTTAAGATATTTATTTTCTTTGTTACCTCATATACAATTATTTTTATTATATTAAGTAGATATAGATTCTCCTGAATTCACGAGCATTGAAAAATTAACAAATACTACAGTGAAGTGAAAATCCCCCATAATCTCATCTCACTTATTTTTCCAGATTTTTATATGCCAATATAAGCTCTCTTTTCTTTACACAAATATTTATTTTAATGTTATTCTATAATCTGCTTTCTAAAAACTTAACAATAGATCAGGAGCACTTATCAATGTAAAAATACTGACTACTTAATATTCCATTATATGGATATTCCATAATTTAGGTAGCCACTACAAATTTAGCTTGTTTCCAATTTAAGCTATTGTATCAATTTAACTATTAGTACCCCAGTATACACAATTTTGTGAATTTGTCTAAGTAAATTCTTTTTTTAAAAAAATCTTTATTGGAGTATAATTGCTTTACAATGGTGTGTTAGTTTCTGCTTTATAACAAAGTGAATCAGTTATACATATACATATGTTCCCATATCTCTTCCCTCTTGCATCTTCCTCCCTCCCGCCCTCCCTATCCCACCCCGCTAGGTATTCACAAAGCACTGAGCTGATCTCCCTGTGCTATGCGGCTGCTTCCCACTAGCTATCTATTCTACGTTTGGTAGTGTATATATGTCCATGCCACTCTCTCACTATGTAACAGCCTACACTTCCCCCTCCCCACATCCTCAAGTCCATTCTCTAGAACATCTGCATCTCCATTCCCGTCTTACTCCTAGGTTCTTCATGACATTTTTTTTCTTAGATTCCACATATATGTGTTAGCATACAGTATTTGTCTTCCTCTTTCTGACTTACTTCACTCTGTATGACAGACTCTAGGTCCATCCACCTCACTACAAATAACTCAATTTCGTTTCTTTTTATGGCTGAGTAATATTCCATTGTATATATGTGCCACATCTTCTTTATCCATTCATCCAATGATGGACACTTAGGTTGCTTTCATCTCCTGGCTATTGTTGGGTTCGTGCTCCGGTCCGGGAAGATCCCGCATGCTGCGGAGCGGCTGGGCCCGTGAGCCATGGTTGCTGAGCCTGAGCGTCCGGAGCCTGTGCTCCGCAGCGGGAGAGGACACAACAGTGAGAGGCCCGCATACCGAACAACAACAAAAAAAGAACCAGCTTTTAGTTTTCTTGATCTTTGGTATCGTTTCCTTCATTTCTTTTTCATTTATTTCTGATCTAATCGTTATGATTTCTTTCCTTCTGCTAACTTTGGGGTTTTTCTTATTCTTCTTTCTCTAATTTCTTTAGGTGCAAGGTTAGGTTGTTTATTTGAGATGTTTCCTGTTTCTTAAGATAGGATTGTATTGCTATAAACTTCCCT
>NW_020174132.1:30719-44995 GCF_003031525.2 Neophocaena asiaeorientalis asiaeorientalis | reverse complement strand
GAACTCTCTCAGCTTTTGCTTGTCTGTAAAGGTTTTAATTTCTCCATCAAATCTGAATGAGATCCTTGCTGGGTAGAGTAATCTTGGTTGTAAGATTTTCTCTTTCATCACGTTAAATATGCCCTGCCACTCCCTTCTGGCTTGCAGAGTTTCTGCTCAAAGATCAGCTGTTAACCTTATGGGGATTCCCTTGTGTGGTATTTGTTGTTTTTTCCTTGCTGCTTTTAATATCTTTTCTTTGTATTTAATTTCTGACAGTTTGATTAATATGTGTCTTGGCGTGTTTCTCCTTGGATTTATCCTCTATGGGATCTATCCTCTGTGCTTCCTGGACTTGATTAACTATTTCCTTTCCCATATTAGGGAAGTTTTTAACTATAATCTCTTCAAATATTTTCTCAGTCCCTTTCTTTTTCTCTTCTTCTTCTGCGACCCCTATAATTCGAATGTTGGTGTGTTTAATGTTGTCCCAGAGGTCTCTGAGACTGTCCTCAGTTTTTTTCATTCTTTTTTCTGTATTCTGCTCTGCAGTAGCTATTTACACTATTTTATCTTCCAGGTCACTTATCTGTTCTTCTGCCTCAGTTATTCTGCTATTGATGCCATCTAGAGAGTTTTTAATTTCATTTATTGTGTTGTTCATTGTTGCTTGTTTCCTCTTTAGTTCTTCTAGGTCCTTGTTAAATGTTTCTTGCACTTCCCCTGTTCTACTTCCAAGATTTTGGATCATCTTTACTATCATTATTCTGAATTCTTTTCCAGGTAGACTGCCTATTTCCTCTTCATTTGTTAGGTCTGGTGGGTTTTTACCTTGCTCCTTCATCTGCTGTGTGTTTTTCTGTCTTCTCATTTTGCTTATCTTACTGTGCTTGGGGTCTCCTTTTTGCAGGCTGCAGGTTCATAGTTCCTGTTGCTTTTGGTGTCTGTTTCCAGTGGCTACGGTTGGTTTAGTGGGTTGTGTAGGCTTGCTGGTGGAGGGGACTAGTAACTGTGTTCTGGTGGATGAGGCTGGATCCTGTCTTTCTGGTGGGCAGGTCCACGTCTGGTGGTTTTGGGGTGTCTGTGGACTTATGATTTTAGGCAGCCTCTGTGCTAATGGGTGAGGTTGTGTTCCTGTCTTGCTAGTTTTTTGGCATAGGGTGTCCAGCACTGTAGCTTGCTGGTCGTTGAGTGAAGCTGGGTCTTGGCGTTGAGATTGAGATCTCTGGGAGATTTTCGCCATTTGATATTACGTGGAGCTGGGAGGTCTCTTGTGGACCAGTGTCCTGAAGTTGGCTCTCCCACCTCAGAGGCACAGCACTGACTCCTGGCTGGATCACCAAGAGCCTTTCATCCACACGTCTTCTGGGAGGTCTGAGGTCTTCTTCCAGCGATCAGTGGGTGTTCTATAGGAGCAGTTCCACGTGTAGATGTATTTCTGATGTGTCTGTGGGGAGGAAGGTGATGTCCGCGTCTTACTCTTCTGCCATCTTCCCCTAATTAAAAATCTATTTGCCATTCTTACATACTTGTTGGTGAAGCATCTGCTCATGTCTTTTGCCCATTTTTAATTGGCTTGTGTACTTTTATTATTGTTGAGTTTTGAGAGTTGTTTGTATATTATAGATACAAGTCTATTTTCAGACATTTGATTTGAAATATTTTCACTCACACTGTAGCTAGTCTTTTCATTTTCTTAAGTTTCTTTCACTCAGTAAAGTTTTTAATTTTGATGAAGTCTTGTTATCAAATGTCTTTTATGGAAAATGCTTTTTAAAATTTGTATTGGAGTATAGCTGATTTACAGTGTTGTATTAGTTTCTGCTGTACAATAAAGTGAGTCAGTTATACACATATATATATCCATTCTGTTTTAGATTCTTTTCCCATATAGGTCATTACAGACTATAGAGTAGAGGTCCCTGTGCTATACAGTAGGTCCTTATTAGTTATCTATTTTTTCATATATATATATAGTAGTCTGTATATGTCAATCCCAATCTCCCAATTTATCCCTCCCATCCCCCTTTCCCCACCGGTAACCATAAGTTTGTTTTCTACGTCTGTGACTCTATTTCTGTCTTGTAAATAAGTTACTGGAAAAATGCTTTTGGTTCCAAGAATAAGAACTTGTTGGCAAGCCCAGTATCATACAGATTTTCTACCTTTTCCTCTAAGACTTCTCACACTCTTATTTCTATTTGGACCTATGATCCCTTTTAATGTTTTTTTTTGGTATGAGGTTTTGAATGACGTTTATTTTGTATATGGTAGTCTTACTGTTAGACTATTCCTCCAAATTTTATTCTTCCTTTTCAAAATTGTTTAAGGTATTCAAGTTCCTTGCCTTTTCATATAAATTTTAGAATCAGTTTGTCTGTATCTACAAAAAAAGTCTTGCTGAAATTTTGACTGCTATTGCTCTAAACCCATAGATTAATTTGAGGAGAACTGAAATTTTTACTATGTTGAGTCTTCCAATCCATAAACATGGTATGTCTTTCCATTTAATTAGGTTTTCTTTGATTTCTTTCATCAATGTTCTGTGGTTTTCAGCATATAGATTTGATAGATTTTGATAAATCTACACCTGTTTCATTTTTTGTAGTACTGCGTTAAAATTTTGTTTCCAATTTTCTATTGCTGGCATTTAGAAATATTGCTTTTCTAAAAACATCTTTATTGGAGTATAATTGCTTTACAATGTTGTGTTAGTTTCTGCTGTATAACAAAGTGAATCAGCTTTATTTATACATATATCCCCATATCCCCTCCCTCTTGCGTTTCCCTCCCACCCTCCCTACCCCACCCCTCTACGTGGTCACAAAGGACCGAGCTGATCTCCCTGTGCTATGCGGCTGCTTCCCACTAGCTATCTATTTTACATTTAGCAGTGTACATATGTCCATGCTACTCTCTCCCTTCGTCCCAGCTTGCCCTTCCCCCTCACCATGTCCTCAAGTCCATTCTCTACATCTGCATCTTTATTCCTGTCCTGCCCCTAGGTTCTTCAGAACCTTTTTTTTTAGATTCCATATATATGTGTTAGCATACGGTATTTGTTTTTCTCTTTCTGACTTACTTCACTCTGTGTGACAGACTCTAGGTCCATCCACTTCACTACAAATAACTCAGTTTGGTTTCTTTTTATGGCTGAGTAATATTGCATTGCATATATGTGCCACATCTTTATCCATTCATCTGTCGATGGACACTTAGGTTGCTTCCATGTCCTGGCTATTGTAAATAGTCCTACAATGAACATTGTGGTACATGACTCTTTTTGAATTATGGTTTTCTCGGGGTATATGCCCACTAGTAGGATTGCTGGGTCGTATGGTAGTTCTCTTTTTAGTTTTTTAAGGAACCCCCATACTGTTCTCCAACAAGACAGTATGGTACTGGCACAAAAACAGAAATATAGATCAGTGGAACAGGATAGAAAGCCCAGAGATAAACCCACGCACATATGGTCACCTTATCTTTGATAAAGGAGGCAAGAATATACAATGGAGAAAAGACAGCCTCTTCCATAAGTGGTGCTGGGAAAACTGGACAGCTACATGTAAAAGAATGAAATTAGAACACTCCCTAACACCATACACAAAAATAAACTCAAAATGGATTAAAGACCTAAATGTAAGGCCAGACACTATAAAACTCTTAGAGGAAAAAACATAGGCAGAACACTCTATGACGTAAATCACAGCAAGATCCTTTTTGACCCACCTCCTAGAGAAATGGAAATAAAAACAAAAATAAACAAATGGGACCTAATGAAACTTAAAAGCTTTTGCACAGCAAAGGAAACCATAAACAAGACCAAAGGACAACCCTTAGAATGGGAGAAAATATTTGCAAGCGAAGCAACTGACAAAGGATTAATCTCCAAAATTTACAAGCAGCTCATGCAGCTCAATATCAAAAAAACAAACAACCCAATCCAAAAATGAGCAGAAGACCTAAATAGACATTTCTCCAAAGAAGATATACAGATTGCCAACAAACACATGAAAGGACGCTCAACATCACTCTCATTAGAGAAATGCAAGACAAAACTACAATCAGGTATCATCTCACACGGGTCAGAATGGCCATCATCAAAAAATCTACAAGCAAGAAATATTGCTTTTTCGTGTTGACATTGCATCCTGTGACATCACTTAGCTCACTTATTAGTTCTAGGAATTTCTTTATAGATTCCTTGGGATCTTCTGTGCAGATAACCATGCCTTATGCAAATGGGGATTAGTTTTTTTCCAGTCTATATGCCTTTTTTTTCTTGCTTTATTGAACTAAGACTTCCAGCACAAAGTTAGAAGTGGGGAGAGGGGACTTTTCAGCACCAAGCTCTACTTCTAAGGACTTCTTTTTGAGGTAAAATTCAGAGAACGTAAAATTCACCACTTTAACCATTTTAAAGTGTGTGATTCAGGGACTTGTACATTCACAATATTGTGCAACCATTACTGTTACCTAATACTGTAATATTTTCATCACCCCAAAAAGAAAGCCCATACCTATTAAGCAGTCGCTTCCTGTTATGGTCTGAATTGTGTCCCCACCCCCCAAATTCGTATGTTGAAACCCTAAGCCCCAGTACCTCAGAATGTGACTGCATTTGGAGACAGGGCCTTTGAAGAGGTGATTAAAGTAAAATGAGGCTGTTAAGGTTGGACGCAAGTCCAATCTGACTGGTGCCCTTATAAGAAGGAGAAATTTGGACATGCAAAATGACCCCAGGAATGCACATGTAGAGAGGAAAGTCCACGTGAGGACACAGTGAGAAGGCAGCCATCTGCAAGCCAGGAAGAGGTCTCAGAAGAAACCAAATCTGCTGGCACCTTGATCTTGGACTTACTGCAACCAGAACTGTGAGAAGATAAATTTCTGTTGTTTAAGCCACTTGGTGATATTTTTTATGGCAGCCCTAGCAAACTAATATACTCCCGGTTTACCTCTCTCCTCTAATTTTTGTCTCTACAGACTTGTCTGTCCTGGACATTTCATACCACATGTGGCCTTTTGCATCAGGCTTCTTTCACTTAGCATGTATTCAGGATTATAGCGGTTATCAGTACTTCATTTCCCTTTATGACAGAAAATTCCATTGTATGGCTACATACACTACATCTTGTTTATTCACTTATCAGCTGATGGTCATTTGGGTTAGTTCTGCTCTTTGTCTATTTATGGACAATGCTGGTATGAATATTCAAGTACACGTTTTTGTTTGAACACCTGTTTTCAACTGTCTCTGCTACATACCTAGGAGTGGAATTGCTAGGTCAGATGGTAATTCAATGTATACATTTCTGAGGAATCACCAAACATTTTCACAGCATCTGAACCATTCTAGATTCCCCCCTACAATGGGTCAAGGTTCCTTTTCTCCACATCCTCAGCAACACATTATTTTCCTTTAAAAAAAAATTACAGCCATCCTAGTTGGTGAGAAACAGTATCTCATTACGTTTTTATTTGCATTTCCCTAAAGACTACTGATGTTGGGCAGCTGTTTTTGTGTTTATTGGCCATTTGTATATCTTCCTTGGAGAAATGTCTACTCAAGTCTTTTGCCCATTTTAAAAAATTGAGGTGAAATTCACATAAAATAAAATTAACCATTTTAACTAGGGAACAATTCAGTAGAATTTAGTACATTTACAATGTTGTAGGACCACAACCCCTATCTAGTTCTAAAACATTTTCATCACCCCAAAGTAAAACCCCGTATCAATTAAAGCAGCTGCTCCCCATCCTGCTCCCCATTTCTGGCCAAACCATGCCAACCACCAATCTGCTTTCTGTCTCTATTCTGGATACTTCATATAAATGAAATCATACAATATGTGACCTGTTGTTTTGTTTGGCTTCTTTTACTTAGCATAATGTTTTCAAGATTCCTCCACATCATAGTATGTTTCAGTACCTCATTCGTTTTTTATGAATGATAGTCCAATTCAATGGATATACTAAATTTTGTTTATCCATTCATCAGTTGATGGACATTTGGGTTGTTTCCAACCCTTGGCTACCGTGAACAGTGCTGCTATGAATATTCATGTACAAGTGTTTGAGTACCTGTTTTCAATTCTTTTTGGTATATACCTAGGAATAGAGTTGCTAGGTCATATGAATTCTCATATGAAAAACCTCCCCCCAAAAAACTGTTTTCCACAGCAGTCTCACCATTTTACATTCCCCACCAACAATGTCTGTAGGTTCCAACTTCTCCACATCTTTGTAAACACTTGTTATTCTCCATTTTTAAAATTATGGTCAGCTCAGTGAATATAAGGTGGTATCTTGTTACAGTTTTGATTTGCATTTTCCAAATGACGAATGATGTTGAGCATCTTTTCGTGTGCTTGTTGGCCTTTTGTACATCTTCTTTGGAGAAATGTCTATTCAAGTACTGTGCCCATTTTTAAATTGAGTTGTCATTTAGTTGCTGAGCTGCAAGAGATCCTTATATATTCTGGATACTAGACCCATTCAGATATTAAGATTTGCATATATTTTCTCCTATTCTGTAGGTTGTCCTTGCACTTTCTTGGTAATGTCTTTTGATGCAGAAAAGATTTTAGTGTCTGGTTTTTTTAAAAATACATTTACTTATTTATTTTTGGCTGTGTTGGGTCTTTGTTGCTGCGCACGGGCTTTCTCTAGTTGCAGCGAGTGGGGGCTACTCTTCCTTGTGGTGCCAGGCTTCTCACTGCGGTGGTTTCTCTTGTTGTGGAGCATGGGCTCTAGGCGCATGGGCTTCAGGAGCTGTGGCTCGCGGGCTCTAGAGCACAGGCTCCGTGGTTGTGGCTCATGGGCTTAGTTGCCCCGCAGCATGTGGGATCTTCCCGGACCAGTGCTTGAACCTGTGTCGCCACATTGGCAGGCGGATTCTTAACCACTGAGCCCCCAGGGAAGCCCAAAAGATTTTAGTTTTCATGAAATCCAATTTATCTGCTTTCTTTTGTTATTCATGCTTTTGGTGTCATATCTAAGATTCCATTACCAAATCCAACATCATGAAGATTTACCCCTATGTTTTCTTATAAGGATTTTATAGTTTTAGCTCTTCTATTTAGGTCATTGATCTATTTTGAGTTAATTTTTATGTATAGTGTATGTGGATAACCAGTTGTCCCAGCACCAGTTGTTGAACAGACTCTTCTTTCCTCATTGAATGACCTCAGCACCCTTGTTGAAAATCAGTTGGCCACAGATATGCAGGTTTATTTGTGGACTCTCAATTTTATTCCATTGGTCTCTGTGTCTCTGCTTATGCCAGGTCCACAAAGTTTTGGTTAGTGAAGATTTGTAGTAAGTTCTGAAATCTGGAAGCGTGATTCCTCCAACTTTATTCTTCTTTCTCGATATTATTTTCACTATTCAGGGCACCTTGCAATTCCTTATGAATTTTAGGATCATCTTTTCCATTTTTGTAAAAAGGGCCATTGGAATTTTAATACAGATTTTTTTGAATCTTTGGGGAGTACTGTCATCTTAACAATATTGGGTCTTCCAATCCATGAGCAAGGGATATCTTTTGATTTATTTAGGTGTTTTTTCTTTCACCAATGTATTCTAGTTTTAACTTTACAAGTCTTTCCCATTCTTGGTTAAATTTTTTCCTAGGTATTTTATTATTTTGTATGCTGTTGTAATTGGATTTTTTAGTTTTATTTTTTACATTGTTCATTGCTGGTGTGTAGAAATACACACTGATTTTGTGCACTGATTTTGAACACTGCAACCTTGCTGAACTCATTTATCAACTCTAGTAGCTTTGGGGGCTTTCTTTCAGATTGTCTATATATAGGAACACATGATCTGCAAATACAGTTTTACTTCTTACTTTCCAATTTGGATGCCTTTTATTTCTTTTTTTTGCCTAATTGTTTTGGCTAGAACCACCAGTAACATATTGAATAACAGTGGTAAAAGTGGGCATCCTTGTCTTGTTCCTCATCTTATGGGAGAAAGCTTTTCACCATTGAGTAAAATGTTAGCTGTGGGTTTTCATAAAAGCCCAAAAATGTTCAGGAATGTTCCCTAGATTCCTGGTTTTCTGAGTATTTTTATTATGGAAGGATGTTGAAATTTTGCTTTTTGTGCATCAGTTGTGGGTTTTTTCCTTCATTCTGTTAATGTGGAATATTAATCAATTGATTTTCTTATGTTGAACCTCACTTCTATGCCAGGGATAAATCCCACTTGATCATAGTGTATAATCCTTTTAATGTGCTATTGGATTCAGTATGGTAGGATTTTGTTGAGGATTTTTGCATCTGTATTCATAGTGAATATCACTTTGTAATATTTTTTTTGGTGATATCTTTGTCTGGCTTTGGTATCAGGGTAATACTGGCCTCAAAGATGAGTTAGAAGTGCTCCATTCTCTTCTATTTTTGGAGAGTTTTGAGAAGGATTAGTGTTAATCCTTCTGTAAATGTGTGGCAGAATTAACCAGTGTGGTCATCTGGTCTTGGAGTTTTCTTTGTTGAGATGTTTTTGCATACTGATTCAATCTATTTAATTTTTATAGGTCTGTTCAGGTTTTCTATTTCTTTTTGAGCCAGTTTCGGCAATTTGTGTATTTCTAGGAATTTGTCCACTTCATTTAGGTTATCTAACAATTGTTTGGTTTTACCTTATAATCATTTCTTATTTCTGTAAAGTTGGTAGTAATGTCCCTACTTTTAATTCAGGTTTTAGTTATTTGGTTCTTCTCTCATCTTTTTGTCAGTCTAGCTAGATATGTCAATTTTGTTGATCTTTTTAAAGAACTAACTTTTGGTTTCTTTGATTCTATTGTTTCTGTATTCCCTATTTTGTTTGTCTTCACTCTATTATTTCCTTCCTTCTAACGGCTTTGAATTTAGTTTGCATTTCTTTTTCTAGTTCCTTCAAGCATAGAGTTAGAAATACCTTAAAGACTGATTTGAGGTATTTCTTTTTTAAAGTAGGCATGTATAGCTATAAATTCCCCTCTGAGCACTGCTTTTGCTGCATCCCATAAATCTTGGTATGTTGTGTTTTCATTGTCATTAGTCTCAAAGTATTTTCTAATTTATCTTGTGATTTCTTCTTTCTCTTAAACACTGGCTATTTAAGAGCATGTTTTTAAATTTCCACATATTTGTGAATTTTCCAGATTTCTTTCTGTAACTGATTTCAGATTCCATTCCATCTTTGTAGAAGATGCTTTGTATGATCCCAGTCTTCAAAAATTGAGACCTGTTTTGTGAACTAACATGTGGTTTATCCTGGAGAATGTTTTATGTGCACTTGGGAAGGAAGTGTATTCAGCTATTGTTGGGTGGAGAATTTTGTATGTGTCTATTAGGTATAGTTTGTTTATAGTGTTGTTCAAGTCTTCTGTTTCATTACTTTTTTTCTAATTGTTCTATCCTTTAAGGAAAGTGGGGTGTTGAAGTCTCCCACTAGTACTGTTGAACTGTCTACCTCTCCCTTCAGTTCTGTCAATTTTTGTGTGATATATTTTGGGGTCCTTTTGTTAGGTGCATATATGTTTATAATTGTTATGTCTTATATCATTTTTTGTTCCTCAATTCTTCCTTACCGCCTTTTGTATTAGAAAGACATTTTCTAGTACACTGTTTTGCTTCCTTCCTTTCTCTCTCTCTACTATATATCTCTATTTTCTTAACGGTTTCCCTGGAATTACAATTAACACTTTAGTTCAAATTAGCTCCTCAGACTGGGTGAATTGACATTACCCAGTCTGAGGAGCAGAAAGAAAGAAAGAATGAAGAAAAATAAAGAGCCTGAGACCTGTGGGACATCTTAAAACACTCTAAGTGTACTCATAATAGGAGTCCCAGTAGAGGATGAGATAGAGAAAGGGGCAGAAAATGTATACAAATCACCTATCTTGAAGTTTGGTGATTCTTTCTTTCGTCTTCTCAAACCTGCTGTTGAACCTATCTAGTGAATTTTTCACTTCCCTTATTGTACTTCTCAGTTCTAGAATTCCTATTTGGTTCCTTTTTATAATTTCTCTCTTTATTGATATTTTCTATTAGGTATTCTCTATCATCCTCATGGTTTTCTTTAGTTCTTTGTATATCATTTCCTTTAGCTTTTTGAGAATATTTTAAATAGTTGATTGAAAGTCTTTGTCTAGTAAGCCCAACCTCTTGGCTTCCTCCAGGAATGTTTTTATTAATTTATTTTTCATGCTTTCAGCCCATAATTTGTTTCTGTGAATGCCTTTTTTGTTGTTGTTGAAAACTGGACATTTCGAATATTATAACTATGGAAATCGTATTCTACCCCCTCCCCAGGGTTTATTGGTGCCGCTTGTTTTAGCTGATTTTGTTTGTGTGCTTAGTGACTTTCCTGAACTAATTTTTTATAGTCTATATTCTTTGTTATATGTGGCCACTGAGGTCCTTGTCCTGTTAGCTTAGTAGCCATCTAGTGACTTGACAGAGATTTACTTAAATGCTGAGATTCTGGTGTTTTTTTTTCTGGATTTAGTATTTGCCAGGTTGCTATAAAATACTGATTAGTTTCTAGAGTTCCAATAAAGTTGATTGCATGTGGGATCTTCCTGGACCGGGGCACAAACCCGTGTCCCCTGCATCGGCAGGTGGACTCTCAACCACTGCGCCACCAGGGAAGCCCTGTGGAGGACTTTTGAAGTTTCCTACTCTGCCATTTTTGTTGATGTCACTCTCTCTTTTGTCACTTTCTCTCTTGATGTCACTTTTTCAATTTTAATGTTCTGAGGGGGAAAATGTCAATTTAGAATTCTTTATCCATTAGGGTTATTAATGAAGAATAAAAACATTTTCAGGCAAGCACAGATGCAGAAGCTTTAGCTCAAATGCACACCTTTCTTAGGAAGTTACTAGAGGGCCTTTAACAGCAAAATGACAGAGTGAACCAAGAAAAATGACATGAAATCCAGACAACAATGGATCCAACCCAGGAGAATAATGAAGGAAAGCCCCAAGACATCAGCTGAGACCTGATTAGCATAGGAAGATGGAAGGCTTTAGGGAGCGATCCTAGGAATCTGGACCTCAGGGAGGTGATAAAGTCAGAGAAATAAGGGAGAAAAAAGCCATTCAAAACCCCATGAAAAAGCAAAAAGCTATACAGGAAAGGAAATGGAATCATAGTGTACTACTTTATAGTGCTTGGTTGTACATGGAATAATATTTATATAATCATAACAATATAAACATTTTGTTTTCTATTCTTAGAATCAACTAGTACACAAAGCACAGAAAACACAATTGTGATTACAACATAGAACACAGGTTTTTGCAACTGTGAAAATATAACGGTTTATGGTAAAACTGCAAGTAACACTAGGGAGCCAAGAGATGTTGTCTATTGTCTGTTGTTGATAGAATAAATAAAGGGGCAAACTTTAAGATTAGAAAAGTAACAACAGAAGAACAAAAAGTAGTAATATAACTACATTGGGCAGAATGGAGATGGGGCGGTGTGAACTAAATCCTCATTTGTGAGACCAAGATAACATAATAAGAAGAATAATTAATATCTAAAATTAGTAAATCAAGAAAGAGTATCAAAAGTATATTATTTAGAGATATCAAAGTAAACAACAGAAGAACTAAAAACAAAATTGGGAGAAAGAAGTGGTTCCCCCTGAGGAGTGACAGTATTTCTCATAAATTCTGTGCCATCTGATATTTTTATGCACGTGCATCTATTACTTTGATGAAAAATTTAAAAATTAACACTTGTGTATGGTTCAACATTCCAAAGCTATGTAAAGGTACAATTAAGTCTCCACACCTCCTTCCTACTTCCTCTCTGCTGAGGTGACTGATGTTTCCTTCCAGATATGCTGTGTATTTCCAAGCAAGTACACTGGTATGTCATGAGTAGATTTCTCTTCCATATCCTTATATGAATGGTAGCATTCTATACAGACTGTTCTTGTACCTTGCCTTTTTTACTTAACAGTGTATCTTGGAGATATTTATGTATCACTACTGAGCATCCTTATTTTTTTTGGTCACGCCATGCGGCACGTGGGATCTTAGTTCCCCGACCAGGGATTGAACCTGGCCCCGTTGCAGTGGAAGCACAGAGTCTTAACCACTGGACCGCCAGAGAATTCCCCTCATATTTTTAATAGCTGAATATTATTCCATCATTTAGATGCATCATAATTTATTTAATCAGTTCTGTACTGACAGACATCTGTCATTTTCCCCAATTCTTTGCTGTTTCAAACAATGCTATCATAATAAATTGACAAATATTATAAGAAAAAAATTTAAGGCATTCTTTGTTTCTGTCACCCAATTAGATAATGAACTTGGCTTTCTCTCTGCCTCCTTGGTGCCTACCATGGTGCTTGGCATATAGTAGTTACTGTATTTGCTAATTTAGGTTGAAGTGAAATTAAATGAGGAAACTAAGCTATGCAAACATTTAAATGAGATACTGTAATTCTAAAATCAAGTTTATGGCACAACAAAGACAAGAGCTTATACAAATCTATAAGACTCTGCACACTCAGCCTTTGTTTTACAATTCATCAGAGACAGGGAAAGTAACAGTGCAACTCAGTTTAGAATAATGCAGGAAAGGAAATGTGGGACAGGGCTGTGGTGATGTAACTGCAATGAACAGACTCCTTGCTTGTATGATCCTAGCTTTCTAGATCCCTGATATCCAAGATGCTAAAGAGATTCTAATTCCTCACAGAGATGTTCACATGTATAAGCAAGACTATAGAATTCTTAGTGTCTTACTAATGAGAAAAATAAAATGAAATAAAACAATCAATTCCCTGGAATGGAGATTAACCCACCAATACATACATATATCTCTGTCATACTTACTCTGAGCTCTTTTGGGCCTGTATGGACTGAAAGCAAGTGTAGAGTACCCGTCCAGTCTAAAAAAAGAAAGAAAAAAGAAAAAAAGAAAGGTCACACAGAGGGTTAATATTGAAAGAGGTATAGCAATTTAGTGGACTCTAACCTAAAACTCAAAGGCCCCTCTGGGAGTGGAAGGTTAGAAGAGACTCCAAAGATAGACTATGCATAAATCAGTTTCTGTAAGGAGGATCAAATACTCAGTCAAGGGCTTCCCTGGTGGCGCAGTGGTTGAGAGTCCGCCTGCCGATGCAGGGGACACGGGTTCATGACCCGGTCCGGGAAGATCCCACATGCCACAGAGCGGCTGGGCCCGTGAGCCATGGCCGCTGAGCCTGCGCGTCCAGAGCCTGTGCTCCGCAACAGGAGAGGCCACAACAGTGAGAGGCCCGCATACCGCAAAAAAAAAAAAACTCAGTCAACATGAGATGGCCACAATCAAACATCCACTCATGTGACAGCAGAGAATTGCTCACAAACATGAGAACCAAGAAACTAAGAATGAGACCATTCAAACTCCTTTTTTGGAAGCTGACAAACTCATGCAACAACTATTTATCATGACAATAAATTTATGATGACAAAGCCAGAAGCATTTCAAATGAAGTATGAAGTTCAAGAGAGTAAACTTTAATGTTTTCAGAAAAGAGTGATTTTATGAAGAATATTCATTATTAACACAGATTCTGAGAATATAACTAATGTACTAAACAATAGGAGGACACACTTGGTAAATCGGCAAAATTCATACTTGCAGTGTTAAATTTTCTTTTTGTTTGAAGTGACACATAGTGAAACCTCTTGATCTGAACGTAAAATTCAAACAGAAGCACTCTAAATATAGAATAGCAAGACTAGCCATTGATTGAGCTGCTTAGCTTCTCTGAGTTTCGGTTTGCTTATCCATAAAAATTGGTAATAATAATCCTCACAGGTTGTTGTCAGGGTTCGAGTATATTTATGTAAAACACCTAAAGAGTAAGTGCCATACAATACGTGATAAATGGCAGCACTTGTTACTGCTATTAGCCTCCACTCCTACCACCGTGGTCAAACATCCATCATCTCTTTCCTAGATTACTACAGTTGCTTCCTAACTGGTTTCACGGATGCCATGGATGCTGCACCCCCTCCCTCCCTGTCCCCCCAGCCCCACCCCCAGTTATCTTCCAGACCTCACTGTAGGATGACCACATGATTTACCATGCAAAGAGTTACCATGGTACCATGGTACCATGGTACCATGTCCTGGTTACCATGTTACCAGGACACTTCCAAGAAGGAAAGGTGCTAACTGAATAGGAGACTGGGACAATGGGTGGAACTGGGACTGACAGAGGCAAGCTGGGACATGTAGTCATGTTCTGCCTCACTCTGCTGCAGCCACACTGACTTCCTCCATTTCCC
>NW_020174132.1:8338-30599 GCF_003031525.2 Neophocaena asiaeorientalis asiaeorientalis | reverse complement strand
TGACTTCCTCGATGTCCCCTAAACATGCCACACTCACCTCAGGGTCTTTTCACTGGCTATTTCCTCTGCCTGGAACGCTCTTCCCCCAAGAAATCCACAAGACTTGCTCCCTCACTTTCTTCAGGTCCTGACTCAATGACCCTCCTGATTGAAACCTTCCCTGGCCACCCTATTAAAATTGCAAAAAGATTTTTCTCTATTCTCTGTGTCTGTGTGTTTATACACACACGCATGCGCATGTGCACACACACACACATGGACACACGCATACACACACAATACCTTTGTATTTTTATCTTCTATGAAACAGGAAAATATAAGTCCTACAAAGCCTTGATCCATCATCTGGTACATGGCTTGTGTACGAACATCTGCAAATAAACAAAAATAAAAATCTACTGTTAAACTGTATCTCCCAGACGTGAAAATATAAAGATAACAGCAGCATACAATCCTCGCGGGATTCAGATTCTAAAGGCAGAACAGGGGTACATCCTAATGACAATATTATTGTCAAAGTATAAACATTTTACTAGGTTAGTGAAATACTACAGGAGCCGGCAATTAAATAATAAAATTTGTTACTAATTCTAGGCTGCCTAGCCCACAACTAGCCCTGCTATGAAATGTAGCATAGAAAGAAAAAAATGGAAAGCCTATTATCCCAAAAACACCTGATAATTTCTTCCAGGAGGACTCCAAAAGAAAGGAAGGCATTTGAAGGAGACAGCAAGATTTCTTAGAATAAGCCTTTTGATGGACAGCTTCTAGGGAAGTGAATATATTAGACTTGATACTAAAGAATGGCAGTGTAGAACTATTACAGAGGAAACTATTGTATACAAGTGACTACAATAGAATTAAATACTACATTCCAGGGAACAGAAACAAAATCTCACTAAATGGTTACACAGTTTTTGAAAAGGAAATCATAGACAAGCACCAAGTAACATTTGAAAGGATTAGTTAAAAGATTACCAAAAACTGAACAGAGGCAAAGTTTAAAGATACGAAGTACTCAGACCATTATTTATGGATACAAAAGATCTGGTATTACAACAAAACAGTGCACAGCATGGTTTGGTCTGGTGACTTATGCCTAGTTAGCTTGTTCTATATGTTCTTAAATATACTTCGCATTGATCTGGATTGGGACTTCTACCCAATATATTCCTAAGTAAAGAGTAAGGCCCAACAGTACCCAGCAAAGAGTATGAGAAAAATACTGGCTGAAACAGTTGGTGAAAATGAACAGCACTGTTTGAATGATCTCTGTACCTGCTATATGACCTTGGTAAAATTTTTAATACCTCTAAGCCTATTTCCTCATCAGTTAAGTAAGGATAAACATCATCCGTACTTTTTCAGGGTTTTGTATTTTAAAAGTTGCCAGATGTTTTTAGCACAATGCCTAGCACATCAGAGGTACTTCATAATAATTCATTACATTTCGTTCCATCCACAACCATTGTTGATGAACTGCTGAATCTGAAATGGATTAGTATCCATACTGTGCCACCCAAAGTGCTTCTGTCAAGATCACCAATGATGCATTTTTGGTTCTCAATTTACCCGATTGCTCCCTCTTTGAAACACTATCTTCACTTGGCCTCACATTCCCACTCTTCTCATCTCTGTCCTCTTAACTTCCTGGCTGTTCTTTTCCAGTCTCTGGCTGGATCCTTCCCATCTTTCCATCCTCGAAATATTGGCATGCCCAGGGCTCTGTCTTCAGCCACCTTCTCTTCTCCATCTACACTTACTCCCTGGGGGAGTTCATTTAGTTCCACGGCTTCAAATCTCATCTCTATACTGGCCACTCCCAACTCCTACTCAATAAACTCTAGTTCCGGTCTTCTACCCAAACTGCCGAATCATATATCCAATTGTGTACCTGACACTGAGACTTGGTTGTCTTAATACTGTGCTCCTCAGGGCAGTAGGTCCATGAACTATTTGTTACCCGTTCACAAGGAGACAAGAGCTTGAGCTGGAATGGAAATTAATGCTCTGCTTCCTTCATTGACAAAGTCTTAAGAAAAATGTAAGCTGAACTAAACAATATGCTAAGTTGACATAGATGATTTTTTTTTTTTTTTGGCCATGCCAAGCTGCTTGCAGGATCTCAGTTCCCTGACTAGGGACTGAACCCGGGCCACAGCAGTGAAGGCCCAGAATCCTAACCACTAGGCCACCAGGGGACTCCCGACATAGAGGATTTATGTTTGGTGTAGGCTCCTTATCGAATTGGTCACAGACCAAAGCCAGGCTAGGTGAGCATCACTTGCCTACCAGACATTTGAAACTCAACATGTCCAAAAGCACACACTTGATTTCCTCCACAAAATCTGCTACTCCCAAAGCCACACTGGCTCTCCTGCTTTTCCTCAAATATTCCAGGCATGCTCCTCCTCAGGGCCTTTGCACTGCCTTTTCCTCTCTGCCTGGGATGCTCTTCCGCAAGATATTTGCACGGCCAACTCTCACTTCCTTCAGGTTTTTGCTCAACTGTTACCTTCTCCGTGAGGCCTAATCACGTTACTTAAAATACAAACCCTATGCCCCTTACCCTGATTTACATTTTTCCCTGAGGTAACTTAATTACTTCCAAATTACCTCCTAAATGCCAAATCCAAAAGATACACTTTAGTCTAAATGAGGACCATCCAAGAGACCTTCTCGCAACTGTGCCAATTTTTCTTTCAGCATCAGACAGTCTGAAGGGACAAAAGAATCACACCTCCCGTTTCCTGGTGTAAAAGTAGAACAGTCTGAGCACCATATTCTTTCATTTACTCTTGACTCAAAATTTTCCTGAAACAGAAACCACAGACCCCAGTTCATAATAAAGGATTTTAAAAGAATGAGAGACTATATATACAAGTGTTTTTAGAATATGAGCCCTGAGATAGTCATCACATTACAATAAAATTTTGGTTCAGCCTTCACTTATTCTATCCCTGGTCCTAACAGAGCTTCCATCTATGTCAGTTTGCTAAAGAAGGGCATAGAAATGTATTGTAATATCAAAAAAATTTTGTTTGTAATGATTCTAAGGAGTATTGACATGTAACTTCTAGAAGAGAATGTTTGGGGAAATGTACTTTTTAAAAATGACTGGTTATAGAAAACTGCTTAATTAAAACTACAGCCTATATTTGTCATGGGAGGTTGATCTGACCCACCAACTTTGGTAATAAATTAACACACCATGACACCACCATAGCAGTGCTTCCCTTCTTATAAAAGGATCAAGCAGATCTTATAATTAGGAACATAACTACAGGCGCATGTCTCCTTTTACTACGCACTTACAAAGACAGGAAAGTTAATGTAAGAGTAACTGAAAAACAGTGCCAAGTCACATGCGATTTACAAAATAGGCTGTGCTTTTTAAATTGCTTCCCTTTTTCTTTTGCAAGCCATGTCCTATAGGTAAAATTTGGGTAAGTTCGTTGCATGGGTATGACATAACTCGACTATGTATCTTTTTCCCCACCACCAAACCTATGCTTCCTCCTCCATTTCCTGTTTTCATAAATAGCATTCCCACTTAACCAGACAAAGCAGACGCTGGAGAATGCCCAGGCCCCTGATTCACAGAAACCTCCACTGAGACACTGACTCTGCCACTTATTAGCTGACTGCTTTTGCACAAAGTATTTCAGCTGGAACCTCAGCTTAGTTTCTTAGGAGCCACACACTCCTCATGATTATTTGGGAAGTGTTTCAAGAAGTAGAGAGTGGTTGCAGTATCAAATGCTACAGACTTGGGAGACCGATATGGTTCAGACCTCAGCACTGCCACTTACTCAACACATGGGAGCCTGTTTCCTCCTCACTGCCATGAGGCGGAAGGTCTCTAAGTCACGGGTTAGACGAGGAAACATTCATTTCCGCAAGTAAAGTTATTCTAATTCTTTCAAAAGAGTCAGATAGAGACAAAAAGTGACCATGATTAGAGAAAAAGGGTAAAGATAAAGAGAAAGAAAACAGGGCTTCCCTGGTGGCGCAATTGTTAGGAATCTGCCTGCCACTGCAGGGGACACGGGTTCCAGCCTTTGTCTGGGAAGATCCCACATGCCGTGGAGCAACTAAGCCTGTGCACAACTACTGAGCCTGTGCTCTAGAGCCCATAAGCCACAAGTACTGAGCCCACGAGCCTCAACTACTGAAGCCCACGCACCTAGAGCCCGTGCTCCACAACGAGAGAAGCCACCACAATGAAAAGCCTGCGCACTGCAATGAAGAGCAGCCCCCACTCGCCGCAACTAGAGAAAGCCCGCGCGCAGCAATGAAGACCCAAAGCAGCCAAAAAAAAAAAAAAGAGAGAGAGAAAACGATCTTGTTACATTATACTGATTAGAAGGCCGAGGAGGTAGGTTGACAGCCCCAAGAGCTAGGATGATCCATGTGTCAAACAGAGATTGTAAACATCAGTTTTATAAATTCCGCCCTTCACACCTTTGATTCTTCCAAATGGTAGTGTACCAGACAGTGATAGTCACAATCGGCAATTTTCAGTTATAGTTTATTTATTATCATTATTTTGGATACCAGCCAATTGTCAGGGTTTAGTCTTGATTTCCTGAATACTGTCAAAATGGAGTGCCAAAATTTTATCTCTATTAAAAATAATCAATATGACATAAATCAGTACTTTTAAAACAGCGAAATAAAAATAAGGACGTTTGCTTAAGTAAGGATACTTAAATTTTGATTTAAAATAACCACAGCCCATGTAATGGAGAAGGAAAAATGATATTCATTTCTAAGAACAAAAAACATTGCAATCCCATAATACTTACCGACATGTGAAGGCCAAACAGTTATATGGGGATGGGAATGATACCAGCCCACAACTCTCATGGGGCGACCAGTTAGTTCAGCCAACCTGTGTGTCTGTCAAGGTATTTTCAACTTGTGGGAACACAATTTGTGATGCTAGTAAAGGCTCAGAAAGCAACCTGAAGTTTAAAATAAACCTATCACAATTTAATGTCAACAAAAGAATGAAAAAAGGTCAATGCCCAGAATTTCCCAGACTTCCCTTCTAAAGCCAAAAGTATTTCCTTTTTTTAAATAGAATCCATTTGGTTTCCATTATTGTATATAGTTATATGCTCTTAATCCAATTTAGCTAATACTTGATCACTCAAATACTCATCACTGTGCTATCTGAAAAGAAGCTTCTAAATCTTTGGATGTCACATTATTAACTTGAGTAATCTTCTGTCCTCTAGCCCAACCTACCCTCATTCCTGAAAAAGTACAAAATTTAAAAAATTCATTTCATTTCTCTCTGGCAGGCTGCCAGTGTCAACAATAGCAAGTAGGGTGGTTTCAGAGACCAAATGAACAAAGACCCCCAGTTTAGTCTCCCCATTTGTCTAGAAATATCCCCCAAAAGAACATTTTCTCCTTTGTTCTGGAAATAAAAATTTACCGTAACTGTCTGAGACTCTGACTTGAGATAAGAACTCGGTTGGAGATAAGAAGCTGTCCCCTTCTGTTGCTACTCACTGTAAAGTGCTGGTTCATTTTCCTGTGAATTACTTGCATTGAAACCCAATAGTCCTATCTGTATAGCTAAGTGTAAGAATACTTTTTAGGGACTTCCCTGGCGGTTCAGTGGTTAGGACTCCACACTTCCACGGCAGGAGGCACAGGTTCCATCCCTGGTTGGGGAACTAAGACCCTATATGCTGCGTGGCACAGCCAACAACAAAAACTTTTTAAATATATATTTTTTTAATTTCAAATGCCAAGAGAAGTTACTTAACTTCCCTAAGCCCATTTCTTCAGCTAAGGCGAGGGAAAGGACCTCCCGAAAGGCTGGAAGGTAACTCTGCCCAGCACTCAAGCAGGACAGGGACTGGGGGCTGGCCACTGGCCAGAATGCAAATCTAATAATTTCAGGCGGCCTTGGGCAGGAGGCTCAGAAGGCACTCGCCTCAGCAGTGTGGGGAAAAAATGACTCCTACACTGAAAGCTCCTCCGGTCCCACGCAGCAAACCTTCAAACAAGTATCAATAGGATCTAACTGTCCCCGGTAACCTAACAGCATCCCAGAACAAAGCTAAAAAAATACGTCTAGGAATACAAAGATATCCAGCCCCCAGGGGAAAATCATAATGCTGGCATCCAATCTAAAATTACCAGGTGTGCAGAGAATTGGGAAAATCCAACCTATAGTGAGGAGACAGAGAACAGATTCATGGCTCCCATGGTTTGAGGTGCGCAGGGTGAGGGTGACTATCCAGGGGAAGCTTGAGGCAGATCTTTACGGTAATGGAACAGTTCTGCACCTTGACTGCTGTGGTGGTTTTTTATATATATATCTCTACACATATGACAAAATGGCATAGAACTACACACATTAATGTCAATTTCCTGGTTTCCATATTGAACCGTAAGTTATGTAACATGTAACCTTTGGGGGAAACTGTGTAAAGGTACAGGGACCTTCCCATACTATTTTTGCAACTTTCCATGAATCTATAATTATTTCAAACTAAAGAGTTTAAAAAAAGATGCAAAAGGTACACATCATAAGAGGAGACTGATATATATGATTATATAAAAGTGCAACAAGAACAATTTGATTGGGGAAAAACACACACATACCGTGAAAAAGCTGACAAAAATCACTATCCTTATCACAAAAGGCTAGCTTTCTTAACATAAACTATAAATTATTAAGAAAAATATTTCCAAATCAATAGAAAAACGGGCAAAGGAAATAACCATATAATTCAGAGAAAAATACAAATGACTCCTAAAAATTAAAAGCTGATCAAATTTACTCACAAGAAAAATGCTAATTAAAATTGCAAGAAAGAAGATACAATTTTTTGCCAATCAGGTTGGCAACAACCAAAAACTTTGATTTACCAGGGCCTCGCAGCACAAAAGCAAAACTTTGATAACATACAACGTTTAGAAGGGTGTGGGGAAACAGATACTCTTGCACATGGCTAGAGGGTAAACTGGTCAAACTGCTACAGGCGCAAGTCCATATAACCTTTGCCCCGGCAATTTCACATCTAGGAATTGATTCTACAGATACACGCACACATTTGTGAAATGCAACGTCCAAGGTTATTTGCTGCAGCACTGTCAGTAAAAGACTGCAAATAACCTAAACATCTGCATGAGGACAGCACAGCCATCCAGGGCTGTATTATGTAGTCATAAGAATGAGACATCTCTATATAGTAATGTGGACAAATCTCTAGATACACTGTTAGGTAATGTCATAGCTACCATATGTATTAAATACTTTTTAAAAAAGAAAATATTCTTATATGTTTCCATATGCACAGAATTCATCCATAAGGACACATGAAAACCTGATACCCCTGGTTATGTCCAGGGAGGGATGGTGGGGGAATTGGGGCACAGAGGCTAGAGAGAAATACTTACTTTGTATACTTTTTTGTACCTTTTAAAGTTTGTACCATGCATGTTTTCTACTTTTAAAAGTTACTTTTTAATTGACTACAAGATTAACTTAATCTGAAAGGATGATAAATTACTAAAACCGCTGATGCAAGTTTAATTTGTTACAGTTGAGGTATGGAGTCCAGATCATAGGAAGCAAATGTCCCAACTGATCGCTCTTTGGTTATATTTAACATGGAATATTACATTCAGTTCTCAGCACTGCATTTTTTTGAGAGGCAGCCTCAAAAGAGAATCTCCAAAGGAGAGAGACCAAGATAGTGAAAGGCCTAGAAGCTAAATGATATTACAAAAACTGTGGGAGCGGGGGGATGGGATAGACGGGGCAGAGGGGAGTGGAGAGGAAGGAGACAGGGACTCCCCAGAGAGTTCACTGTCATAGTATTGGACCCTGGGATCTTTTGGCATTTAAGAGCAGAAATGTTAGAAATGTCCAGTTCTTCCAATAAAAGCCACTCAAAAAGAGAAATGTAACTGGGAAAGAGTCACTAGGAAGAAAAGCTGCGAAATCTGCTTAAGCAGCAAACGGAGGAACCTGGAAGCCTCAAAGCACATAAAAGCTTCTCATCGACCAGTAAGGATATCTCTGCCTCTGTCGAGGCTGCAGACAGCTGCTCTGGAGAAATTTCCACTCGATCCTTCCTCTTATCAGAACGCCGCAAGATGATGACAGAATGAATGTGAACAATTCTGACGGTGTCAACCTAAAGGAAAATCCACAGAAACGTTTACTTCTGTCTCTCTCGAATAACATCTCTCCCTGCAATTACGGGACTGCATCGTATTACATTATCAGGTTAAAGTTTCCATCTTAGAAAACAGGCATTTTTTCTCATGAATAACAGAACGTTTCAAATAAAAGACATCCGACCTCAGTATATACATTTCAAAACAAAAATATAAAGGCTAATGTTTAGATCAAGGGAGGACTTTTGCAATGATCAACTAACAATCATTTGATTTCCAACTATGTGCAGGAATACAAGTCAGAGTGCTGACAATCCAAGTGCTCAAAATGCTAACGTGTGGTTGCACAGCAAGAATCATACACGAAACTACACTAAAATAACGCAGTAAATAAATGCTGCAGGAGCCCAGAGGAAAGGAGTCTCTTAGATTGGAAAAAAATCTTTACAGAAAAGGCAGACGAGTGTTATCTATTTCCTGATCGTCGTGTGTGTGTGTGTGTGTGTGTGTACGCACACACGCACACATAGATAGAATTTCTGTAGATGCCAAATAGATGCGAATGACGTGTTTGGGAGACAAATTGGCCAACTCATTTAGGTAGTACAGAACTTGAGGTGGAATGGCAGGCAGTAAGGCTAAGAAAGAAGGTTAGAGTGAAAACATGCAAGGTCTCAAATGCCAAGCCACGATCTGCAGGATGACCTAGAAGGAAGGACATTATTTCAGAGAGCTTGACCATGAAGCGCTGGACTAAGTGTATGTCAGAGATGGAAGAAACAGACTTGAGATTCATTAAGAAGCAAGGATCCACGAGATTTGGTAGCTTACGGACCATGGGTGATACAGGACACGAAACTGTCAAGGATGACTCTGAAGTTTCAGGGTTGAAACTAGGTAGAACAGAGGAGGCAGATCCAAGTTTAGAAAGGATCAAGAAGGAGGAAAGATGAGGGTGTTTTCAGATGAGCTGAACTGAGATGAGAGGATGTAAATAAAGGCAAGGAATAGTGTGGGCAGGGGGAGCAGAGGTCCAGGGTGAATCCTGGGGGATACCCATGGTATAGGATGGGCTACAGTAAGAGGAGCCAGGAAGGAAGACAGCAGTCAAAACCAGAACAATGAAGTTGTTCAAGAGTTTCAGGAGAAAAGGTGGGTATGGCATTGCCAGACGTTGCCCGGACAAGGGTGAGATCTGAGACGAGATTTTGAAGTAACCTATAGACCTACGCTGTGCAACACAGCAGCCATGAGGCACGTGTGGCTGCCGAGCTTCAAATGTGCTTCCCTTTCATGCCTTTTTCACCTCATGAACTCTTTCATAGACTTTGAATTCCTTGCTCATCCTGTAAAGAATGAATCATTCTACCCTCACATACAGCTTTTCTTATAATACACACACGTGTCTGGCAGGCACAGCGTATACAATAAGGAAAATCAAAAGCAGACAGAAAGACACTTGACCTTCCAAGGAGCAACAAGACAAAGAGCTGACTTTTGAACAGAAACAATCAAAGCATAAAGAGAATGGGTGACGTGTCAGAGCGCAAAAAGAAAAGATCTGCCAACCAAGAATTCTATGAAGAGTTCTTTGAATGAGAACACATCCCTCAAAAATGAAAGTAAAATAAAGACGTTTTCACATGCAAAAAATTGAGAGATCATTGTCAGCACAGAAAATACTAAAAAGAGAAAGGAAAATCCCAGATATGAAAGAAGGAATGAAGAACACTGTAAAGGGTAAAATATGTGAGTAAGTACAAATGTAATGCTGACTGTACAAAACAGTAATAACAATGTCATGTGGGGGGGCTTCCCTGGTGGCCCAGTGGTTAAGAATCTGCCTTCCGGTGCAGGGGAAGCAGGTTCCATCTCTGGTTGGGGAACTAAGACCCCACGTGCCGCAGGGCAACTAAGCCCGCACACCACAACTACTGACCCCGTGTGCCACAACTAGACAGCCAGCATGCCGAAATGAAGAACTCATGTGCCGCAACTAAGGCCCGATGCAGCCAAAAATAAATAAATAAAAAGTCACTCTGCCCTTTAAGAAAGAAAACAAAAACAAAAAAACCCCCAAAAAACAATGTCATGTGGGGCTTAAGATATGCAAATAATTAAAATGCATGAAAACAATAATCCAAAAGGTGGGAGGATGCAAATGAAATTTACATGTTCTAAAGTTCCAGTACTATCAGTGAAATGGTAAAAATAGTAATTTGTATTAGACTAACAAATTAAGAATGCATATTGTAATATGTAGGATAACGACTAAAAGGAGAGTAAAAAATGTTATAACTGATTAATGGAGGATCAAAGGAGAATAATAAAATATACTGATGAGTCCAAAAGAAGTCAAGAAAGGAGAAAAAGACAAAACAGAGAAGTGGGTCAAATAGAAAGCAAAAATATGACAGCTATAACATATATATGTATATGTGTGGGGGATATATACATATATAATTACATTAAATGTAATTGGACTAAATAGTCCAATTAAAAAGGTTATCAGATTGGATTTTTTAAACTATATGCTGCTAATAAGAGACACCCTTGAAAATATTAGTACACAGAAAGGCTAAAAATAAAAGGATGGAAAAAGATATGGCATGCCAACATTAATTAGAAGATAAGGTTGCTGAACTCATGAAGTTTAATATCTAATTTGCAGGTACAAATTGACATAGAATTCAAGATGAGGACATGGACTCTTGAAAAATAAAATTACATCATTAAGACTGGGAATGTACTTTAGTAGGAGTTGATGCCCAGCATGAATTTTCTCTTTCTCAGAGAAAGTTTCAGTGCCTAAGAGGAATGCGTAAAAGAAGTTCAGGATAGGGTGGTGAGACGAGCCCAGGAACAGATCATAAACAAAATGAAACAAGCATAAATAAAAGTCACAAAGGACTGATGGATGTCCCTGAAAGTCACAGGTAGCTGAAGGGTTTGAGGAACAGACTGGTATGGTCATAGTCAAACTAGAAGTTAGATATTACAGCTGAGCTAGATTGGTCCCTACGCTTTTCCAGTCTTGGAATTAAGGTACTAAAGCCCAGTTCCTTTGGCTCTTCTGCCTTGGTGCAGATCAAAGGTCAGCAAACTATGGCCTGCTTGGCCTCCCTCAGGTCAAATCTGGCCACGTTCATTCATTTATGTTCCAGTAGCTGCTGTTGCACTACACTGGCAGAGCTGAGGAACTGCAGTAGAAACTGTATGGCCCGCGAAGCTAAACATTTACCATCTTGCCCTTTACAGAAAGTCTGTGCCCCCTGGCATGGCCCTCCATGGATCACAGGCAGGTAACACTCATTTCCTCCTGTAGGGGATGTATGTTAATCATACAACATGTATTTATCAAGTATGTACTATATGTGAGGCACTACATGAGGGCCTGAGTATACAAAGATAAACAGGATACAGTAGTCACATCCAGGAAGACAGACAGGTAAACAACTCTAAGACAACATATATGCACTGCAATAGATATGCTCAAGGAGCTAGCCTACAGGTCAGGACAGGTTCCTTCAAGGAGGCAGGTGGCACCTGGGCTGAACTGCAAGGAATAAGGAGTTAGCCAAGCAGACTTATGTTCTCAAAAGGTCACATCCTAAGTAGTCAGAAGAAAAGACTAGAGGTGAGACAGACTCACGGCAAGGAGACCAGTGGAGAGGCTGATGCAGTATTCCATAAAGGAAGTGATAAGGACCTCAACTAGGGTAGCAATTGTTGGGATGGTGCATTGGAAACAAACGGGAAAGCAATCTACATTAATGGTTCTGAATGGCAGGCAGTGGTTCCCAAACCTGGCTGCACATTAGAATCACCTGGGGAGCTTTGTAAACTCCTGCCACACAGGTCTCACCAAATACCAACTGAGTCAGTATCAGGATTTTGTAAAGATTACTGGGTGATTCCAAGGTGCAGCCAGGTATGGGAACTACTATGGCAGGAAAAATGCTGGAGGAGAGGGTTTGAGGAAGAGGAAAGGTTCAGTTTTGAACACGTTAGTTTAAGATACCCGTGTCTGGATAAACGTGGATGTCCAGAAGGCAGTGGAGTATGAAGTTCTGGAGCTTTGGGATAACTCATACTAACCATCACCTACTGGCCATTAACAACAAGTCAGAATGGCCAATGTCATGCGTCAGGCACTTGGAAAGTGCTTTTCGTGTATTAATTTAACTAACTCTCCCCATGACCCGGTGAGGTCGGTACTACTGTTACGCCCATTCTACAGATGAGTGTTTTACACACATTACCCAGATCCAACTCTCCCAACAATTCTATGAAACTGGTGGCTGTCATTATCCCTGTTTTGCAGATAAAGAAAGCAAAGCTCACAGATGTTAAGTAACATGTCCTAAGTCACACAAGTATCAGAGAAAGTATTTGAAGACAGACCTGTCTAACCTCAATGTCTGCTGCAGGTAAAGCCATAGGGGAGGTAAGGCTGGCCAGGAAGACATTCTGGGAAGAGGAGGAGGTGAAGGCAGAAACTTGGAGAATCCCAATATTTGATGCATAGGCAGAGGAGGAAGATTCCATAAAGGATGAGAGAGAGGGGGGAGGAATGCTAGACACAGCAAAAACAAAACAAATAAAACACCCTGTGAGAGTTCAGAGTTCTGAGGACAAAGATTAAGTAAGGTAAGCACCAAGGAATAATCCACTGATGGAGCAATGAGGAGGTGGCTGGAGAGGTAGAACTGCAAACTACAGGGTGGTTGCTTTCACCGGAGAAGGTAAGTAAGGAATGATTGCAGCCTATTCTTTTAAGAGGTCTGACTATTAAAGGAAGGATACAAGAGCAGTTCACTACAGGAAGGTACAGGATTGAGAAGTTATTTTTCTTTCCTTTCTGAAAATGAGAGTAATTTAAGCACAGTTGTATCTTAAGGGAAAAAAGCCAGATGACAGGAATAGGTTGAAGACTCAGAAGAGAGACAAGATATTTGATAAGCAAGGTCTTTGAAGAAGCTGCAGCTCTGGATGGGAAGTAGACTTCTTTCCTTGATTTGGGAAGACTGTACATGGGGGTAATAATTAGATGGAGTTGTTGCCTGATAGCTTTTATCACCTCCATTGTCTGCTCGGTAGGAGAAGAGGACATAATTTATTTTTATTGTATTTTACAAAACCATTGGTCTGCAACAGGTTGGGAAAAAATTAACTGGTCCTACACCACAATTAGGTTGAGAAGCATTATACTCGACCATAAAAGCTCGAGCATGCCAGAAAAGGCAGGGCAGGGGGACTTCCCTGGTGGTCCAGTGGTTAAGACTCTGCACTCCCAATGCAGGGGGCCCGGGTTCGATCCCTGGTCAGGGAACTAGGTCCCACATGCCGCAACTAAAGATCCCACACGCAGCAACGAAGATCATGCGTGCCACAACTAAGACCCGTGCAGCCAAATAAATAAATACATATTAAAGAAATAAAAAGGAAAGAAAAGGCAGGGCGGGAGTGCAGACAGGTTGCCTATAAGCAGAGAGGGGTTGCCTGAGTAGATACTGGGACTTGGGATAAAAAGATAACAATGATGTGAACCAGATCTCAAGGATGTGAACCAGCAAGGTCTCAAGGAAGATGAGAGAAGGGCCAGAAACCCCGCAGAGGACAGCAAGGAGGAGAGCTGACAGTGGTTACTCATCCTGATCAAGTAGTAATAATTTGCTAGAAAGAATAGAAAATTAGGTCCCATTCCTGCTGAGTAGATTCTTCATCTGCTTTTCCTAGAGAGAACACCCCACCCAGCCAAACGTGGGTCTGCATGAACTGGGTTAACCCTGGCTGAGATCATCAAACAGAATACAGAAATCCCTCCCCAAGTGCAAGTTTTCATCATGCAAAATTATAGCTATAGCACACGTACCTTTTCAGCAACTGTGCGCATATCAGTTCCAGTATATGTAAATTTGGGGTCACTCCTTTTGGGGATAAATTAGAAAAAAAGGGAACTGAGGTTTGGAATATAAAAAGGTATTAAAGCAAAGTAACAGGAATAGCAGTTTTTGCAATGAAACAGCAGAGACAAAGGAAGAGGAGGGAAAGTAAACTGAGGCTAGCTAGAGCTGTGCTCATATGTCTGTTAGAAGGACTCTGAGACATATGTGGCGAGTGCATAGTTTTCATGGACAAAGCTAAAGTCCTATAATCCTGGGTATTAAGGAGGTGAGTTTGACAAGGAGAAACTGCTGTGCTCTGACGTTTAAATAAAGGTAGACCAAAGCTTTCACCGCCTCAAGCATTCAAGCCGCTGTGGATCTCTGAGATCACTGTAGGGTCCACCAGGGGGAGGCAGAAAGCCATTGACAATTTAGATAGAGAAATGGATTAATAGGGGGAAATGTCTCCTCATATGCACATCATCTGCCACAGAGAGCTTTCACAGGTTCACTTATGATCTTGGCTCCCCCAAACATATTTTTCACATAGGATCATACATATCTCAACTGAAAATCCTCCTACTAGAAAGCAAGGTGGAAAGCAACTTTCAGGGTTGGGGTGGAATTGAAACTGTGTTCTTGAGGGAGCTCCACAGTCATAATGGTAACTTAAAATACCACCTGTACAAAACATTGCGAAAGTTGTGATAATTTTGAGTTAACAATGACAAAGAGATCAAAAGATAGGAGTAAAGAAATATAGTCTTACCTTGGGTCATCATTCAACTAGAGTGGGAAAGAGCAGAAAACATTATTGATCACATTAAGTGTATTAGATGTACATGGATGCAGATAATATGAAAATTAGGTTATGTGTTCCTGTACACCGGCATGAAAGACTGGAGAATTCTTACTTCGGATTGCCAACAAGTAAGCTCTATTTCCTCATCCTCTTTCACCCCTCTGCAATATTTAACGCAGTGGAAACTTGGGATTCTTGGAAACCCTCACCTGTCTTGGGTTATTTGGAACCTAACCCTCAAAATGATTCCTAGAGGGAAGAGCGGAGGCGAGGCTAGGGGCCCTAATCGTGGTCAGCTGCTTCCTGATACACTGATGTCCTCATTATAAAAGATCGTCTTTCTGATCTGACTTGCAGTTTTGGTCAATGGGTTTATAACTCCAGATCTAAAGAAAAGCCACAGACTACAAGAAAAAGTGAGCCTTCCATCCCTCCCCCCCACTCCCCGAGGCTTAGGAGGATCGCTGGTGGCTTGCGGAAGGGTAAAGAAGCCTTAAGTGACGCGAGGAAACGGGGGCCAGGCGACAGGACCATCCAAAGGATACGTCCAAGGATCTGAGTCAGGAGTGCCTGTGGCCTCCGCAGCCCTGGGCGCTGGCAACACCCAACCAGGGGACACGGTGGGACTGCTCAGCAGGGTTCCGGCCGGGCTTACTGGATGACTTACCTCCCCTATGCACAGCCCCATCACCTCCTCCTTCTCTGTGCTCAGAGCGTGGTTGAGACAAACTAGGAAAGCATCCGACTCCAGATGAACCGCCTGCACCGCCTGCACCACCTGCACCGCCATCTTGATCTGGCCCTGCTCACGTCCGTTCGGCAGGGAGGCGGCGCTCTCGGGCCGCGGGCGGACGTGGTCTGTGAGGAGCGCCCGGACGGCCGGGCCGGCGCCTCCTGAGCGCCGGCGCCCATTTTGCCCGCCCGCCGAGAAGAGCCGTGCGCGGCCTACACGCTCCGGGGACCTCCCTCAGGCGGCATCGCCGCGCGCGCCGGCCTTTCGAGCCCAAGGGACGCTCTTTTGAAATTCGGTCCTGAGTTAAGGTTTTCTTTTATTTTGTTTTGTTTCCAAGTTAGGGGCCCTGAATTTGGGACCACTCTCTTTCCCTGGACCACTTCCGGTGGCCGGCCCGCGCCCCGTAACTTCGGTTCGGTGACCTCGGCCCGGAATGCCCCTCGGCTCGCCCCGGGCTCACGTCCCGATCCCGGCTTGAGTGGCCCGGGGTGGGTGACCTGAAGTTGTAGCCTCGCTGCTCTCGAGGCGGATAATTAGCCCAAGAAACACTATATTCATGTGAGTAACCTCTTGGCAGAAACAGTGTTATACTGTGTCTGAAAAAGTATCACTCCTAAGCTTGGCGGCTGCTACTTTCTCCAAAGGCTTTTAGGTATTTATTTGTTCGATACAGGGAAGGGGAAAGGGGAACTGAAGTTTCTGTTCGAGGTCGGATGTATCGCAGATCGCAGCAGATATGCACAAGTTTCCTCAGCTCGCCTTGTCTCGGTGATATCAGACCTGGTGAAATTATATGTAAAAGTAATTTTCTTTTGAGGTGTGATAAACGTGCAATAGGGGACAGTACACATCTCCCACTCCCGAGGCTAGGAATTACACGCGGATTCTGGGAACGATTCAAAACCAAAGAAAAATCTATGCCGTGCTGCCGCCACGGCCAGTCAGTGCCTCTGTGGGTTTGATCTGCTTCTCTGTTCCATGTGTAGTTGGGAGACAGGCGGACAGGGCAGTACTGGAAAGGGAACATGCCCAGGGTGCTGCTGGAGGAGGTGTTGATGCTTTGCTCTTTTCTCCCAAGTCAGTTCCAACCCCGATCTCCCCACAAATAGGGCCCACGTCCAGTGGAACTATCTGGAACATCCATGCCAGCAACCTCCATTTTTACCTAATGTTTAAGAATCATATTGCACATCCTTCCATGATTAATTTTGATAATGATGAAGCTGGGGCGAAATTTCATGTGTGCAATTACACTGGACCCATCTAATTTTTCTCTTAAGCTTCAATTTTACAGCATATATTGTTTTCAATGGCTATTCGCGGCTAGTATGCCCTGCGCTGATGGTGCAAGTATGGCTGTTGTTATTTTTATGTTTTGTGATGGGACGTCTTGCGTTTATAAGCACTTTTAGGCAGCTTCGAGAAGAAAAACACCTTTTGTCTATGGTTGGTGTTAGTCAATCTCATATCCCACAATGATATTCTCTACCTTTTATAATGCTCATGGCTGCATTTTACAGCTCTAAAGTTTAATTGGAGTAGAAAAAAAACTATTAACATTTATGGCAAGCTTATCATGTGCTAGACACTCTACTAAGCATTTGTATACCTTGTGTGTGTAAACTGCCCCAATTGGAATCAGCCTCTGCAACTTCCTAGCTGTGTTACCTCATGCAAGTTAGCTAACTTCTCTGTGCCTTACTTCCCTCATCTTTAAGTGGGGGTAATAATAGTATCCATCTAATGGGTGACTGTGAAGATTAAAAGAGTCAATATATAAACATGTAGGAAGTGCTAGGTAAGTGCTGACAGTTATAATTAATTTGTTCTTTAATTCTCATTTGACATCTTAGAAAACTGGAGTGTAGAGAGTGTAACTTATCCGAGGTCACAGAGCTAGTAAGTGGCAAAATCAGCATTCATACACAGGCCGGGCTGACTCCAGGGCTTGGTAACTTCACCCATTGTAAGTAGATGAGTTTATTAATCGACTTCAAATAAAGTAAGTGTATTCAACTGATTCATGTTTAAAAACTGTTCAAACACCTGGAAATTAAACCAAATTATACTTCTTTTAAAAGACAAAAATGATTCATTCTGTAAATGAAAAATAATGGTTTTACTTGCATTACCTACCGAAGCAAGCCCTTCTGTGTGGTCTATCCTACTTAAGACATAGTTCACAAACTGCCTTATTAAGAAATATTCTGTCTAGGCCAGTGTGGTCCCTGGCCGTGGCATCAAGGTAACCCCCACGGGGACAATCTTTTTTAGTGCATTCATGGGTAATAAAGGTATATAAATACTTCTTTTTTTTTGGCCGCGCCGTGCGGCGTGCAGGATCTTAGTTCCCCGACCAGGGATCGAACCTGTGCCCCCTGCATTGGGACCACGGAGTCCTAAGCACTGGAGCACCGGGGAATTCCCTATGAACACGTTTTTGAATCCATTTGAACTTGCAGCTGGCAGTATTCCTTCAGTTGCGTGGAGCAGGTTTATGCTCTGTGTTTTGTATTGCACGTTGTACCTAAGTTTATCTCGAGGTTTTCAGAGATTCATCTTGGCTCAACTGTCATATGGAGGAGAATGTTCTCTAGTCAAATAAATTTGGGGAATGTTAAAATAAAGTTTCTTTACTGCATAACTTGCCAGAGGTTTTACTGTACTTATGTTCTTTACGATTCTACAAGATTCCCAAACTTATTTGACCAAGGAAAAAGTAGGGGCAAGTGTTCCAAGGGTCACTTTTAGGGAAACTGTATTCCATTCATACAACCTGCGATTTTGTGGCTTTGATCTTAATCCCTCTCACTGAGCCTTGGCTTTTCTCTGCTGAGGCTCTTGATTCGTGCTCACAGGGCAGCTTCTCAGTCCCTTGATCACTGCAGTTGCCTTTCGCTGGGCCTTCATGCTGTCTCTGGTAGCGCATGCAAGTCCAGGGTTGTGTGCTGGCGTTTGTCCCAGGTTCATCCTGCTGATGCCCAGCATGTTGTCCTTCAGGTCACAGCAGCACACCACGCTGCCTTTCTTCTGAGAATATTTTGTAGTGACTCATAGGCCTCTTTGTAGTGATTCTTACTAACTCAGAGCATCCAATTTGTTTGCCCTCTATGCCAGTGGAATTATTTCCTTTTAATGTCGATGTAACCAGTAAAATTTTGCTTTTCATTCAAAACAGATTTAAATGTCAATGTGTCAACGTATTAGTTGTTGCTAGGACCTATCTGTGAAGTTGAGATGGTCCTAAAACCTTTAACATTTGGTTTCTACTTTGAGGGGGGGCACGTGTTTCTTTTGTACTCAAAATTCAGACTTTAATATATTTTATTTTGACATTAGTATTTATTGGGTTTTGTTTTTATCTCTCCTTTCCAAAATCTTGGGGAGAAAGAGAGGCAGAACAGTTGTATCTGCTAAATGGAAAAAAATGGCTTTGAACAAAATAATGTATAGCTATATAACAGACCCAGAGGGTCACTCCCTACCCACGCTCGTGTGGCCTTTGCCTCCCCTCTCTACTCAGCATACGTATCCATCCACTCACAGGAACACTGTTTGACTAGTATTTGAGGCTTAGGGTGTCCAGTGCTGTATTATTCCTTCTGTTGAGGTGCTTATAACACTGTACTGGGGTGGGGGGGGGCGCAGAGCAGAATGCGAAGCAATTTATAATTAGCGGTCAAATCTGAGTTTTAGTTTAGACGTAAATGCTACAGTATTCATAAGAGGCAGGAAGTTTTCATCAAGAAGGCAGGCACCTGCCCTCTGTGGTAATAGTACTGAGATAGGCAGAGAGGCCCGGGGAGGAGCGTTAGGCGAGCGGAAAGCGAGAGCAAGGGTACGGCGCTAGACATGATGAACCTGGTATGGGGGAAAGTTGGTCTCAAGTACAGTGGTAGTGGTGCTTGCTGGAAATGGTGACAGGTGGGACGCACCAACTGAAGAAGAGGAAGAAGTCCACGATAACTCACAAGTTTTGAGTCCGCGGGATCAGGAGAGGCTGTGTTGCCACTGCGAGAAATCAGGATTTGGTTTAGGAGAAGGTGTTCTGCTTTAGGTGAGTTTGAAATGAGAGAGCCCTGTAAGACAAAAGCTACGATGGGCTCAGAGTCAGGTCCGCTCAGGGTGCAATGGGCGAGGCAAGTGTGATGCTCATAAATTATTCGCTACAATCAGACCATTTCCTAAGTCTATAGAAGATATTTTCCACTTACCTTTTAGGGAAGGTAAACCAGCAATGTTAAAGAAAAACAACAACAAATCAGACTCAGATTGTTGTTCTTGAAAAGAAGGCTTGGTTCAGCTCAATTAGTTCTTCTTTCTGGCATCATCCTGTGTTCTGGCATCTCGTTTCCTCTTGACAATCTCATTTGAGGGTTTAACAACCTCCCAAGTTGTGCTGCAGTCCCTCTCTTACCTAAAGGCCGCCTAACGGGAATAGGAGGCCTCTGTTTTTTGGAGCAGATCCCCCAATGCCGTGTCTGCACTCTGCCCAACATAGACACCCAGTGAAAGCACGCTGCGACGCTGTAAGCTGGCTCCAAAAGGTTCATTCCTGTAAAATGCAGCTCAAGTTGTTGTGAGGCCCTGAATGAGACCCAGACCTGGGCAGAGGATCCTTATGGGGTCGGAGCTGAGTCTGCGTTATGGAAAGAGTTTGCCCAGAGGTGTGCTTCCTTTACACCTCCCAAAGGGCAGATGGGCTTTTCTGACCTTCTGACTTGGGAAAACAGAATTTAAACCCACGCGTCTATGGAAAAATGGGCTCCTGTGACATCCTGAAGCATTATTAAAGTGAAACAAGGACCCAGATGGGTGACTATCACTTGCTGTCTCTCAGCTCTGAATCATCATGATCCCCAGGGTCTGTTGCAACGATGCGACCATAAGTATTTTCCCTAAAATGAAAACTCCCTTCTGGAAACGCCTAGCCATTATAAGTAGCCTTTCTAAGCAAACTGATAAATAGGTCGTTTGCCCTTAAAACAAACTTCTAATTTCAATTTAGAAAGCCATGCACATTACATGATTTGACCTTCACAGTCTTACCTTTTAAAATGGAAACTGCTTGGAAGGGGCTTTTACCTGGAGAATATGGCATGCATGTGTCTGTTATACTGCTTTCCTGCCCAAATAAGTGTGCCCTTATGCGCACTCCTGTGCATATTCCGTTGCTCACTGCATTTTGTCAGATGCTGCTTGCTGAATGCAAAGACTGTGAGACCACTGCCCGGCTTCCTGTAGCGCTAGGCCCACATTTCCACGGAACCCCTCACCTAGCAGAATTCTTGAGTGCTTCGCAGTCAGCAGCATCACCCAGGGTTCTGCCTGAGTGTCACTTCAGTGTCTGCCAGGGAGCTTCAGACATCCTCAGTTCTGTTTAGGCTGTGCAGATAGACATAGGTGAGGTTTGCTTCTAGTTGGTGGTTGCTAGTACCAGGTCACCTTGCTCATTGGTGAGTTCATTCCAACCCAAAAAGTCACACCTGTGTCCTGTGCGCGGGTGCTGCAGGCTTAGGTGGAGAAAAGCAGGGCTAGAATTGGAATCCAAAGCCCAGGATGGCAGGAGAGGATGTGGGGGCTCCACCCGATCACCTCTGGGTTCACCAAGAGGGTATCTACCGCGACGAACACCAGCGCACGTGGGTGGCCGTCCTGGAAGAGGTAACTGTTTACATTTTGTTTATTTCTTTCTTGATTTTTGCTTTCAAGCAACTTGGTTTCTAACCAGTCTCAATATCCTGAAGTCTTTGGTTTTATTTTTGATCGTTTCTTTCCATTAGGAGACGAGTTTCCTAAGGGCACGAGTTCAGCAAGTTCAGGTTCCTTTAGGTGACGCAGCCAGGCCAAGTCACCTTCTCACCTCCCAGCTACCTCTCATGTGGCAACTCTACCCCGAGGAGCGCTACATGGATAACAACTCTCGCTTGTGGCAGATCCAGCATCATTTAATGGTACACATGTTGCTTAATAATTTTTCATTGTACTGGGACTCTTATAACAGAGTACTCTATAAACTTTTCTTTTTCTGACAGGTCAGGGGAGTACAGGAGCTGTTGCTTAAGCTTTTGCCTGATGATTAATCTGGTATGTATTTCTTTTTCTCCCCTGTCCCCACCCACCTTCTTCTTTTTCACCCTATTCGATTGTGGTGATTTTAATGATCTTTTTTTTCCAGGTGCTGGGATTCTAGGAAGATATGCCCCTCTGTTCTGTTCAGTATATGGCAATCACGTCATCCACCACTGCAGTGCACCCACCTGTGGGCCTGTGGGGAGGGAGTGGGTTGAAAAACTGCTCAAGAACACAGAAGTTTAGGAAGGGTCATGAAGAACACCGAAAGTGGAACTGCAGAGAAAGGGTTATGCAGGCAGAAAGCAAGTCAACAAAAGCACTTAGTTAGGATACGTAACTTGAAATTGACTCCTTTGGAAATTGCCATAGAACCGTTAATGGACATCATCAGCTGGAACTGGGATCTGATGAATCCCACAAAAGTCAGCACCTGCTACAGAACAGATGCCCTGATCACCAAGGACTTGGTACTGATTTAGAGAGAAGAGAGCAGCTCCTAGCAGCATCAACATCTATTTGTCGCTTATTTGCCCTGCAGCAATTCACCTGCCTTTCCTTCTCCCATCCTGTAAATATCCTAGGTTTTGCTCCAGTGTTTCCCCTCCCAGGACT
>NW_020174132.1:3231-8215 GCF_003031525.2 Neophocaena asiaeorientalis asiaeorientalis | reverse complement strand
AAAAAAAAAAAAAAAAAAAAGAGGGAGATCATTTGCATTAATGAAATTAGCTACAAAGGCTCCTGGGCCTTTTTCCTTTCTGAAATTGTGTCTTCAAATTTTTAGAAGTTGCTGATCAGAATCGTGGGCACTTAAATTTATTCTCTGGTTACAAATATTTTAAATAAGTTGGTTTCTGTAAGAACTCCAAAAAACGTTTTAGCTGCTTACCTAGCACCTTTCTCAGGAAGTAATAATAGCACCAAATATTGCTGATTCACTACCTGATAAAGATTATTTCCTGAGTTAAAATACTCATAGCAGTTTGTATACATTAAAAGAAGGGTTTTACTTTTTTAAAAATCTTGGGAATAATAGCTATCACGTGTTGAGTCCTTACTGCCTTCCAGGCACTGTTCTATGCACTTTATATACTGTATCACGTTTAATCCTTCCATCAATGCTTTCAGGTAGGTATGATCTCTATTTTACACACAAGTAATAAGGAAAAAGGCTCAAGGAGTTAAATCATTTATCGAGCGTGGTTCTCTGAGTGACAGAGCCGGGCAGTGGGCCGACTTGTCAGGCTGCAGCGCCGGCTCCTCTAGCCCAACGTTGGTTTACAATAGTCAAGATGAGTTGAAGTCAAGGGATTTTTTTCCCTATGTAAAGCTATTTATATCTTCCAAGCCAAATGGAATATTATAAAAATACAGTTAATTCATCCTATGAGCAGGAAGAATATTTTTTAGTGTAATTGTTTTCCAGCAATTGTAAGAGCATACTGCTTGTCTCAGAAGAAAATTCCATCGAGGGGCTTTAAAGTCTTTATGTATAAAAGACAAAATAAAAATCATTTTTCTTATTTTAGTTTTCTGGATATGCCGCAGAAGGATCCGTGCCAGAAACAAGCCTGTGAAATACAGAAATGTTTACAAGGTAGTATGTTAAATGCTTTTCTATATTTTTCAACTTTATCTGTGAACTAACCAGAGAACAATTTTTCTTTTTATCAGCAGACTATATTAACTCCTCTCAGAATGTAATATTTCTGTAATTATCCTAAAGATTTTCCTCACTGTGTCATCAAGGATGGCAGAAAATAAAAAGTGGTATGACCTAAGCTTGGGGTTTACAATCCTGGTTGTACATTCAGAATCACCTGGAGGGCTTCAAACACTTGCCTAGCACAGTTAAATCAGACTCTGGGGGTGGGGTCTGGGCAGGAATCAGTCTAAAAAGCTAACCAGGTGATTTTGATGTGCAGCCAGAGTTGAGAATTACTAAGCTGAGCAAAGTCCTTTTTAAAAAAGACTAGTTTTAAGTGGGTTGGTTAGACTGCACTGTGGCTGACAACTCACTTTTTAAAAGCAGTCAGGTTAGAAGGGGTGGGGGTGAAAATACACTTGGGATTCAGGCAACTAACTCTTGAAGGCAAAAAAGTAAATCAGCTAAAGCGTATCGGATGTAAGTGATTTGTCCATTTTGTTTTAAATAAGCCGATAAATTTGACCATATGCTAGAGGATTTTACATTTTTTTTTTTTTTTTTTTGCGGTACGCGGGCCTCTCACCGCTGTGGCCTCTCCCGTTGCGGAGCACAGGCTCCGGACGCGCAGGCTCAGCGGCCACGGCTCACGGGCCCAGCCGCTCCGCGGCACATGGGACCTTCCCAGACCGGGGCACGAACCCACGTCCCCTGCATCGGCAGGCGGACTCTCAACCACTGTGCCACCACGGAAGCCCGGATTTTACTTTTTTAAATCAGCAAATGATTACTAGCAGAACAAACAGAAAAGGCTACAGGGCTATCTGAATTTGAAAGCTGACTTTTTGGATAATTTTTTCCCATTACTAAAGTAATAGATAGAGATGGATGCCCATGAAAATATAGAAAGGGAGGATGGAAAAATGTTCAGAGTTCACCCAAAGACTCACCACCAAAGAAAACCCTTGTTTGTATATTTCCTTTGACTTTTAACTTTCATTCTTGGACTTTTCATTTTATGGTGTAAGCAATCTTTTTAAAATCTTTTAATCTGAAATGTTAATGTATAATAATAATGCCATTTTATTCATCCTTTTCTTCCCTTCCTCCAAATTTAAGAAAAAGGAAGGGGAATTCCCTGGAGGTCCAGGGGTTAGGACTCAGCACTTTCACTGCCGTGGGCCCGGGTTCAAGCCCTGGTCAGGGAACTAAGATCCCGCAAGCCTCGAAGCGTGGCACCCCCGCCAAAAAGAAAAGAATGTTCTTCCCAATTTCTTCTCCCAAATAAATTCTTACCTGATTCTATCTGATTCTTACCTGATTTGAATTAGCAACATACAGCTAAAGGAGAAAACAAATCAAGTTAGAACTGGATACACCCCCCTCACTACAATGTGGGTGGATTGAGAGCTAGAAGGGCTAAGAGTGAGCGTTAAGTACTCCCTGGATGACAAGCTCAGTTGTAAGGGCTTTAAATAATATTAAGCTTTAATCCTTTCACCCATGAGGTAGATACTACTCTACTGTGACCCATTTTTATAGATAGGGAAATCAACACAGAAGTTATGTAACTTGTCTAGGGTCACAGAACTATTAAGGGGCACAGTGATGGTTTGAACCCATTTGGTCTGGGTCCAAACCTGGACTTAGCCACCCAACCATACTCTCTTTCTAATCAGAATTGTCTTTCCTATCCCAGGCTAACTCCCATGCACCCCATTTTAGTACTGGGGGACTCATCACCTGCAGTTGACCTAGGACCTTTAGGTCAAGTCCTCGTTGACTTAGGGTCTATGTATAGCAGGGATCTGCAAATGTTTTATGTAAAGGACCAAACAGGAAATATTTTAGGATTTGGAAGTCAGGAGGTCTTTGGTGTGTGTGTGTGTGTGTTTCCAACCTTTTGCAAAACCCATTCTTAGCTCAGCTGTAAAAAAGAGTGGAATTCAACCCTGAGGCTGCAGTTTGCCAACCCCTAATGCGCAGACTTGGTAGGGAAGGTCCAGCAACCACCTTAAACTGAGGGCAAAATAATGTGCACGGTTCCTGCATTTCTCTAATTCACCAAATTAACAAAAGGGGTTAGTGCCAAACACACACACACACACACACACACACACACAAAAGGTTAAAAACCACTGCCCTGGAAAAAGGCATGTAAGGAATCAGCGTTAAAGAAAAGGAAATTATATGTAAAAATACCTTTCGACCACTTTGTACATCATACTTCCTTATTAACCTGTTGATGGGTCTCTAAATCAGAAAGAATTCAGTGGACTTGGGTGCATCCTCTTTCCTCCAGGTCTGTAGATACAATAAAGTGAAAAGGACTGGGAAGCTCAGATCTAAACCTCCCTGTGCCCTAGTCCTATGAGATCATGACTAGGGTCTGTCTGTCTGTCTTTCAGCCAACAACTACATGGAATCTAAGTGTCAGGCTGTCATCCAAGAACTGCGTAAGTGTTGTGCTCGATATCCCAAGGGAAGATCTCTCGTCTGTTCAGGATTTGAGAAAGAAGAGGAAGAGAAGCTGACGCTGAAGCCCACATGACAGTAAAGTTCTGCTGAGAAGCAAACTGCTGCCCCACATTGCCACCACGCGGGTTTTATCTATCCTCCTGACTCTTTCTTCAGGCCAGGTAGCAGCAAATATCAAATGAAAAAGTCAACTATAAAAGTTAATATGCCATCTATGCAGAACAAATATAAATATATTAAATAAATAAGTAGAATGTGATAAAACTGAGCTGCTAAAATAAACCTTTTAAGTGAAACTTTTTGGTTTGGTATATGTGATATGTTGACTTATTGTTACCGAAGTCAGATTTGGCTGCTTGCCACTCAAAAGCCAATAATGGAGAGGCAAGTGTCAGTGGAAAAGGTGCTTTAATCAGAAAACCTGGCAATCTGGGGAGAAGGTGGGTTTGTGTCCAGAGACCAACCCCAAAGATTCTGCTCAGCCATGACAGTTTTTTTTGTTTTATTAAAAAATTTATTTATTTTTGGCTGCATTGCGGCGAGCGGGGGCTACTCCTCGTTGCGGTGCGCGGGCTTCTCATTGCGGTGGCTTCTCTTGTTGCGGAACACGGGCTCTAGGCACGGGGGCTCAGGAGTTGCGGCATGTGGGCTCAGTAGTTGTGGCTTGCGGGCTCTATAGCACAGGCTCAGCAGTTGTGGCACATGGGCTTAGTTGCTCCGTGGCATGTGGCATCTTCCCCGACCAGGGCTCAAACCTGTGTCCCCTGCATTGGCAGGCAGATTCTTAACCACTGCCCCACCAGGGAAACCCCACCATGACAGTTTTTAAAGGGAAAAAGGGGGTAAGAATCTCAGTGAATCATCAAGGAAGGAGGTTGGATTCTGCATCGTTCTCCTTTGCATGCAGACTGGCTGACTTTCTTCAGATGTTTTCTTGCCCATGTGATCTGTGTGCAGGATTGCTTAGGGGGGCTATTGGGGGTAGAGAGCTAACTACTTCTATCTAGGAAAAGAATCAACAGGTTAGACAAGGCATGGTGTGCATTCAGGAGAGTATAAGTCAGGAGTTAGGTTAAACTGCCTGCTGATCTCATTCCTATAACTAGGTTCTTTTAAGGTTACAGGGGAACAGAAATGGGCAAACAGGAAAGGGGTAAAAGAGCTGCTTTCATTATAACAAAATATATATTTGGTTTTTGTCTCCATTCCTGGCACTGTGGTCCTAAAACCCTTGGAATTTCCTAAGTGATAAGTGCAATAAAGGTGGCTTCTGTTATGTTAATGAGACTTTTGAAAGTCCCTAGGTAACCTTAGGATGGGGGCTGGTTGCCAGGGGAACGGCCTTGCAGGGTTAGAGGGTTAGAACTTTCAGTTCCCACCCCCACCATGACCCCCGGGGAGGGGAGAGGGGCGAGAGGCTGGAGAATATTGGAGTTCAGTCACCAACGGCCAGTGATTTAATCAATTGTGACTTGTCAAACGATCACAGAAAAATAACAGAAAGCCAATGAATCATCAAAGTAGTAATTACTGAAAATCT
>NW_020174132.1:0-3213 GCF_003031525.2 Neophocaena asiaeorientalis asiaeorientalis | reverse complement strand
GCTCACACAGCAGGAGGGCAGTGACTGCTTATTCTTCACAGTGATTGGTTATAATATTCGAATTTTATTAAATGGTCGGGAATTGGTCAGTGGTTAACCTCATATCAGCCTTAGGAAACAGTTTAGCTTATGCTTTCCAGAAGCATAAGCGAGAAATGACCCAGGTCAGGTTAGTCTCCTAAAATAAGCTAAATTAAGCCTTGCTTGCGTGACTAAACTGGTTTTGTCTGTTCATGGGGTTTTCAAGGCTGGTCTCAGTTTTTTATTTTTTTAAATTTTATTGGAGTATAGTTCATTTACAATGTTAATTACTGCTGTACAGCAAAGTGATTCAGTTATACATGTATATATTCTTTTTCATATTCTTTTCATTATGGTTTATCACAGGATATTGAATATAGTTCCCTGTGCTATACAGTAGGTAGGGCCTTCTTGTTTATCCATTCTATATATAATAGTTTGCATCTACTAATCCCAAACTCCCAATCCTTCCTTCCCCCACTTCTCCCCCTTGGCAACCACAAGTCTGTTCTCTGTCTGTGAGTCTGTTTCTGTTTCGTAGATATGTTCATTTGTGTCATATTTTAGATTCCACATATAAGTGATATCATATGGTATTTGTCTTTCTCTTTCTGACTTACTTGACTTAGTATGATAATCTCTAGGTCCATCCATGTTGCTGCAAATGACAAAATTTCCTTCTTTTATATGGCTGAGTAGTATTCTGTTACATATATGTACCACATCTTCTTTATCCATTCATCTGTCAATGGACATTTAGGTTGCGTCCATGTCTTGGCTATTGTAAACAGTGCTGCTGGGAACATAGGGGTGCATGTATCTTTTTGAATTAGAGTTTTCTCCGGATATATGCCCAGGAGTGGGATTGCTGGATCATATGGTAGCTCTACTTTTAGTTTTTTTGAGGAACCTCCATACTGGCTGCACCAATTTACATTCCCACCAACAGTGTAGGAGGGTTCCCTTTTCTCCACACCCCCTCCAGCATTTGTTATTTGTAGCCTTTTTTTTTTTTTTTGGCTGCACTTTGCGGCTTGCAGGGTGTTAGTTCCCCAACCAGGGATCAAACCTATGCCCTCGGCAGTGAAAGCTTGGAGTCCTAACCACTGGACTGCCGGGGATTTCCCTGTTATTTGTAGACTTTTTAATGATGGTCATTCTGACCAGTGTGAGCTGGTACCTCATTGTAGTTTTGATTTGCATTTTTCTAATAATTAACGGTGTTGAGCATCTTTTCATGTGCCTATTGGCCATTTATATCTTCTTTGGAGAAATGTCTATTTAGATCTTCTGTCCATTTTTCAATTGGGTTCGTTTTTTTTGTTATTGGGTTGCATGAGCCGTTTGTATATTTTGGAAATTAAGCCCTTGTCAGTCGCATCATTTGCAAATATTTTTCTCAGTCCAAAGGTTGTATTTCATTTTGTTTATGGTTTCCTTTGCTGTACAAAAGCTTATAAGTTTGATTAGGTCCCATTTGTTTATTTTTGCTTTTATTTCTATTGCCTTGGGAGACTAACCTAAGAAAACATTGGTACAATTTATGTCAGAATGTTTTGCCTATGATCTCTTCTAGGGGTTTTATGGTATCATGTCTTATGTTTAAGCCATTTTGAGTTTATTTTTGTGTATGGTGTGAAGGTGTGTTCTAACTTCATTCATTTACATGCAGCTGTCCAGCTTTCCCAAAACCACTTGCTGAAGAGACTGTCTTTTTCCCATTGTATATTCTTGCCTCCTTTGTCAAAGATTAATTGACTGTAGGTATGTTTGTTCATTTATGGGGTCTCTGTTCTGTTCCATTGATCCATATGTCTGTTTTGTGCCAATACCACACTGTTTTGATTACTGTAGCTTTGTAGTATTGTCTGAAGTCTGGAGGCTTATGCCTCCTGCTTTGTTCTTTTTCCTCAGGATTGCTTTGACAATTCTGGGTCTTTTGTGCTTCCGTATAAATTTTAGGATTATTTGTTCTAGTTCTGTGAAAAATGTAATGGGCAATTTGATAGGGATCACGTTAAATCTATAGATTGCTTCAGGTAGTATGGCCACTTTAACAATATTAATTCGTCCCATCCAAGAGTATGGGATATCTTTCCATTTCTTTGAGTCATCTTCAATTTCCTTTATTAATGTTTTGTAGTTCTCAGCATATGTCTTTCACCTCCTTGGTCAGGTTTATTCCTAAGTATTGTTTTTTGATGTAATTTTAAAATGGATTGATTGTTTACATTCCCTTTCTGATATTTCATTGTTAGTGTTAAGAAATGCAATTTCTTTTTTTTTTCCTGCTCCCTCCTCCACCCCTCTGCCCCTGCAACCAATTTCTGTATGTTAATCTTGTATCCTGCTACCTTGCTGAATTCATTGATTAGTTCTAGTAGTTTTTGTGTGGAGTCTTTAGGGTTTTCTATATATGGTATCACGTCATCTGCATATAATGACAGTTTTACCTCTTCCCTACCAATTTGAATAACTTCTATTTATTTTTTTCTTGTCTGGTTGCTGTGGCTAGGACTTCCAATACTATGTTGAAGAGAAGTAAGAGTGGGCTTCCTTGTCTTGTTCCAGATTTTAATGGGAAGGCTTTCAGCTTTTCACCGTTGAGTATTGGATTAGCTGTGTGTGGGTTTGTCATAAATAGCTTTTCTTATGTTGAGATATGTTCCCTCTATACCCACTTTGGTAGGAGTTTTAATCATGAATGGATGTAGAATTTTATTGCATGTTTTTTTCTGCATCTATTGAGATGATTATGGGTTTTTTTTCTTTTGTTGATGTGGTGTATCACATTGATTGATTTGCACATATCAGACCATCCTTGTGACTGTGGGATGAATCCAACTCGGTCGTGGTGTATGCTCTTTTCTATGTGTTGTTGGATTCAGTTTGCTAATATTCTGTTGAGAATTTTTGCATCTATATTCATCAAAGATATTGGCCTGTAATTTTCTTTTTTGGTAGTGTCTTTGTCTAGTTTCAGTATCAGGGTAATGGTGGCTTCATAGAATGTCTTTGGGAGTGTTCCTTCCTCTTCAGTCTTTTGGAAGAATTTGAAAAGGATCAGTATAAGTTCTTCTTTGTATGTTTTGTAGAATTTTCCTGTGAAGCCATCTGGCCCTGGACTTCTGTTTGTAGGGAGTTGGGATTTTTGTTTGTTTGTTTTATTACAGATTCTATTTCACTTCTAGT
>NW_020174131.1:744-981 GCF_003031525.2 Neophocaena asiaeorientalis asiaeorientalis | reverse complement strand
ATGGTGTTAGGGAGTGATCTAATTTCATCCTTTTACATGTATATGTCCATTTTTCCCAGCACCACTTATAGAAGAGGCTGTCCTTTCTCCTCTGTACATTCCTGCCACCTTTATCAAAGATAAGGTGTACATATGTGCATGGGTTTATCCCTGGACTTTCTATCCTGTTCCATTGATCTATCTTCTGTTTTTGTGCCAGTACCATACTATCTTGATTACTGTAGCTTTGTAGTATAG
>NW_020174131.1:0-523 GCF_003031525.2 Neophocaena asiaeorientalis asiaeorientalis | reverse complement strand
TCCTTAGGTAGGTTTATTCCTAGATATTTTATTCTTTTTGTTGCAATGGTAAATGGGAGTGTTTTCTTGATTTCACTTTCAGATTTTTCATCATTAGTGTATAGGAATGCCAGAGATTTCTGTGCATTAATTTTGTATCCTGCTACTTTACCAAATTCATTGATTAGCTCTAGTAGTTTTCTGGTAGCATCTTTAGGATTCTCTATGTATAGTATCATAATATCTGCAAACAGTGAAAGCTATACTTCTTCTTTTCCGATTTGGATTACTTTTATTTACTTTTCTTCTCTGATTGCTGTGGCTAAAACTTCCAAAACTGTGTTGAATAACAGTGGTGAGGGTGGGCAACCTTGTCTTGTTCCTGATCTTAGTGGAAATGCTTTCAGTTTTTCACCATTGAGGATGATGTTGGCTGTGGGTTTGTCATATACGGCCTTTATTATGTTGAGGAAAGTTCCTTCTATGCCTACATTCTGCAGGGCTTTTATCATAAATCGGTGTTGAATTTTATCAAAAGCTTTTT
>NW_020174130.1:809-1023 GCF_003031525.2 Neophocaena asiaeorientalis asiaeorientalis | reverse complement strand
AACAATACAATAACTAAAATGAAAAATACACTACAGGGAATCAATAGCGCAATAACTGAGGCAGAAGAATGGATAAGTGACCTGGAAGACAGAATGGTGGAAGTCATTGCTGCACAACAGAATAAAGAAAACAGAATGAAAAGAAATGAAGACAGCCTAAGAGACCTCTGGGGCAACATTAAACACAACAACATTCGCATTATAGGGGTCCTAG
>NW_020174130.1:0-610 GCF_003031525.2 Neophocaena asiaeorientalis asiaeorientalis | reverse complement strand
CAAATGGAAATCAAAAGAAAGCTGGAGTAGCAATACTCATATCAGATAAAATAGGCTTGACAATAAAGAATGTTACAAGAGACAAGGAAGGCCACTACATAATGATCAAGAAGGCCACTACATAATGATCAAGAAAGAGATATAACAATTATAAATATATATGCACCCAACATAGGAGCACCTCAATACATAAGGCAACTGCTATCAGCTATAAAAAAGTAAATCGACAGTAACACAATAATAGTGGGAGACTTTAACATCTCACTTACACCAATGGACAGATCATCCAAAAAGAAAATAAATAAGGAAAGAGAAGCTTTAAATGACACAACAGACCAGATAGATTTAATTGATATTTATAGGACATTCCATCCAAAAACAGCAGATTACACTTTCTTCTCAAGTGTGCATGGAACATTCTCCAGGATAGATCACATCTTGGGTCACAAATCAAGCCTCAGTAAATTTAAGAAAACTGAAATCATATCAAGCATCTTTTCTGACCACAAGGCTATGAGATTAGAAATGAATTACAGGGGAAAAAAAGTAAAAAACACAAACACATGGGTGCTAAACAAGATGTTACTAAATAACCAAGAGATCACTGAAG
>NW_020174129.1:955-1133 GCF_003031525.2 Neophocaena asiaeorientalis asiaeorientalis | reverse complement strand
TTTTATGATTTCTTTCCTTCTGCTAACTTTGGGCTTTTTTTATTCTTCTTTCTCTAATTGCTTTATGTGCAAGTTTAGGTTGTTTATTCGACATGTTTCCTGTTTCTTAAGGTAGGATTGTATTGCTATAAACTTCCCCCTTAGAACTGCTTTTGCTGCCTCCCATAGATTTTGGGTC
>NW_020174129.1:0-930 GCF_003031525.2 Neophocaena asiaeorientalis asiaeorientalis | reverse complement strand
CATGAGCACTTGAGAAAAATGTGTATTCTGTTGTTTTTGGATGGAATGTCCTATAAATATCAATTAAGTCCATCTTGTTTAATGTATCATTTAAAGCTTGTGTTTCCTTATTTATTTTCATTTTGGATGATCTTTCCATTGGTGAAAGTGGGGTGTTAAAGTCCCCTACTATGAATGTGTTACTGTTGATCTCCCCTTTTATGGCTGTTAGTATTTGCCATATGTATTGTGGTGTTTCTACGTTGGATGCATAAATATTTACAATTGTTATATCTTTTTCTTGGATTGATCCCTTGATCATTATGTAGTGTCCTTCTTTGTCTCTTGTAATAGTCTTTATTTTAAAGTCTATTTTGTCTGATATGAGAATTGCTACTCCAGCTTTCTTTTGGTTTCCATTTGCATGAAATATCTTTTTCCATCCCCTTACTTTCAGTCTGTATGTGTCTCTAGGTCTGAAGTGGGTCTCTTGTAGACAGCAAATATATGGGTCTTGTTTTTGTATCCATTCAGCCCATCTGTGTCTTTTGGTGGGAGCATTTAGTCCTTTTACATTTATGGTTATTATTGATATGTATGTTCCTATTCCCATTTTCTTAATTGTTTTGCCTTCATTACTGTAGGTCTTTTTCTTCTCTTGTGTTTGTTTCCTATAGAAATTCCTTTAGCATTTGTTGTAAAGCTGGTTTGGTGGTGCTGAACTCTCTCAGTTTTGGTTGTCTGTAAAGGTTTTAATTTCTCCATCAAATCTGAATGTGATCCTTGCTGGGTAGAGTAATCTTGGTTGCAGGTTTTTCTCCTTCATCACTTTAAATATGTCCTACCAGTCCCTTCTGGCTTGCAGAGTTTCTGCTGAAAGATCAACCCTTAACCTTATGGGGATTCCCTTCTGTGCTATTTGTTGTTTTTCCCTTGCTGCTTTTAATATGT
>NW_020174128.1:937-1254 GCF_003031525.2 Neophocaena asiaeorientalis asiaeorientalis | reverse complement strand
ATATATATATGTACATATATTTGTATATAAATATATATAAATATACACACATATATGTAATAAATATATATAAATACACACACACATATATATATGTATATTTAAATTTTGGCTTCTGTTAGCAGGTAGTAAATTAAATTATTAGCATATCATACTGCAGGGAAATAACCAATCAGATTTCATTCAATAGCTTGCTTTTTTGTAGATTTATGGTTGTGATTTTATATCTGCAGGTATGTTTGCTGAAGAAAATATTTCTACCACTTTACACAAAATTAAATTCATTTAATACCAATGCGGCATGTCTCAAATGTCTT
>NW_020174128.1:0-887 GCF_003031525.2 Neophocaena asiaeorientalis asiaeorientalis | reverse complement strand
AATTTTGGCTTCTGTTAGCAAGTAGTAAATTAAATTATTAGCAGATCCATACTGCAGGGAAATAACCAATCAGATTTCATTCAATAGCTTGCTTTTTTGTAGATTTATGGTTGTGATTTTATATCTGCAGGTATGTTTGCTGAAGAAAATATTTCTACCACTTTTCACAAAATTAAATTCATTTAATACCAATGCAGCATGTCTCAAATGTCTTAATACAGTTTTCATCTTGAATCGCATCAGAAGTATGAAATTAGAAACATACCCCCAAATCATTTGAAGATATAATTACTTTACAGCACAGTGACTCTGTTATACATAGGTATATACATTCTTTTTCATATTCTTTTCCATTATGGTTTATCACAGGATATTGAATATAGTTCCCTGTGCTATATAGTAGGACCTTGTTGTTTAGCCAATCTATATATACCAGTTTGCATCTGCTAATCCCAAACTCCCAGTTCATCCCTCTCCCACCTGCTTCCCCCTTGGCAGCCACCAGTCTATTCTCTGTCTCTGATTCTGTTTCTGTTTCATAGATAGGTTCACTTGTGTCATATTTTAGATTCCACATATAAGTGGTATCATGGTATTTGTCTTTCTCTTTCTGACTTACTTTGCTTAGTATGATAATCTCTAGTTGCATCCATGTTGCTGCTGCAAATGGCATTATTTCATTCTTTTTTTTTTTATGGCTGAGTAGTATTTCATTGTATATATGTACCACATCGTCTTTACCCATTCTTCTGTTGATGGACATTTAGGTTTTTTCCATGTCTTGGCTATTGTGAATATTGCTGCTGTGAAGATCAGGGTGAACGTGTCTTTTTGAATTATAGTTTGCTCTGGATATGTGCCCAGGAGTGGGATTGCTGGATCATATG
>NW_020174127.1:558-749 GCF_003031525.2 Neophocaena asiaeorientalis asiaeorientalis | reverse complement strand
GTACGCTCACCCTAAACCGTTGTCATACCCTAACCTGTCGTATAAACCATCCCTGTCCCCTAACACTAACCGTAACCCTAAACCTTACCCGAAGCCTTACACTAACCTATCCCCTAATCCTAACCCGTACGCTAACACTAAACCATACCCTAACAGGTACGCTCACCCTAAATCGTTGTCGTACCCTAACC
>NW_020174127.1:0-147 GCF_003031525.2 Neophocaena asiaeorientalis asiaeorientalis | reverse complement strand
TAATCCTAACTCGTACGCTAACACTAAACTGTACCCTAACACCTACGCTCACCCTAAACTGTTGTCGTACACTAACCTGTTCGCTAAACCGTCACCGTCCCCTAAACCTAACCCTAACCCTGACCCTAAACCTAACCCTTACCCGAA
>NW_020174126.1:0-1144 GCF_003031525.2 Neophocaena asiaeorientalis asiaeorientalis | reverse complement strand
AATATGTGTCTTGGCATGTTTTCCTTGGATTTATCCTGTATAGGACTTTCTGTGCTTCCTGGATTTGATAAAGTATTTCCTTTCCCATATTAGGGGAGTTTTCAACTATAATCTCTTCACATATTTTCTCAGTCCCTTTTTCTCTTCTTCCTCTGGAACCCCTATAATTCCAATGTTCTGCGCCACCAGGGAAGCCCTAGAGTATTTTTGATTTCATTTATTGTGTTGTTCATCGTTGTTTGTTTCACCTTTAGTTCTTCTACATCCTTGTTAAATGTTTCTTGCGTGTTCTCTATTCTATTTCCAAGATTTTGGATCATCTTTACTATCATTATTCTGAATTCTTTTTCAGGCAGACTGCCTATTTCCTCTTCATTTTTTAGGTCTGGTGGGTTTTTATCTTGCTCCTTCATCTGCTATGTGTTTTTCTGTCTTCTCATTTTCCTTATCTTACTGTGTTTGGGGTCTCCATTTTGCAGGCTGCTGGTTCGTAGTTCCCGTTATTTTTGATGTCTGCCCCCAGTGGCTAAGGTTGGTTCAGTGGGTTGTGTAGGCTTCCTGGTGGAGGGGACTAGTGCCTATGTTCTGGTGGATGAGGCTGGATCTTGTCTTTCTGGTTGCCAGGTCCACGTCTGGTGGTGTGTTTTGGGGTTTATGTGGACTTATTATGATTTTAGGCAGCCAATCTGCTAATGGGTGGGGTTGTGTTCCTGTCTTGGTAGTTGTTTGGCATAGGATGTCCAGAACTGTAGCTTGCTGGTTGTTGACTGAAGCTGGGTGCTGGTGTTGAGATGGAGATCTCTGGGAGATTTTCACTGTTTGATATTATGTGGAGCTGGGAGGTCGCTTGTGGACCAGTGTCCTAAAGTTGGCTCTCCTACCTCAGAGGCACAGCACTTACTTCTGGCTGCAGCACCAAGAGCCTTTCATCCACACAGCTTAAAAGGGAGAAAATGTAGAAAGAAAAAAATAGTAGAAAGAAAGAAAGAAAGAAAGAAATAAGGAAGGAAAGAAAGAAAGGAGGGAGGAAGGAAGGAAGGAGGGAAGGAAGGAAGACAAGAAAGAAAGAAAGACGATAAAGTAAAATAAAATTAAGATAAAATATAATAGTTATTAAAATAAAAAAATCATTAAGAAAAAGAAA
>NW_020174125.1:0-833 GCF_003031525.2 Neophocaena asiaeorientalis asiaeorientalis | reverse complement strand
TGAGCTGAATTTATGGTGCTGAGAAGCATTTTTCTGTCAAACTAACTAGAGTTATGCAGATACAGATCATCACTCATCTACCTTCATTATAGTAAATATGAACCAGGTTAATCCTATGTATGTTTTATGAATTTCTGATTGGAACAAATTAGAAAAATACTGAAAACATCCACAACTCTGCCACATAGACAAGCACTCATTATTTTTACTTATTTCTATCTTTTCCACAATTTTGCACATTGTTACATCATATTATAGAGACAATTCTATGTCCTTTTTATTAACACTCACTTTTGTCATTAAAAATACCTTGTATTCATAGCTTGAATTCATTATCTACTATTCTACACCATAGATATACCACACTTAAGTTTATAATTTTCCTGTTTGGGGATATCTTGATTATTTATTTCCAGCTTTTCATCATTTTAAATAGCATTATGGTATACGCCTTTAAATAAAAATTTGAATTTCATTTTCTCATCATTTTATTAGAACAGTTTTCTCATCATTTTATTAGAACAGCATCCTAGAACTGGAATTAGTGGCTCAGTGGGTAAAAACAGGTTATAGTCTTTTTGCTCCTTGTGTCTCGGGAATGGGGAGTTAGTGTTTAGTGCGGACAGTTTCAGTTTAGGAAGCTGAAAAATTCCAGAGATGGATGATGGTGGGAGCTGCACAACGATGTGAATGTACTTAGTGCCACTGAACTGTACAGTTAAAGACGGTTAAAATAGTATGTTTTCTATTATGTGACTTCTACCACAACAAAAAATCATTTTCTAAAATATCCTAAATGTATCATCTCTACTCCCTAACACCTTTCTTACTTG
>NW_020174124.1:369-2737 GCF_003031525.2 Neophocaena asiaeorientalis asiaeorientalis | reverse complement strand
TTTTTTCTTCTTTAAATAATAGTGAAGTTCCATTGAAACTGTTTTTTAAAGATTAAAAAAATACTTCTAAAAATGCATGATTTTACTTTCAATGCCAGTTTAGCTGGTCAAGAAATTTTGGTGAATTTTGGTATGAGAGTCTTTCTATTTCCCCTGCTCCAAAAAATCAGTAAAATAACAGGTTACAAAATCTGAAAAGTCTGGGTTTAATAAGCCAAGGTTTCTAGATTTAATTTACTCTGAAAAATAATTGTGCCTATAATACACTGGGATTTTCCAAAAACTTCTGGAGTTGCCATTTGGGAAATTATTAGAAGAATATAATTTTTCTCAATCCAGTTGAAATTTGAAGACTAGGTATATATACTTTTGATAATTATTCTTTGCTTTTTTGGGGGTCTCTGTCTCCTATGCTAACACAAGCTGATTAAAAGTATACCGATCTTAAAGGAAAAACTGATATTCTACAATTTCTTCAATACTCTTTGTATACAACTCGTGGTCCAATTTTCTCCTTGCTAAAAATAACCCTGGGCCACATCACTGCTATGAAGATTAAAATTACTTTTAAATATATTCATTAGGTATTTTCTATATTTAGGATCCATAGTCAAAATCATTATTTTTCATATTTACAAGTTGTCCTTAAGTATATATTGGTTCTAGTTATAAATCTAAATGATTAATCTCCAAAATATACAAACAGCTCATGGAGATCAATATCGAAAAACAAACAACTCAATTAAAAAATGGGTGGAAGACCTAAATAGACATTTCACCAAAGAAGACATACAGATAGCCAAGAGGCACATGAAAACATGCTCAATATCACTAATTATTAGAGAAATGCAAATCAAAACTACAATGAGGTATCACCTCACACCAGTCAGAATGGCCACCATCAAAGTATCTAGAAACAAGAAATGCTGGAAAGGGTGCGGTACAAAGGGAACCCTCCTACACTGTTGGTGGGAATGTAAATTGATACAACCACTATGGACAAGAGTATGGAGTTTCCTTAAAAAACTAAAATTAGAACTACCATATGACCCAGCAATCCCACTATTGGGCATATACCCTGAGAAAACCATAATTCAAAAAGAGACATGTACCACAATATTCATTGCAGCACTATTTATAATAGCCAGGACATGTAAGCAACCTAAATGTCCACTGACAGATGAATGGATAAAGAAGATGTGGCACATATATACAATGGAATATTACTCAGCCATGAAAAGAAACGAAATTGAGTTATTTGTAGTGAGGTGGATAGACCTAGAGTCTGTCATACAGAGTGAAGTAAGTCAGAAAGAGAAAAACAAATATCGTATGCTAACACATATATATGGAATCTAAAAAAAAAATGGTACTGATGAACCTAGTGGCTGGGCAGGAATAAAAATGCAGACATAGTGAATGGACTTAAGGACATGAGGAGGGGGAAGGGTAAGCTGGGATGAAGTGAGAGAGTGGCATGGACATATATACACTACCAAATGTAAAATAGATAGCTAGTGGGAAGCAGCCACATAGCACAGGGAGATCAGCTCGGTGCTTTTCGAAGACCTAGGGGGTGGGACAGGGAGGGTGGGAGGGAGACTCAAGAGGGAGGGGATGCAGGGATATATGTATGCATATGGCTGATTCACTTTGTTGTACAACAGAAACTAACATAGCATTGTAAAGCAATTATACTCCAAATAAGATGTATTAAAAAAATAAATAGGGGACCTAGTCCGAGGAGCAGGGACAGGAGCTGCGAGACCAGGGTGGTGCAAAAGGAAGTGGAGTTTCTAAGGTATCATTAAAGTGAAGAAACGTTATTATTTATCTGAACCTTCTTCTTGTCATAATCTTTGGAAAGATAGGTGTTTCAAGTAAGGGATCAGGACTCCCTCTTGCCAGAACACCAGAATCACAATTGCTGAACAATCGTCAACAGGAAGACACTGGAACTGACCAAAAAGGATACGCCACTACCACAGATAAAGGAGAAACCACAATGAGATGGTAGGAGGGGTGCAATCACAATAAAATCAAATCCCATAAGTGATGGGTGGATGACTCAAAAACTGGAGAACTATACCACAAAAGTCCACCCAATGGAGTGAAGGTTCTGAGCCCCACGTCAGGCTTCCCAACCTGGGGGTCCAGCAATGGGAGGAGAAATTCCTAGAGAATCAGATTTTGAAGGCTAGTGGGATTTGATTAGAGGACTTCGACAGGACTGGGGGAAACAGAGACTCCACTCTTGGAGGGCAGACACAAAGTAGTGTGCACATCGGGACCCAGGGGAAGGAGCAGTGACCCCAGAGGAGACTGAACCAGACCTACCTGCTAGTGTTGGGGGCTCTCCTGCAGAGGC
>NW_020174124.1:0-177 GCF_003031525.2 Neophocaena asiaeorientalis asiaeorientalis | reverse complement strand
AGCAGATTAAAGTTTTACTGAGCTCTGCCCACCAGAGCAACAGCCAGCTGTACCCACCACCAGTCCCTCCCATCAGGAAACTAGCACAAGCCACTCAGATAGCCTCATCCACCAGAGGGCACACAGCGGAAGCAAGAAGAACTACAATCCTGCAGCCTGCGGGGGGGAAAAAAACCA
>NW_020174123.1:0-23891 GCF_003031525.2 Neophocaena asiaeorientalis asiaeorientalis | reverse complement strand
ATACAATGCATAGGACAGCAAACAACAAAAAAATGTGTCACTCCAAAATTTTAGTGCTGAGGTTGAGAAACCCTGATCGAGATGAATACATTTTGGGGAAATTTTTATTTTATTATTTAAATCCTTTATCACATACAGTATGAAGAATATAAACAGGTGAAGAAATAATTATTTGAAGGAAAAATGCAGTAGGCAAGAATAATTATTGATGATTTTAATTCTCTTTATAACTCTTTTCTTTCATTCTTTCTATTTTTTTTTAAGCCGTCATGTCCTATTATGGAATTCCAATTGGGTTCTTAGATCTTTAATAGAACAAAAACATGAAATAAAAATCAAAAAGCACTAAAACACAAGAAACCATGTTCCTAGTTCCCATTGTATCTTTTAGTAGAGTTATGACTTGGGAAAATCATTTAATCCCTTAAAAACTAATTTTCCAACTTTTCAATATGAAATATTTATATTAAATTATTGTTTTAAAATAAGATGTTAATCTACTAAAGAAGAACACAATGTAAAAAGAAACCCAAAGAAATGCTATGAGGGGAGAAAACCAAGGAGCCAAAAACCCTTGCGGCCATGGCTCACGGACCCAGCCGCTCCACGGCATGTGGGATCCTCCCGGACCAGGGCACGAACCTGCGTCCCCTGCATCAGCAGGCGGACTCTCAATCACTGCGCCACCAGGGAAGCCCAATAGTGTCTTTTAAGTCTTCATCATAATTGAGTTTTCTGCAAGGTACAAGAAACCTCCCATCATTTACTACCTGGTTCTCTTTGTCCCTTGATTTTCAAGGAACTATTTATCATCTGATTCTCACTCCTTTTATATGTCTCTTTTCCCCCTTGATTCTCTTTGTATCATCTTATAAATACGTCTTCACCAGGAACCCGCTAGTTCTACTATTTCTTTTGTTTTACTTCCTGTTCTTGTGTGATCTCATTCACTGCATGCGTTCAATTACAAGTGTATACTAATGACTCTCAAATCAGTATCTCCCGCCCAGACTCCAGTCCTGAGCCTAAGAATCAAATTTCAGTGGTTCCCAAATACTAGTCCGTAGTTTACAAACTTTGGGTAGGAATTTCATGTTTCTTTTTTTTTTTTAAGCTTGGCGCTCATTAGAGTGCCTTCATCATTACACATACTTAATACATGTTGGTTAACTCAAAACTTTGAAACAAATTAACTACATGGCTTAATAATACATCTGAAAGTTTGAAGTCTATTTAACTTGCCATTGGTTAAATCACTTAATTTCTTTGTCAGCTCCATCTGAAAATTGGAGAAGATAGACGAGATCATTGCTATGATTCCTATTAACATTACCTTTCAGTTTCTAAAGTCTCTATTATCTCTTTTAAAATGAAAAGAATCTTGTAAAAAAACACCTAAAACAAGAGAAGCCTTAACTAAGCAGTTACGTTATTTCAGTTTGAATGCATTCATTTAATACACTTTTCTGAGTGCCAAATATGTGTCAGGCACTGGGCTCACAATTTTATTCTGATAACTAAGAAATACTAGGTATAAACAGAAAGATAATTCTAAAGAATGTGACTTACATTTCCTTTTTAGGTCTTATATTTTCTTATATGAGTTTAAAAAATATTCCACCAAATCTTAATTGAAACTAAAATGAGTTTGAAAAGTGGCCTAAAAAACTCATAAATTCACTGTTAAGGGTACCACTAAATAAATATTTATGCTAAAATATTTTCATAATTTTTTAAACTTGTAATAAAGTCGATCCTAGTTGCAAGGACTTAGAGGGCAGTCAAAAAAAACTGTACTGTGTTAAACATTAAATAATTACTTCATTTTGTGTTTGCTATAAATTTTGAAAATATAAAGGAAAATCAGAGAGAAAATAATATTAGCCTGATATTGATCAGAAGTGCTGGAAGGCAAAATAATGACATCTACTCATTATCAGAGTTAAGAGATGTTATGAATGGGGCATCTGGCACATAGCAGTTCACGAGCAGCAAAAAAAAAAAAAAAACAAACTCCATAAAAGCATTGAATGGCACCCTGCTCACAGTATTTCAGAGCTACATATAGGAATCAGAAATCTCAGGAGACTGAGAAATATTTAAATGTAACCCTCCTCACACTGGAATGAAGTACTTTAAAATAAATAGTAGCTGATGTAGACTGACAATTAGTGATAAGGGCACATTCTTTTATCCAGATATTTTTATATCTTTAAAACTTGGTCTAAATTATCAAGTAAAATTTTACATAAAATACTGAAGAAAAACTGGCATAAGAATAAGTGACATAGGGGCCTATTTTTAATATGCAAAACGATGTACTTTTAGTTTTTGTGCTTGGTGGGATTTACTACATAAAACATGGATGAGTGTTTGTTATTTCCCTTTTAGACCCTCACTGCATTCAGAGTCCAGTCCTTATTCACCTTGGTCTTCCCAACACATAGTTGAGTAGGTGTCCAGGAGAAGGGGCTCCAGAAGGCTACTGAATTCAACCAAGCTAAAAGACAAAAGAAAAGAAATACAAAATACATGCATGATTGACATGATTATATAAAATGTGTGTAAACATGGGAGAAGCCCTTTTAACTGGTCTCAATTTAACTAACCTATTGGGTTAACTAAGAATACCAATTTTCTTTGCAAGACTTAAAACTTATGTTCATCAACCAAGGACTGTACCAGCATACTAAATTATGGTCTAATACTCTCCCATTTCTGCCACCACCACATAAGCTGCATGTTTATCAAGAATAATTTGTGCTTTTTCTCAATTTTTTTCCCCCAGGTGTCCTTTTTATGACTTCTTTGTTATTTATATAACCTAATGGAATATGAGCATGGAAAGAGCAGTTCTTTTGAAGTCTGTGCTTAATGGTTTCAAAATACTTAAGCAGGTTACAAACAAAGTCCTGAATTATATATAGAAAAACATAAATTTAAGAAATTAGGCAGAGGAATATAAAATCTATGAGGATTATAGTCTTGGATCATTTTACAAATACATTTACGTTCTCATTTCACTTAAAAAAGACAAACAACATGGAAATAAAAGACAATGCATTATAAATACAGTTTATACAAGATAAGTAAATTCATGGTAAGAAACAAAATAAAACAAAAACAAAAACCAAATAACAGTAAATGTAGCCCTGCTTCAAATTATTATAAAGTGAATGACAGTTAAAATAGTACATCTATATCAAACATTTTTAAATGACTCCCCTCTTTAAATTATTTCTGTCATTAATTGACCGGTGAGGCCAGTCATAGTGAACAAAAAAAGACTACTCTGTCCAAACTAAACATAATATGTGATACCAGATGTCAAAATTTAAAACACTTTCCTAGTACCTCTTCTTACTGGTAAGCCAATTTCTTTCTCTGTGCCCATTCTACCATGAAGGCTTGGCCATGAAGTTTGTTACCTCGGGTAAAAATAGAGCAAGTTCAGCACAGAATAACACAGTCACTATTCAGCTTCAAGTCTCAATGCTGACTTATTTTTTTTCCTATTAGAAAAAACTTATCTAATACCCTATGTCAACAACAATATCAGAATCTCAAAATTCCAAGGGATCTTGTACCTAACAAGGTAGAAGGCAGTGTTGGATTAAAAAATATATATTAATTAGATGTGTATTTTAGTTAGTGGTCTCACAGTCATTTATATATAACTTTTAAAAAAACCTCTTCTTGCAAGAGAGGTACCTAGAAAATTATTTTGCTTTGAAGGTCTGCTTTTTAAATTGCATGGTGATGCCTCTTCACTTGCTAAATACCCTGAAAGTTCTTCCCTCTGAAAAGGATTTGCTAGCTGTTGTTTATAGCTAAGGAAAGAGAGTGGCTTGATATGTTTAAGAAGAGAGTAGACATGATTATATAAAATGTGTGTAAACATGGGAGAAGCCCTTTTAACTGGTCTCAATTTAACTAACCTATTGGGTTAACTAAGAATACCAATTTTCTTTGCAAGACTTAAAACTTATGTTCATCAACCAAGGACTGTACCAGGATACTAAATTATGGTCTAATACTCTCCCATTTCTGCCACCACCACATAAGCTGCATGTTTATCAAGAATAATTTGTGCTTTTTCTCAATTTTTTTCCCCCAGGTGTCCTTTTTATGACTTCTTTGTTATTTATATAACCTAATGGAATATGAGCATGGAAAGAGCAGTTCTTTTGAAGTCTGTGCTTAATGGTTTCAAAATACTTAAGCAGGTTACAAACAAAGTCCTGAATTATATATAGAAAAACATAAATTTAAGAAATTAGGCAGAGGAATATAAAATCTATGAGGATTATAGTCTTGGATCATTTTACAAATACATTTACGTTCTCATTTCACTTAAAAAAGACAAACAACATGGAAATAAAAGACAATGCATTATAAATACAGTTTATACAAGATAAGTAAATTCATGGTAAGAAACAAAATAAAACAAAAACAAAAACCAAATAACAGTAAATGTAGCCCTGCTTCAAATTATTATAAAGTGAATGACAGTTAAAATAGTACATCTATATCAAACATTTTTAAATGACTCCCCTCTTTAAATTATTTCTGTCATTAATTGACCGGTGAGGCCAGTCATAGTGAACAAAAAAAGACTACTCTGTCCAAACTAAACATAATATGTGATACCAGATGTCAAAATTTAAAACACTTTCCTAGTACCTCTTCTTACTGGTAAGCCAATTCCTTTCTCTGTGCCCATTCTACCATGAAGGCTTGGCCATGAAGTTTGTTACCTCGGGTAAAAATAGAGCAAGTTCAGCACAGAATAACACAGTCACTATTCAGCTTCAAGTCTCAATGCTGACTTATTTTTTTTCCTATTAGAAAAAACTTATCTAATACCCTATGTCAACAACAATATCAGAATCTCAAAATTCCAAGGGATCTTGTACCTAACAAGGTAGAAGGCAGTGTTGGATTAAAAAATATATATTAATTAGATGTGTATTTTAGTTAGTGGTCTCACAGTCATTTATATATAACTTTTAAAAAAACCTCTTCTTGCAAGAGAGGTACCTAGAAAATTATTTTGCTTTGAAGGTCTGCTTTTTAAATTGCATGGTGATGCCTCTTCACTTGCTAAATACCCTGAAAGTTCTTCCCTCTGAAAAGAATTTGCTAGCTGTTGTTTATAGCTAAGGAAAGAGAGTGGCTTGATATGTTTAAGAAGAGAGTAGACATGAGATACTGTCAGGTCTGCACAGGATTGGAGAGGGATCTAGAAGGCCTGGTACACCCCCAGTGGAATTGCTGAGGATTGAGAGCTAAACTTCCTGGGGAGGCTGAGACCACCATGGTAAGGGAATAGGTAGCCATGGGATGGATGCCTTGACATGAATAGTCTATGCCAGGACCTGGAAAGCAGGCATTTCAGATGCTCTCAGAGCATCTGAAGCAAAGAAAATCAAGATGGAGCCAAGTTACTGCAGAAAGGGAACCACTGTACTCTGAAAAGACCGTGAGTTACACCAGCTTTAAGCTACTTCAGCAGCAGGTAGAGCAAGATGGGAAACCATGACTCAGAGTCTAGTTAAGATCACTTATGGGTAATCTAGAATTTATTATAAGTCAGGAAGAGAAGAACGTGCAGACCATAGGCCCCTTTGTCAAATCTCTGGGCACAGGTAGGTATCCCTGTGCACCTAGAGGGGGCCTACATTGGGAAGGAAACGATGGAACACCCTTTGAGATGGGATGAATAACCTTGATAGTAAGTGTGAACTATGACTTCACTGAGTATTCACCTCATAATGAATTACATTCCCTTAGGAAGTTTAAGTTTTTCTGAAGTACACTTATGGAGGAATAAAGCATCATATTTTATTCTTTCCACATTTGAGTGGGAGCAAATACAGTTTTTACATATATATATATATGTATATATATATATACACACACACATACACACTCAAAGATATATACATACAAATCTAAGAATAGAAAACTAAAGTATCTGGGAGGAAAACTGTCTTGATCTCTCTGCAGAGAAAAAAATATTCCTTCGATTGATTCTATGGAAATTGGAATGAATGAAAATGTGTAGTTCTTGTCTTCGTTTTACTTATTAAAATGATTCATGAACAGTTTTGAAAAACAGAAACTCTTTGGTATACACCCTCAGAATGTTTTCAGACAGTCATAAGAATTCATGTCCCAGAGTTAAATTATTCTGATAGATGTAATTATCAATATCAAAGAAGTGCAGAATAAAAAATTCTTACTTCTTAAGTGAAAATGGGATATTGAGGCAGTTGACAGCTGAGGGTAAGATGGGGGAACCCATCTTAGATGAGGTGCACAGGAGAAGTATCTCCAAGTAAGAAACATGTCAGGCAGGACAGAAACATGAGAAGGGACTAATTACAAAAGGAGCTGAGAGATAGAATAAAGAAAAAGAAAAGAGAAAGGAAGACAAAAAGGCTGCTAGGAAGGCATTCAGGTTAAAGAAAGGAAAGGAAGGAAAGAAAGGGAAAGAAAGAAAGAGAAAGATTCTCCCTCTGGGGGAAAGTGTGAGGCTAGGTGTTGGAAAAGAGATCGGAGCACAGAACTAAAATAAGAACAGAGTAGCTGCAGTGAGACGAGCAAGGTGGAAAGTGACACCAGATGACGCTGAAGCAAAGGTCAGCAGCCAGGACATGGCAGTCATGAGAAGGCCTTGCTGTAACTGCAAAAATGTAAGAGCTGTTCATTTCTGAAATATCAAATGTCTGACAGGGCAAAAAGAAATGAGTTCTTTGCCATGATTTAAGAATTCTGTGATCACACTTGCCTTCTAAAGTACTAAAATCCTTTCTATCACAAACACTTCTCACAAACACTTCTCCACTCTGTCGAGCTATCATGCTCTTCCTACCATCAATTCCTAATAATGCAAAGATGCCCAGTGTACGAGCACTGTAGAGTGTGTGTGTGTGTGGTTTCAGAAAATAATAGTGGTTTTTTTTTCCAATAGGAACGAGAATGTTTTGAGGCTCAAGAGTCTAGGCACACACAGTTCAACGGGTTTACTTTGGGTCATATGCCTGGTCTACCACCTAGATCTACTTTACCATTCTCCTAACTGTGGTCCAGAATAGCCACAGGCCATGAGTTCTAACAGATGTGATTTCCTCCTGTACTTATAATGACTGCTTCCATATTTCTTCCTCTTCTCTTATAAACTCTGAGTCCACAGTCTAATCCCCCACCCTCCTTGGGGTCAACTAACAAACCTATTTCATACTCTATTAATGATTCTTTCTTTTTCCATTTTTCCAAATATCTTTTCCAAAGCAGAGATTATTAAATAAATTATTTCCCAGAATACTCAGAAATGATTGAATTAATCAGAAAGTTTTAAGTAGAATTCATTTCTGAGGAATACACGAATTTCTGGAAGGGGGCAAATCATGATGAGTTCCTAGACTCTTTTGCAAAATTTGGCAGTTCATAAAATAAATTAGAGGTTTCAGGTTGTTTCAATCGGTTTTCTGAGGAAACCTGTTTTCTGAGGTTTCAACCTGTTTTCTGAGGAAAATAAAACAAAACAAAACACAGTAACTGCAAGCACTATAAACTCTTACAATTAAAGGTTCCAAGGTTTTTATTATCTTTATTTTATTTCTATTATAAATAATTGTAAAATATAATGTACTATGAAAGTCCTTTTGTATTCATTAATTGTATTTATACTTAATAACCACTGGAGTTCCCTGATATTTAATTAGATTATTTATTTTTCATTTTGTTAGGTCAGATTTCAGTATCTAAAAGATGAATGGGGTAGCTGTAACTTCTACTAATGAAGACATTGAGTTTTTGGAGACATTTTCTCTAACCCGTTTTCCCTCAAGTGCTTTGCTTAAACTATTTTTCCAAAGTAAGATAAACTTTTTCAAAGCCTGAATTAGGGTAAGTTGAGACAAACGTATTTCATTTCAGATATCCAATGAAGAATATATTCTTAAAATTGCCAGCAGCAGTAAATGACATACAAACAGAGCAAACAGCACGCTGAGCCCCAGCAAGTCCTTTGTGTGCATTCTTTTCATCTTTCCCACAGTCTTTAGGTGTCGCTAAAGAGGTTCCTAATAAATTGTTATATAGTCTTAGTATTCCAAAAATTAAAGAGAAAAACAAATACTGTACGCTAACACATATATATGGAATCTAAAACAAAAAACAAAAAATTGTTCTGAAGAACCTAGGGGCAGGACAGGAATAAAGACACAGACATAGAGAATGGACTTGAGGACATAGGAAGGGGGAAGGGTAAGCTGGGACAAAGTGAGAGAGTGGCATGGACATATATACACTACCAAATGTAAAATAGATAGCTAGTAGGAAGCAGCCACAGAGCACAGAGAGATCAGCTCGATGCTTTGTGTCCACATAGAGGGGTGGGATAGGGAGGGTGGGAGGGAGATGCAAGAGGGAGGAGATATGGGGATATATGTATATGTATAGCTGATTCCCTTTGTTATACAGCAGAAGCTAACACATCAGTGTAAAACAGTTGTACTCCAATAAAGATGTGAAAAAAAATTATTTTTCTTCTTGCAAGAAATGTGCCTAGAAGATTCTGTGTTTCTTTTAAATCAGGTTGTAACGCCCCATCTCCTGTTAAATACCCTGAAAATACTTCCCTCTGAAAATGATTTGCTAGCAGCCATTTACACTTTATAGTGAATTAAAGTCATCATATCTTTCCAGCCAAGGGAATACATGCTTGTATTGAGAATGCATTTAAGAATTTGTCTTCTAATGAGGAAACCACAGAGCATGGAAAAGATGAAGTAAAATGTAAAAAGGAAATAGAGAAAAAGAGAAGGAATAGGGTGGGGTGGGAGGGTAAACGGAACTCAGGATAAGAAAAACAATTTTTTTTTGAACATGAAATCAGTGGCAAGTGTGGTGCTATTAACTTTCAAGGTCCTAATGCCCTTTAGTTCCCCAGCTGCAGTCGTTATCTCAGATGAATTCTGAGAGTGTCCTGAGACTTCTACCCTGAATTGTCTTGTTGCCTTGGGATCCTTCAACATTTGCATCAGCAAAATATATGGAATTAGAGACTCAGCTGATAATATCAAGGTAGGTAGGACATCAACTGCTATTTTTGAGCTTCCTAGTACTTTTTTGATTCCATTGTACAAACAGTAACTTTCAGAGAAAAGACTTTTGTGAATCAAGAGTCAATTCCTGGCATAAACAAGAGACTTAGAATATTGACCTAATCTGCTTTAATCACTAGCACAATGGAACAAGGAGTCCTTTTTAGTTCTAGAAAACATTACAATTATTTGCTGGGTTGGATCTCGTGCTGATAAATGAACCCACTATCCTCCAGCCCTGTGCCAACCTCAGGCAGGAAGGGGGTGGAAAAATGTGCAAGTAAGATTTATCATTTAATCAGCACAAGCTATTATTAATTATAATAACATTTTAGATTGTCCTTGATTTCAGTCTGCATAAAAACTGCAGTGCTATTAACAGGCAATTATACCAAAAAACGCCATTGATTTTTACTATTATGCATTTAGAAATTATGGATATAATTATAAGGGAAACATAACGATATTTATAATGTTTTTCATTTGAGAATTCTGAACCACATGATAAATTATTGCTATTGTCCAATGTAAAATAATACAATTTAAAAGGATTATAAGTAATTCATCTAAGTCATATTCTCATTTTAGAAACACCTAACTTGAAAACAAATTCAAAGCATTTTCTAAATAATCTTATTTGCCTTCATAACACACCTGTGAAATTTTTCTCTCTATTTTACAGAGAAGAGAAATGCTCTCATCTTTATAACCCTTAGATTTGCAAATTTTCCTCACTTCTATAATCTAATTTTATCTTCATAACATCCACGCACTAGGTTGAACAGGCGTTAATATTTCCACCTTGTATAGATAAAAACAAGGCTAACTTTGTGTGCTCTTCTCAAAGGCACATGAGAAATTGGCAGATTCACATTTAGATTGTGGATCTCCCCATCTCCAAGAACAAAGGTTTTGAGTTTTTTTGTTTTGTTTTAATCAAATAACAAAGCACAGAAAGGTTATATGACTTGCTCAAGGCAACTGGCAGAGCAGGAACAAGGAAAAAATCTGCAGGTTTCAAACTTAAGTGTGTGTAACAATCACCGGGTTCTGATGAAAAATACAACTTGCCAAGCCTTATCCCCAGGGATTCCAATTTGATAGTTTTGCTTGGGGCCTAGGAATCTGCTTATTTAACAAGATTCAACTGTTTCTGTTGGTGATGGACTACAGACTGCACGCTGAGACAAATGGCCCTGCCACCAAAGTCACAGTTTATAGTTTACGAAGCAGAGAAGCAAATTTGTCGTGGACCCTAGAAAGTTGCCATGGGTGCCCTATACAGTTTACTCCACAGAGGATTTTCCTCTTGTAAGACATCAATATCTGTATCTATATCCTTATCTGTATATCAGTATCTATATCTTACTTTTATATATATCTTACTTGTTGTAAAGTATATATGTAATAAGTACAGTAAATATATATCTATTATAAAATATTTTATATAGTATAAACATGTTAATACACTTATTTATAAATATACTTCATTTATATGTAATATATGTGCATATTTATAAATATTTAATACATTTATAATATATTCATATTAAATATATTGGTTGAAAGCAGGGAATGCCTTCTTTTTAGAATACAAGTTAACATGATCTAAGCATTATGTGCTTTATAAATATTTTGTACTATATATAAATGTTTGCAGTATTTAATTCTTAAACAGCCTTCTAAGGTCTGTGCTAAAATTATCCTCATTTTACAGATGAGGACACCAATGCACAGAAAGTTTAAATGACTTGCCTAGGCTTACGCAGCTTGATACTGGAGGAGCTTAGATTTAAGCCGAACTGCTTAGCTGTTAGGAGTAAAAGAGTGTTTATATGGTCCTAATAAGCTGTCAATAAAATGCAAGGAGTTATAGTAAAAGAGGAAAACTCCACAAATCAGAAACATTTCCACTTAAGGTTCACTTTAAATTGAAATGAATAGGGCCTACCCTTTGCCTCTTGGCTTATAGTGAGCTCACTGCACTACTAAATAGCAACAACAACAACTGATAGAGCTGCACTGTATTTCGAGAATGAGGGAAACAACACCATTGCTCATTTTTAACTTAGAAATTCGACAAGGCTGAAATCTGAAACTTAAACAGGGGAAAGAGGTGGGAGAAAAACACCAATTTCATCATTGTAACGAAAGACAGAAAGTCCTCTGGACTTGAAATCAATGCTATGGCTTTGGACATCCTTGTTTGCCAGATTTCCACACTTCAGCAAGACACTTTTATTTCTTTGAGTCTCATACATGGAGGTTTTAAGCACATTTCTACCAGATTTGGGTACTGGTTGAAATAACATATACAAAATTTCTGGTAACAGAGCTCATGCTCAGCAAGTGTATTTTTTTTTAATCTTTATTGGAGTATAATTGCTTTACAATGGTGTGTTAGTTTCTGCTGCATCACAAAGTGAATCAGCTATACGTATACATATATCCTCATATCCCCTCGCTCTTGCATCTCCCTCCCACTCTCCCCATCCCACCTTTCTAGGAGATCACAAAACACTGAGCTGATCTCCCTGTGCTGCTTCCCACTCACTATGTTACCTTTGGTACTGTATAGATGTCCATGCCAATCTCTCATTCGTCCCAGCTTTCCCTTCCCCTTCCCCATGTCCTCAAGCCCATTCTCTACATCTGTGTCTTTATTCCTGTCCTGCCCCTAGGTTAATCAGAACCATTATTGTTTTTAGATTCCATATATATGTGTTAGCATATGGTATTTGTTATTCTCTTTCTGACTAACTTCACTCTGTCAGACTCTAGGTCCATCCACCTCACTTTAAATACCTCACTTTCTTTTTTTTATGGCTGAGTAATATTCCATTGTATATATGTGCCACATCTTCTTTCTCCCTTCATCTGTTGATTGACACTTAGGTTTGCTTGCATGTCCTACCTATTGTAAATCGTGCTGCAGTGAACATTGTGGTACATGACTCTTTTTGAATTATGGTTTTCTCAGGGTATATGCCCAGTAGTGGGATTGCTGGGTCGTATGGTAGTTCTGTTTTTAGTTTTTTAAGGAATCTCCATACTCTTCTCCATAGTGGCTGTATCAATTTACATTCCCACCAACAGTGCAAGAGGGTTCCCTTTTCTCCACACCCTCTCCAGCATTTCTTGTCTGTAGATAGTTTGATGATGCCCATTCTTAACTGGTGTGAGGTGATACCTCATTGTAGTTTTCATTTACATTTCTCTAATGATTAGTGACGTTGAGCATCCTTTCATGGATTTGTTGTCAATCTGTATATCTTCTTTGGAGAAATGTCTATTTATGTCTTCTGCCCATTTTCGGATTGGGTTCTTTGTTTTTTTGATATTGAGCTGCATGAGAAGCTTATATATTTTGGAGATTAATCCTTTGGCAGTTGCTTCATTTGCAAATACTTTCTTCCATTCTGCGGGTTGCCTTTTCATCTTGTTTAGGGTCTCCTTTGCTGTGCAAAAGCTTGTAAGTTTCATTAGGTCCCATTTGTCTATTTCTGTTTTTATTTCCCTTGCTCCAGAAGAAGGGTCAAAAAGGATCTTGCTGTGATTTATGTCATAGACTGTTCTCCCTATGTTTTCCTCTAAGGGTTTTATAGTGTCTGGCCTTACATTTAGGTCTTTAATCCATTTGAGTTTATTTCTGTGTATGGTTTAAGGTAGTTTTCTAGTTTCATTCTTTTACATGTAGCTGTCCAGTTTTCCCAGCAGCACTTATTGAAGGGCTGCCTTTTCTCCATTGTATATTCTCACCTCCTTTATCAAAGATAAGGTGACCATATGTGGGTGGGTTTATCCCTGGGCTTTCTATCCTCTTCCACTGATGTATATTTCTGTTTTTGTGCCAGTACCACACTGTCTCGATTACTGTAGCTTTGCAGAATAGTCTGAAGTGAGGGAACCTGATTCCTCCAGCTCTGTTTTTATTTCTCAACATTTCTTTGGCTATTTGGGGTCTTTTGTGTTTCCATACAAATTGTGAAATGTTTTGTTCTAGTTCTCTGAAAAATGCCATTGGTAGTTTGATAGGGATTGTATTGAATCTGTAGATTGCTTTGGGTAGTATAGTCATTTTCAAAATGTTGATTCTTCCAATCCAAGAAGATGGTATATCTCTCCATCTCTTTGTATCATCTTTAAGTATTTTCATCAGTGTCTTATAATTTTCTGCATACAGGTCTTTTGTCTCCTTAGGTAGGTTTATCCCTAGGTATTTTATTCTTTTAGTTCCAATGGTAAATGGGAGTGTTTCCTTAATTTGTGTTTTAGATTTTTCATCATTAGTGTATAGGAATGCAAGAGATTTTTGTGCATTCATTTTGTACCCTGTTACTTTACCAAATTTGTTCAACAGCTATAGTAGTTATCTGGTAGCTTCTTTAGGATTCCTAATGTATAGTATCATGCCATCCGCAAACAGTGATAGTTTTACTTCTTCTTTTCGGATTTGGATTCCTTTTATTTCCTTTTCTTCTCTGATTGCTGTGGCTAAAACTTCCAAAAGTATTTTGAATAAGAGTGGTGAGAGTGGGCAACCTTGCCTTGTTCCTGATCTCAGTGGAAATGGTTTCAGTTTTTCACCATTGAGAATGGTGTTGGCTGTGGGTTTGTCATATATGGCCTTTATTATGTTGAGGTGAACTTCCCTCTATGCCTACTTTCTGGAGGGTTTTTATCATAAATCGTTGTTGAATTTTGTTGAAAGCTTTTTCTGCATCTATTGAGATGATCATACGGTTTTTCTCCTTCAGTTTGTTAATATGGTTTATCACATTGATTGATTTGCATATATTGAAGAATCCTTGCATTCCTGGGATAAACCCCACTTGATCATGGTGTAGGATCCTTTTAATGTGCTGTTGGATTCTGTGTGCTAGTATTTTGTTGAAGATTTTTGCATCTATTTTTATCAGTGATATTGGCCTGTAATTTTCTTTCTTTGTGACATCTTTGTCTGGTTTTGGTATCAGGGTAATGGTAGCCTCGTAGAATGAGTTTGGGAGTGTTCTTCCCTCTGCTATATTTTGGAAGAGCTTGAGAAAGACAGGTGTTAGCTCTTCTCTAAATGTTTGATAGAATTCGCCTGTGAAGCCATCTGGTCCTGGCCCTTTGTTTGCTGGAAGATTTTTAATTACAGTTTCAATTTCAGTGCTTGGGATTTGACTGTTTATATTGTCTATTTCTTCCAGGTTCAGTCTTAGAAGGTTGTGCTTTTCTACGAATTTGTCCCTTTCTTCCAGGTTGCCCATTTTATTGACATTTAGTTGCTTGTAGTAATCTCTCATGATCCTTTGTGTTTCTGCAGTGTCAGTTGTTACTTCTTCATTTCTAATTCTCTTGGTTTGAGTCTTCTCCCTTTTTTTTTTGATGAGTCTGGCTAATGGCTTATCAATTTTGTTTATCTTCTCAAAGAACCAGCTTTTAGTGTTATTGATCTTTGCTCTCGTTTCTTTCATTTATTTTTCATTTATTTCTGATCTGATCTTTACGATTTCTTTCCGTCTGCTAACTTTATTTTTGTTGTTGTTCTTCTCTCTCTAATTGCTTTAGGTGTAAGATTAGATTGTTTATTTGAGATGTTTCTTGAGGTAGGATTGTATTGCTATAAACGTCCCTCTTAGAACTGCTTTTGCTACATCTCATAGGTTTTGGGTCATCATGTTTTCATTCTCATTTGTTTCCAGGTATTTTTTGATTTCCTCTTTGATTTCTTCAGTGATCTCATGGTTATTTAGTAGTGTATTGTTTAGCCTCCATGTGTTTTGATTTTTTACAGTTTCTTTCCCTGTAATTGATATCTAACCTTATAGTGTTGTGGTCAGAAGAGATACTTGATATGAGTTCATTTTCTTAAATTTACCAAGGCTTGATCTGTGACCCAAGATATGATCTATCCTGGAGAATGTTCCATAAGCACTTGAGAGGAATGTGTCTTTTGTTGGTTTTGGATGGAATGTCCTATAAATATCAATTAAGTCCATCTTGCCTAATGTGTCATTTATAGCTTTGTGTTTCCTTACTTATTTTTATTTTGGATGATCTGTCCATTGGTGAAAGCAGGGTGCTACTGTCGATATCCCGTTTTATGGCTGTTAGCATTTGCCTCATGTACTGAGGTGCTCCTAGGTTGGATGGGTGCATAAATACTTACAATTGTTATATCTTCTTCTTGGATTGATCCCTTGATCATTATGTAGTGTCCTTCTTTTTCTCTTGTAATAGCCTTTATTTTAAAGTCTATTTTGTCTGATATGAGAGTTGCTACTCCAGCTTTCTTTTGATTTCCATTTGCATGGAATATCTTTTTCCATTCCCTCACTTTCAGTCTGTAAGTGTCCCTAGGTCTGAAGTGGGTCTCTTGTAGACAGCATACATATGGGTCTTGGTTTTGTATCCATTCAGCCAGTCTATGTCTTTTGGTGGGAGCCTTTAATCTATTTACATTTAAGGTAATTATCAATATGTATATTACCATTTTCTTAATTGTTTGGGGTTTGTTATTGTAGGTGTTTTCCTTCTCTTGTGCTCCCTGCCTAGAGAAGTTCCCTTAGAATTTGTTGTAAAGCTGGTTTGGTGGTGCTGAATTCTCTTAGCTTTTGCTTGTCTGTAAAGGCTTTAATTTCTCCGTTGAATCTGAATGAGATGCTTGCTGGGTAGAGTAATCTCAGTTATATGTTTTTCCCTTTCATCATCACTTTAAATATGTCCTGCCACTCCCTTCTGGATTGCAGAGTTTCTGCTGAAAGATCAGCTGCTAACCTTATGGGGATTCCCTTGTATGTTATTTGTTGCTTTTCCCTTGCTGCTTTTATTATTTTTTCTTTGTATTTAATTTTTGAGAGTTTGATTAATACGTGTCTTGGCGTGTTTCTCCTTGGAATTATCCTGTATGGGACTCTCGGTGCTTCCCGGACTTGATTGACTATTTCCTTTCCCATGTTAGGGAAGTTTTCCAGTATAATCATTTCAAATATTTTCTCAGTCCCTTTCTTTTTCTGTTCTTCTTTTGGGACCACTATAATTCTACTGTTGGTGTGTTTAATGTTGTCCCAGAGGTCTCTGAGACTGTGCTCAATTCTTTTCATTCTTTTTTCTTTATTCTGTTCTGCCTTAGTTATTTCCACTATTTTATCTTCCAGGTCACTTTTCTGTTCTTCTGCCTCAGTTATTCTGCTATTGATTCCTTACAGAGAATTTTTAATTTCATTTATTGTGTTCTTCATCATTGTTTGTTTGCTCTTTAGTTCTTCTAGGTCCTTGTTAAACGTTTATTGTATTTTCTCCATTCTATTTCCAAGCTTTTGGCTCATCTTTACTATCATTACTCTGAGTTCTTTTTCAGGTGAACTGCCTATTTCCTCCTCATTTGTTTGGTCTGGTGGGTTTTTACCTTGTTCCTTCATCTGCTGTGTATTTCTCTGTCTTCTCATTTTGCTTAACTTACTGTGTCTGGGGTCTCCTTTTCACAGGCTGCAGGTTTGTACTTCCCGTTGTTTTTGGTGTCTGCCCCCAGTGCCTAAGGTAGGTTAAGTGGGTTGTGTAGGCTTCTTGGTGGATGGGACTGGTGCCTGTATTCTGGTGGATGAGGCTGCATCTTGTCTTACTAGTGGGCAGGACCGCATCCTGTGGTGTGTTTGGGGGTGTCTGTGACCTTATTATGATTTTAGGCAGCCTCTCTGCTAATGGGTGGGGTTGTGTTCCTGTATTGCTAGTTGTTTGGCAGGGGGTGTCCAGCACTGTAGCTTGCTGGTCGTTGAGTGGAGCTGGGTCTTAGCGTTGTGACGGAGACCTCAGATCTCTGGGAGAGCTCTGGCCAATTTATGAGGGGCCGGGTGGTCTCTGGTGGACCAATATCCTGAACTCAGCTCTCCCACCTCAGAGGTTCAGGCCTGATACCCAGCCGGAGCACCAAGACCCTGTCAGCCACACAGAGTTCTGAAGGCTGGAAGTCCAAGATCCAGGAGTCAGCTGATTCCGTTCCTGTTGATCTCTCTTCCTGGCTTGTAGAACCGCATTTTTGCTCTGTCCTCAGTGGGGTGCCCTGTCTCAGCGGCTCTGGAGATGACTCCCAGGAACTTCCCAAGGACTTGGACTCCGCAGGCTCTGGCATGCAAGGGGGTGGGAGGATCGAAGTGGGAAAGAGGGGAGTTTGGTGTCAGGAGAACCCAGGGCAGCACGCGCTAAGCTTGGCCGGAGAGGTGTTCATCCCCCAGCAGCCCCATCGGTTTGGGTCTTCCTTCCCTTCAACTCCCTATTGACACTGTCAAAGCCCGGAAGGCGGCTAGGCATCCTTTAAGGGCTCTTCTCATAACTCACTTTGCTGTGTTTAAACTCCCTTTTCTGGATTCACAGGAGTTTGTGAGGGGAAATCCAAGCCTGCCATCTCGTTGCTTCTCCCGTCCCTAAAACAGGTGTCAGAGCTCAGGCCCCAGCTGACCAAAATTGAGCAAGTGTTTCCTAATGGTGATTTCTACCCTAGGATTCCATTGACTAAGAAATTACCTTTTAGGAGTAGAAAAAACTACATCGGAGGTAGAAGATAACGTTCCAAGGTAGACCTTTTCCCAGAAGCAGATTTTTGTCAGAAAGAAAGAGATTTGGAATCCACTGCTTATGAAATAAAGTTGGTTTACTTTTTATTTTCTCTGAAAATTGGTATGACTCTTTTATTTTGATTTTTTCAAGACGTTCTTAGGTTGCAGGGACTGTATGCAGCTCTATTTCTCCTACCAGATATAGCACTTCCAACCTGATGATTATCACACCACTTCATTCTCGCTCTTAACATGTGAGATAATTATTATTATCCCAATTTTCATAATTTAAAAAAACTGAGATTCAGCAAAGCAAAGCGACTTTCTGCCATCAAATTTAAGCCCTTTCCACTATCCCATATATCCAGGATTCTGAAGCCCATGCCATAGAAACCTCTTCTGGTTAAATAAGTGGGGCATGATTTATTAAGAGGCTGTTAGGTGTCTTCCAGGACTTCTAGGATGTTGGCAATCCAGGCCAGGAATGATATCTAAAGTCAGGCTTCCCTCCCTCTGGCTGAAAAGTAAGTTGGGAAAGCTAGCGTTTGGATAGTTTAGCTGCAATAGTGAAGGGCAGGCTCTGCCTCATAAGGTAGGTGGTATCCCTAAGTCTACGAAGGAGGTATAGATATTGAACGTCTAAAAAGAATGATAAGATGCACCATATATCCTGTTTGAAATGAAGAGTATCTGCAAAGATGAAACAAATTAATGCTAGATGTTTACATTAATAAACTCTCCTTCTACATTTAAGTATTAAAAGTCAATTATATACAATAACTATATGTACGTGTGTGCTTATTCCTGTGTATATATGTATATGTGTACATATGTATAAAATATCAATGTCAAGTCATTTCCCAGTTACTGGTTAAATATGTATAGATTATGACAAAGCAAACAAATTTTGGCATTTGAAGAGCTTAGGTTTGAGAAGTGACACCTCTACTTGCTCTGTGGTCTTGTTCAGGTTACTAGATCTCTCTGAGACTCAGTTTCCATCTGTAAAATGGGGGTGTAAATGCATACATCAAAGATAGGTATAAGGATAAAATTACAATGCCCCAATGCTTAGTACATAAAGTGTTCAAAATTTGGAAGCTTAAAAGAATAAAGCCAAACAGGACCATGACTTTTTGTTTTCAGCCAACAAATGTATAATAAATATAATAATTCAAGTACCATCGCATTCAAAATGCTTTGTGAGAGATGGGAAAGATTAGGGAAGGCTCTACTGAAAAAAGAAAATTGATATTTGGGCTCAACCTTGGAAAGGTGATTGAAAAAATTGTTAACAGATTTTGAAATAATCAAAAAGAAGCCATGATTGCATGTCCCAAACCTGGAAAGACTTATGAAGACTTGGAATATTGTCCTCTCTCTGTGTGCTTTTTAGGTCTCTCAAACATGTAATAAGTCTTGAGACATTATAACTTCTAGGTCCATTCCAACTCTGACCTCCTATTATTCCTATTTAGTCTTAGGCTTTAGTTCATCTACCTTTGACACCTTGAATCTGTATAATTTTACTCTCAGGCCAGAAACAAGTATCCAATGCCGAAAGTGGCCATTTGGGTTTTATTTTTATAATGCTAAACTTCCTTCTATCAGTTGCATAGCTCCAAGAAAGCTGCCTTTTCTTAGCATCATAAACATTTCTTCCTCCTCCCAGTACCACCTCTGGTAATGCTCTGTGACCACCACTCAGTAAATATTTACTGAGAATGACAGGAATGCTTTTTAGTCAAACCATGAATTTGAGAGTCATTGTTAAATACATAGTTCATCTTGTGGAAAATGTCTGGCACTTGTAGTCACTCAATAAATAATAGTTGAGTAAATGAGTGAATATGTTAATTTAGGTGTGTATGTTGGGGAGGAGAGAGATGGGAGGGTAAAGAAAACTGCAACCAGCTACACTGACTGCAAAGGTTGCAGAGAAGGGAAAAAGAAAAGGACTCTTTGTGTAGACGTGAGGTAAACAGAGAAAGGAAACTGGAAGAAAATCTGGATAACTTCATAAAGTCTAGCCATATGGTGTCTGATATAGATTGTCTTTCATGGGTCTTCATGAGATAGTCAGTAAGAATATCAATTCCTCTTTAATATAATGTAGAGTTGGGTGTTCCTAAGATATGTCAAAATGCTGAGGTTTGCTTCTCCGAAGGTGGTGAGAGCAAAGGTAGTCACATTCTGGTTATGGATTCTAAGAGCGCTATTTGCTTCAGGCAATCCCACAGAAACCAAGTTCACATGCCTTTTATATCAGCTTTTTTGACTTTTAATGCTCTTCAACAGGGAAATAAAAAGTACTAAATTAACCTCCCTCCCCACACCCACCTCTCCCATTCCACACACACAAATCTCAGCACACCATAATACTAAACCAATGTATCCCTAGAGGGTCCAGCCTGGTCAGATACCACAATTAGAGTTTTCACCTAAAATCTGCTGAATGTCAAAGAAACTTTAAATAAAATGAGGTGGAGGTGGAGGTGGAAGAGAATCATCTGAAGGAGCGTTTGCTTTGAGATTTGCACTTATATTTTAAGCTTTTGCGCATGTCTCAACAAAATATTATAACTATTTGACTTGGAATCTGAATGTTTTGCTGAAGAAGGGATGAGTAGTTTACACACCTTGAAAATAAATGTATACTGAAAAGAGAATTGTAATAAATATTTAAGAGTACTACATTTAAGCATGTGTGAATCAGCAGCTTAAAGCTTAAATGTAAATATGATAACTACAATAAATTCAAATCAAGCCCACCTGTATAGTTGCTAGCTGACGGTCAATGTGGTTAAGCATCCTGAACTGTTTAAAAATATCTAGGGACTTCCCTGCTGGTGCAGTGGTTGTGAGTCCACCTGCCAATGCAGGGGGTATGGGTTCGAGCCCTGGCCCGGGAAGATCCCACATGCTGCGGAGCAGCTAAGCCCATGTGCCACAACTACTGAGACTGTGATCTAGAGCCTGCAAGCCACAACTGCTGAGCCCACGTGCCACAACTACTGAAGCCCGCGCGCCTAAAGCCTGTGCTCTGCAACAAGATAAGCCACCACAATGAGAAGCCCACACACCGCAACAAAGAGTAGCCCTCGCTCGCCACAACTAGAGAAAGCCCATGCACAGCAAAGAGGACTCAACACAGCCAAAAATAAACAAATAAATAATTAAATTTATAAAAACGTCTAAAATAGGATGGATGACAGTTATTTAAGATCCAAGATAAGGATAGTAAGTTTTTAATAGCAGATTTATTGGATAATCTCTGAGAGCTTCACTCCATTTCACAAATGGACAGGCAAATTTCTGCATGTAAAGTATACATTTCGAGAAAGAATATCTTTTGGGTGACAGTGTTAGCTTTGTTACATTTATGCGAACTTAAATAAAATGATTTATTTGAAAAACATATTTCAGTTCAACCTTTTCAGTTATTCAGATTTGCCCTGTATTCTTCATAATTAGCTCAAGGTAGTGAAAACCTACTATTCCTTTCACTTACTCATTCATCAAATATTTATCTGCACGCTACTGCTGAGGCATATTGCTTAGCACCAATACAACACAAACAGAACAGAACTCTCTCACCTCTTAAACTCACTAGATACCAGGGTAGATGGACATGTAAAAAACAAACAAACAAATGAAAAACTGACAAATATTTATCTTATACCTTCTATGTGCCAGATACGTAACAACCCAGGTCCATCCATGTTGTCAAAAATGGCAAGATCTAGTTCTTTTTTATGGCTGAGTAATATTCCATTATATATATATATATATATATATATATATATATGTATATATAAACATATATGTATCCATTCCAACAACTGAATGAATACAACAGAACAGAAACAGAAATACAGATAATTACAGAGAAATACTGGTTACCACAGGGGAGAGGGGTAGGTAGGGGCAAAAGACATGAAGGGGATTAAGAGATACAAACTAGCAGTTATAAAATAAATAAGTCTCATGGATATCATGTAGTGCACAAGGAATATAGTCAGTATTTTATAATAACTTTGTATAGTGTGTAGTCTATAAAAATATCAAATCACTATATTGTACACCTGAAATTCAAATAATATTATAAGCCAATTATACTTTAATTTAAAAATATGCACTTGAAGTTGGGCCTGCAGGTGACTTGCTTCGGCCTATAATATGTGAGCAGGAACCTTTATGAGTTGGCACACAATTCATTATTTTTCCTTGCACCTGATAAGGTGATAAACGATATCCCAAGTAGTGGAGGGTTCACCAACCTGTATCCCTGAGTGAAGACAATGAGAAGCAGAGACCCAAGATGGATTATGGCCCAAGTAAGATCTTTGTTGTTTTGAGCCACTGAGCTTTGGGGAATTTTGTTAACACAACATAACTGTACCCATCCTAACTGATATGGGGACTGTATTAGCAAAATGACTGCATTGCCAATAGGTCTGTTCTTGTCTTCGTTCTTCTTCCTATATAAAGCTCAAAATGTTTACTCTCACCAATTTATGGCTATTACCAAAAAGGGAGAGAGATATTTGATCTTATTCTATACACAGTTTGCTAGGGGCTTATTAAGATTTTCAAACTGAAAACTGAATGTTCTTTTATCCTTCACTCTTATGCTAAATTTGGTTGATTTGGGTAAATTTTGTGAGCAGTATCACTTAAACATACTTACTCAAAGGATGTAACATGGATTGTAAAAACTCAGCAGAGATTAATTGTAGATGCTGGACCTAGCATTCCTGTTTTGATTCCCTTTTCCTGCCATGAAGACTACATTACCTCTTCATAATACTTTTCAGCCCAATTAGAGATCCTTCTAGATGTAATAATCCTAAGGTCCTTGAGTGTTAGAGTTATCAAGTCATTATCTTCCAGAAGTTTCTTCAGCCATGTGAAAATGCCAAGCCTGTAACAGGCTGAGTCATTCAGAACCTGTCTGTACATATATCACCCACCCCTAACATGTGGAACTCCAACACCAAGCTGGAGGCTCTCACACATCAAATCCTGGTTAACAAAATCCAACCCACAATATAACATCTGCCAGTGATAATATTATGACTGTAACTCACATTGTTCAAGTGCTGACCACAGCACAAAGAGAAGATTTTAGTTTGTGATATTTTTATGACTTATTTTGAAGCCCAGGAGGAGGAGCAAAAAAAAACCATGGATGGTCACAAATTGCTAGTAACTAGCCTTTTCTGATTTGCTTCCAGCCTTCAGACCTGAGACACAATGTGCTAACCTGAACGGAAAGAAATAATGATCCCATTCATCAGTCCGAAGTAATAATTCATAAAGTCTGAACTATGTTACTGACTGTGTGTCTTTTTATGCCAGCTTCACTTCTGCTGGTAAATAATAATCAATTTAATTACAGAAATAAATCTGCTATGCCATCACCATGAACTTGAAAGTGATAAAAAATTTAATAAAATAAAATAAGCCCCAGAAACAGAGAACTCAATTAGATGCCATTCTTTGGCCTCAATACTGTTTTGTTTTAGTTCTTAAAAGACCTCCTGACCCCCCTGAACATGGCTGCCCAGTAAAGATAATTGCTAGTCCTTCATATTAGTAGTTATCTTTCTGAGTTGTCTTTGTTATAACTAGTTTCTTATTAGTCCCAGAGTCTTTGTCAGGTAACCTGAACGCTTGTCTGTATTGTATATTCTTTTCCTCTTGCCATTTTTTTCCTCTTTTTTTTTGCTGTGATCTTCCTGTCCTAGAAAAGGTAATTTCACACACACTGAATTACTGCAATTTAGGTCAGAGAGACCAGGCACCATGAAAATAAGATCTTTATTTAGAAAAAAAAAAGTTTCTGATCTATTTCTCCTGTTAAGCTTGTGAGAGTTTCACCTTCTCTCCTGTTACAGATGTTGTGAAAAAGACACTTTTAAAGCACCCTTTTAAAAACTCCTGAGAGGTACAAATATGCTAGTGTCTTTCCGTAATCTGTTCAGGGTAAGGCCACATCTTAGGAAACAAAGGTTTCTGATATGGATCCTTCTTTTGATGTCATTGGTAAACCCTCTGTGACTTGGTTCAAACCAGATCTGATCTTTTACCTTTTTATGCTAAAGTCCATGGGGGGTTAATATACTATAACTATTTTGGTTTTTGAAGTTTGTGAAGGCTTAGGGGATTATTTTGAAGGGTTATATTTTATTTTGCATTTGCTAATAAATATCCATTTATTATCTGTGGGAGGGTA